>NW_006760393.1:3344615-3379131 GCF_000271605.1 Fomitiporia mediterranea MF3/22 | reverse complement strand
CCCTAACCCTAACCCAAGCCTAAGCCTAACCCAAGCCTAGTATAATACTAATATTAAAATAACTTAAAGAGAGAGAGTAAAGTAGAAAGTATAAACAGACTTAATTTAGAAAGAGTAAAGAATAGTATGTTAGTATAGTACTAATATTAAGATAGTTTAAAGAGAGAGAATAAAATAGAAAGTATAAATAAACTTAGTTTAAAAGAGGTAAAAAGTAGAATGTTAATATAGTATTAATATTAAAATAGTTTAAAAAGAGAGAGTAAAGTAGAAAGTATAGACAGACTTAGTTTAAAAAGGTAAGAGATAGAATATTAGTATAGTACTAATATTAAAATAGTTTAAAAAGAAAGTATAAAATAGAAAGTATAAATAAACTTAGTTTAAAAGAGGTAAAAAATAGTATATTAGTATAATACTAATATAAGTTATAAGAAACATATATATTATATACTCTAATATTAGTATTATACTAAAATGTCTTTTTAAAACATTTTAACTTAAAGAGAAACTATACTATCTTTTATACTTCTCTTTATACCTTTCTTTATACTTACTCTTTATACTTCTCTCTTATACTTCTCTCTTATACTTTCTCTTACATTACTATTTATACTTTTTTAAAAAACTATTAATAATACTTACTAGTACTTATAATACTTGTATAACTTAACTTAAAGTTAAGTTTACTTATAATTACTAATTTAGTAAAATAGTAAAAGTAATAGTTAGTATAAAAGAGTTTATATTTATACTATAAAGGAATTAGTACTAAATTAAAAAAAGTAATAAATAAAAGAAAAGTAATAAAAATTTAAAAAAGTTTAAAAAGTTTAAAATTTAAAAATGTAAAAAAGTTAGAATAAAGAAAAGAGATTAACATAATAGTAAATACTAATACTTAAAATGTAAAAGAGTTATAAAATAATAATAAGTATAGTAAAACCTGTTATTAAGTATAATCTACTATAAACAAGTAAGACTATACTTAATAAGAAGTTATACTTGTTAATAGTAACTTAAGTAAAGTAATAAAATTTCCTTATTTGTAGTACATAACTTAATAATATATTGTCTACTTAAAAAACAATTAAATATTAGTCTGTTTAAGAGAACTATTTATTTTCTTACATAGGTTTCTTATAAGCTTTAGAAAAAGTACTCTAGTCTTAATAAACTTAGTACTAATCTTACTCTAAAAGAGTATATTAAGTTTTAAAAGTAATTAAACAGTCTCTACATAACTTTTAATACTTTAACTTTAGTATTTTACTATAAGTAGGATTCTTTAGTAGAAATGTATTATTGACTATACTTATTTATAAATGAATACTAGTAAAAGTATAAATATTTAAAAGTAGAGTTAAAAGATTAATAAGAGAAACTTTTCTAAAATAAGTAAAAACAATTTTACTAGTATTCTTAAGTGTTTTATCTAAGTTCTATACATATTTAAACTTCTTAAACATAATAAACAATAAGTTTTAATAGTAGTTTTTATTATATTACACATTTATTTTATAAAATAAAAGTAGTTTGTACAAAAAGTAGCTCTCTCTAAATTATAATTTATACTATTATATAACTCAAAATTTTCTTTAATTAAGTATATTCTTAATCTTACATTTTAATACTTAATACTTAATACTCTTTATACTTAATATACTTTTATTTTCTTGTTTACTAACTTAGTAAATTAAATTTTTCATACTTATTAAAAGAAAATACTAAACTATAAGTATACTTATTAACAGGTTTTACTATAGTTTTAATTTAATATTAGTAATAATATAGAGAGAACTTAAAGACTTAATAAGAGAACTTAAGTTATAACTATTTTATATAATAAAAATATAAAATATAAGTATTAGAATATAGTTAGAACTTATAAAACAAGTAGAGAGAGAGAGTAAGATAAGAGTAAAGTATATAAAGTAAGTTTAAAAATATAAAACTATTTAGAGTAAATAAGATTAAAACTATAAAACTAATTTAATCTTATATACTTATATATACTAAACTATATAAAAGTACTTAGAAAGTATAAACTATTAAGAATAATAAGTTATAAAAAATAAAAGAAAGAAAGGTTAAAAATAAAAGTATAAAGAATAAAAGGATAAATAAAGGAATAGAATAATAAAGTAAGAAAAAGTAATAGTAAGAGTTAATATATATATAATTTATAAATAGTACTTTTAAAAATTAAAAGTTTTAAATTCTAATATAAAAGAGTGTAAAACTTTTAAAACTAAAAGTATAAAAGTAAAGAATTATAACAGTTTTACTTTTAATTCTAGTATATAATATAAATAAAATCTTAAACTAGAATAGTTAAATTATTAAGTTTGTTTAACTATAAATAACTATTTAGAATTATAAGAAAAGTATTAAGTTTAAAGTTACTAACTTTAAAAAGACAAACATTTTTATTAGATTTAAATAGTTTAAAACTTATAATTTTACTATTAACTAGTTAAAGTAAACACTTATATTTAATTAGTATTTTAAGTCTTATAACTATTTTATACTATTATTTTAAGTAAATACAAACACTTTTAATATTATTAATAGTTTTAATAAAAGTAACTAATTATTCTTCTCTAACTAGAATAAATATATAAATATATATTCTAATTAAAATAGAATAGAGTTAATTTAAAAAATGTTTAAAATAAAACTAGTTTAAAACCTTTTTAAAATAACTCTATTTTAAAATGTATATAAACTTAGTTTACTAAATTTTGTTTAAGAGTTTTTTAAAGTTTTTAGTAAAAAAGAATTTAATTAGTTTCTTAAACACTATTTTTAGAACTATATAATTAAATTAACTAAGAGTTTCTAACTTAAGAATTATAAGGTTTACTTACTTAATAAAGATAAGTAAGAAGTATTTAATAAGTTTTTTTAAGAAAATTTTTAGAATAGTTAAATTTAACTTTTAAAGTTTTTTATAATCTTCTTTTTCTTTTTTGTTAAAAAGAAAGATAGAAAGTTTTACTTAGTTTAGAATTATTATTATTTTAATAAGAGTATTATTAAAAACAAATACTTACTCTCTTTAATTTAAAAGCTTATTAATAAAACATATACATTTAGAGTTTTTACTAAGTTAAATGTTTAGTAAGAGTATAATAATATTTGAATCTAAAACAAAAATAAGTAGAAGACTGTGTTTTAAACTAATTATAAATTGTACAAACTAATTATAATATTTTTTAAACTAACTAACTTACTTATAACATTCTAATTATTTATAAATTATATTCTTACAGATTTGATTAACTTAAAGTATGTTAGTATGTATTTAAACAATATTCTAATTTTTACTTAAATAGTTAAGTATTATTACTAACTAATTTAAGTAGTTTTATAATAGTTTTAAAATAATAAACTATTTCTTTAAGAAGTAAAGTATTCTTTTATATAAAAGTTAGTAAATTATTTAAGCTTTATAATTAGTAGAGAAAAGGTCTGTATAAATCTAACAAAAGTAATTATAGTTTAAAACTAGTTATAACTTTAGAATCTAAAACAGGTTTAAGTGTTTCTTAAATTTGTAAACTACTACTAATACTTTATTTAAAACTTTAATACTATTATTTAACTTTTTTACAATTTTACTAGTAAAAATGTTTCTTAGTAATAAAGTAATTAGTAATAGTTTACATTTAAGTCTTTTAAGTAAATTATTATTAGTAAGTCTGTATTAGTAGTTCTAACAGTTATAAACAAGTTTTAAGTTAAAACTAACTTTTCTAACTTTATAAATAAAGTAGTACTGTTTTAGTTTATTAATAGAAAATAGTATTTAATAGTATTCTAATTAGAATCCCTCTTTATAATAGAACAGAACTACTCTATTTATAATAAGAAACTCTTTACTATTATTTGTTCTTTAAAAGAGTAATATTAATATCTTTTTAGTATTATATAAAAGTTTAAGATTTAAAGTAATTACTTTAATCTTTAGTACTTTTAAGTACTTTAGAAGTTTAACTACTATTAAACTTACTAAATGTTAGAACTATAAAACTATAACTTTATACTAATTTATAAACTTAGAATATAAATAATAAAAGTTAATTTACTCTTAAAACAAGTAAGTTATAAAAAGAGAGAGAATAATAATAAAAATCTTGTTCTTCTAAATAATTCCTATTTTGTATTTAAAACAATCTAAGAGATCTAACTTAAATCTAAGAATGTTAACTTTGTTACTTATATATAGTAAGCTTTAAAATATATATAAAACTAAATTATAGTAAAATAGTTAGAAAAGTAAGTTAAAAATTAGAAAAAGAATAAGAATGAATAGATTTATTAGAAAGACTAACTATATGTTTTAAAGAATTAGAAACTGTAAAAGAACATTATCTAAGCTTATTATAATAATTTAACTATAAAACATTTAAGTTAATATAAAATGTAAGAACTTATTACTTAAAACTATTAATAGTTAGAAATGTAAAAAGAAATCCTAAAATATATAACTAGTTACAATATATACTAACAAACTAAAACTTACTAAATAAAAGTTTAGACTCTTTTACATTTGTATTAGATTCTAGATTATTTTTAGAAAGAAGTTTTAGTAAATTTAATTAGTAAACTATTTAAGTTTTAGAGTTATAATACTATTTATATAATTATTAACTTATTCTCTAAATAAGTTTATATAGTTCTAACTTAAACAGAACTTACTTCTAAAAGTATAATGTGTATTTATTAGAATTATGTTTTCTAGTTATATAAACTCTCTTAAAAACTTATTTATAATTGTAAACTATAATTTAAGTTAAAATTTATATAAAACTTATATATACTTTTTAGAATTTAAGGAAACCTTTCTACTATATATTATTTATAAACTAATAGTTAAACTAAGTAAGTTAATTAAAAGATTAAACTCTATCTTTAAATGTTTATTAATTATTAATAGTTAGACTAGTTTAAATAGTTAACTCTAACAGAATTTGTGTATAATAACTAGTAATACTTTATAATAGAATAGTCTCTATTCTTTCTTAATTATAAAAGATATTTATACTAGAGAACAGTTTTAAACTAGAATAATAGTTTTAAATCTATAACAAACTTTATAAAATAAATATATAAAACTAAGAAAGATATATAAACTCTTTTAAAGAAGGTAGTATAAGTAATAAAGTAGAACTATAATTAGAAAAGATTTACAGTTAAGGATTATTAATTTAGAGACAAAGTTATATTAGAAACTATTAATCTAACTATAAATTACTTAATAAAGAAGTTAAACAATAAGTACTTTAAACTCTTTATTATTAAAAAGAAGGTTAGTACTTTTGTTTATAAACTCTAACTTTTAACAATATAAAAATATATACACTTAGTATTTAATAAGGTTTTACTATCTTAATACTATAATTTAAGTTTTCCTTTATAATAAAGACTCTTACTACTTTTACTAGAACTTATTAGTTTTAAACTAAAATACAAAATAGAGTATATAGTAAATACTAAGTTAGTATATAAAAAGCTTAAGTTTCTTATTTACTAAAAAGAATACTTAGTTAAAGAATATACTTAAGAACCTGTTAAGAATCTTACTTATACTACTAAAATAATTTAAGACTTTTATTAACTTTATCTAAGTACTTTATATTAACTCTATCTTATAAATTTCTAAACTCTACTATTCTAACTTATATTTAAACTATTAATTAAGTCTAATGTTTACTAATTAGAATAATTAGTTTTAGAGAGAGAGTAATATTATAATTTTTTACTCTTATACTTTTAGTTTTAAGAGTTTTATACTCTTTTATATTAGAACTTAGAACTTCTATCCTTTAAAAGTACTATTTATAAATTATATATATACTAACTCTTACTACTACTCTTTCTTACTTTATTATTCTATTCTTTTAACTATCCTTTTATTCTTTATTTATTTTATAGTTTTTTACTCTTTATTTATTCTTTTATTCTTTATACTTTTATCTTTAACCTTTTTTTCTTTTATTCTTTATAACTTATTATTCTTAATAGTTTATACTCTTTAAGTACTCTTATATAATTTAGTATATATAAGTATATAAGATTAAACTAGTTTTATAGTTTTAATTTTGTTTACTCTAAATAGTTTTATACTCTTAAACTTACTCTATATACTCTACTCTTATTTTACTCTCTCTCTCTATCTGTTTTATAAGTTCTAACTATATTCTAATGTTTACATTCTGTATTTCTATTATATAAAATAGTTATAGTCTGAGTCCTCTTACTAAGTCTTTAAGTCCTCTCTATATTGTTACTAATAATAAGCTTATTTATATAAAGTTACTACTAAGTAAGTTACTTATAAATATTAAACTTAAACAAGTATTATATTTAAATAAAGTATTATACAGATTAAAACAATTAAGTAGACAATAGTATAAGAAGATTACTAAACTATTACTTAAGATTAAATTAGAACAAGCTAATTATAATTATACTATATTTTATAAGAAACAAAATAATAAAATAATTCTTATAACATTTATATACATTAATAATATTATAATTATTAGTAAAACTATTACTATAATAATAGTATTTAAACATATATTAAGACAATACATTATATTTACTAATAATAACAAAATACATTAGTTACTTAATATTAAAATATATTAAAATAGACTTTAACAAATAATTAGCTTATAGTAAAAGTATTATATTAAGAGTATAATTAAATATTATTACTTTAAAAATAAAAAGGTATTATAAACACTTATTACTTTTAAAATAGATTTATCTAATAATACAAACAATATATATAATACAAATAAAAGTAATAATAAAATAATACTATATATAAATATTATAGAATTATTAAAATATATTATAAATTGTATATAGTCAAACATATTCTATATTACTAAGTCATTAGTATACTACTTATAAAAGCTTTAAATGTATTATTATAAAGTAGTAAAATATTACTTTGTATATTTAAAATATATAACAAATTATTAACTTTAACTTAAAAGTATAAATACTTTAAAACTATAAGACTATTATAATACAGACAAACAAATGATAGAAGGACATAAAGTAATAAACAGTTACATTTTTCAGTTAGCTAAATTAACTATATTTTAGTTAAGTAAATAGTAAAATTTAGTATTATTATTTGTTTATAAAGCTAAGTTATAAGTACTAGTATATACTACTTAAAAAGTTATTTAACTCAAACAATTTACTAAAGAGGTACTATAAACTAAATTAGTACTTATTACAATTTATTATAATAACTAAAGTATAATAAAGACTATAAAGTCTAACAAAATAATGTATAATACTTATACTAAGTACCTTAATTTATAAAAAGACTTTATACAATACTATATTTAAAACAATTATATTAATATTAAGTATCTAATTAAACTATTAGGTATACACTCTTAGTTATTAATTAATACTTAAAGGAGAGTATTAGATTGTACTCTATCTTTGTATTCTATATTAGGAAACCCTAATTGTCTTATATAGTATTACTGTACTTAGAATGTTTTAGACTTCCCCCCTATAGTATATAAGACAGACACACACTCAATGTCTTAAGAGAGCTAAAGAGTATTTCTACTATACTTGTTAAAAAGTAGTATTCACTCTACTCTGAAAATGAATGAGTAAATACTTAAGCTGTAAAGATTATAATACAATATGCTAGAGAACAGTTATTTATTACAGAGTAAGTAAAAAGCTTTCAGGGGCAATTAATCACTTTTTGAGTTGAGAGATAATAAGGAAAAGGAAAAGAAACTGAGAGAGTAAACTAATACAACTCTTTGTGGGTAGAAGTAGGAAATAGGAAATATACTGTGATAGGCAGTATGCTATGAAAGGCAGTAGTGTGCGTACGGACAGACAGGCAGGCAAGCGAACGATAGCTAAGCTGAGAGGGACAAATACAGCCGTACGACAACAAAAGTGAGGAGACCTAAAGAGGAAGCAAGTTGCAGGAATCACGAACAACGGAAAAGAAAGAGCCAACGTAATAGAGATGGAGAGGATGGTGTAATAAATGCAAATAATGCGAAATGCAAAGATGTACAATGAATAATGAAGAAATGCGAATATATAGGCACAAAGAAAAGGGGAAAGACTAAATGACACACCAGAAAGAAGGAAATCAACGAAAATGACATCGATTGCCTCGAAGTTTATCCACCATCAAGTTCCGTCGCCACATTACTCGCTATAACCCTTCCCGACTGACGCATACGCTGTGGTCGGTGGAGGATAGTTGTTGTTTGCATGACTTGTATTTTGGCTGCTGTACGTATACCGGCTTGGAAGCGCCTCGTGATATGACATTCGTTTCGTTTGAATGGGAGCAAGCACTAAAGGCGGTGAATGCGTTCCAGTCCCGTTTTCTACTCCACTGCTGTCTATACTCTGAGGCGGGTAGGAAGGATGGTTCGAAGTGTACGACACGTTTGAAGAAGTTGTAACGCCTGAGCTTGATGACGAAGTCGTCATAGGCGGGGGTGCAGAAGGTGGCGGTGTATGAAGCTGGAATTGATTAAAACCATTCGCATTGCCATTGACGGCATAATGACCACCACCAACGCCACGCGAAGAAGCAGCCGACGGTGGAGGCGCGCTTGCGACGCTGCCACTGCTGTGAGGTGGAGCAGCCGCAGTGGCACTGCCTGCTGACGATGACGGAGTCGCCATGCCGTAAAATGCGTAGACGTTGCTTTGACCCTGCCCATTCGCGCGCCCATTCGGATGTGCCTGCGAATTCGGAACAACAGGGCTATCACTCGGACTCAATTCACCATTCGTCATTGATCCAATACTCGACCGTGCCCGCTTCTTCGTCTTTGCCCTGGAAGAATCTATATATCGTTGCTGATCGTGCCCCTGCTGGGGTAGGGGAGGCGTGGAATAATTGGGCGACGCCTGTGACTGTGCAGGAGCCGAAGAGGGTGGAGCGGTGTTCATGTAAGCTTCTCTTGGATAGTGATGTTGCTGATAGAACGTCGAAATCTGCGGTGGCGGCGGAAATTGACCATTCGAGCTGGACGACGAAGGCGGAGGGGGTGCGTAGGAGGAACCATTTGCCGAGGAACCAGGCAGGGAGGGTGACGCGTTCTGCTGAGACTGATAGTATCCGGTCTGTTGGACGTAAACATACGGTGGAGGCGGACCGGGGTATGACTGGGGTGTAGATCCGGGTCCGCCAATAACAGGACTTGCGTCTGCACTTGGAGAAGCGCTAGCGGGTGCGCTGCGGTCGGCGGGACTCTCAGGCTGGCTACGGCCATATCCATGCTGCGGCATGTCCGGAGCTCCTGGCAAACCACTTCCACTTCCGTTTTCGTACATGTGCCCGTGCCCGTTCCCATTCTGGATAGGCGGAGTCTGCGGATACGGATGTTGCGGAAGATGTGGTGAGGGAACATGTGATTGTACGAGGGGAGAGGTTTGGGGGGCGCCAGGATATGCTTGGTGATGCTGAGGATACGGGACATGGTGAGCCTGACTGAGAGACGGAGCTGGAAGGGTCGCCTGGGCCAGAGGGGGAGGTGTGTCGAGATCCCCCAGGACGCTCGCGGGTGCTCCCGCAGTGACAGTGATCGCTGACGTAGTAGGCGGGTTCGAGATTGCACGCTGGATAGCTGCGCGCGTTGCCGAAGAGGACGAGCGTCGGGAACCAGGGGATAGATGGATTCGATAACTAAGCGGACATAGCATCAGTCTAGTTTAGCGAATAAGGAGTCATAGTGTATACACGTACTGTTGTTGTAGATTGTCCTGTCTTGAGCACCGCGTTTCACAGCCAGGAAACGGACACTTGTGATTACGCTCGCCTGTATGGACTCGTGCATGACGAGCGAGATGACCCGATGTGGTGAATGCACGATCGCACGTGCTACATACGTGTTTCTTCTTGCCCGTAGTCCCTCCTGCTGCTGACGCAGCGCCAGTTGTTCCTGACCCGCTTGCGGGTGTCGATGAGGCACTTGAAGCGGAGGAAGGGGTAGGGCCAGTGGAGGGTATGCTTCCATTAGGGACCGCTTGCGGGGGGTCGCCTGGATCCTTCTTCATACTTGTCGATCCTTCCTGCACGACTCTCTGCCTCTGAGGATCCCGATTCGCGTCTGATCTGCGGAGAGTCTGAGTCTGCACGAGGGGACTATCGCGAGGACTTGTCTGCGCGGAGCTTGAGCCTCCTAGGCTGTCATCACGATGTCGGGTCTGCTGCTGCTGTAGAGCATAATCCGAGGACTGTATAGCGAGTGAGCCCATGAGTGGAGGGGACAACTGGTTCTGTTGATACTGCTGCGGGTGCTGGATATGTGAGGAGTGAGCAGCACCCGAGGAGGTCGGAGTGGACGTAGACGGACCCGCGGCAGCGGCGATTGAGTAGGGATGGCCTGCGGACGCGCTGGCGTTGTTCACTTTTTGCGCCGGTGCACGCGGCATCGTCGCAGAGATGTATTGAGAGGACTAAGCGAGTTTGGGCGTGTTCGTCGCGTTTGCTTTAGAGCTGGAGCTGGAGCTGGAGCTAGAGCTAAAGCTAGAGCTAGAGCTGGTTGTGTTCCCGTCTATCGGAGAATAAGCCGGTGTTCCGAAGCGTAGAACGCGACGCGTTTAACGACGGAGAGAGGGGTACCAGCAAGGAGGCGCGTGTACTGCGTTGACGCCGCTGTGACCGGAGACGAAGGGGCTCTGTGGTGTTAATGAAGGGAATGGAGGAGATGGGAGGAGGAGGACAAGAAGGTGTAGAGTCAGGGTCTGCGCCTCTTTTAGCCGGGGCGCTTCACTCTCAGAGCAGGTCTCTGGCATCAAACCCTATTCGCCCAATATGGGAACACGTGTCCTGACCAACTGAATTCGCACAGAAAAGCGTGTTCTGCCCTCTCCATTCCCTCAACACAATCCTAGATTCACTATCCTTTCTCGATTCCATCTTTCGTCTTCCCTTCACCTCGTCCTCACTCGCATCGTCCTCCTATTCTCGCTCACCAAACACTCGATTCATCGACCGCCCGTCGCCATCAGCACAGCTTATAGTCCGCATTCGGCTCGGCTACTCGACCCATTCAATCCCCATCAAACGGCGTTCCCGTTCCTGTCCCCCCTCTCCATATTTTATTTTCTATTCTTCATTATTTGTCTTATCCCACCCTTATCGAACGTCATCACTCCCTTCATCTCCCTAATCTCCCTGTCCACTTCCGTCCACCCTCGTCCCTATGCTCCCGCACCGCTTCCTCTGACCCTACAACTGTTGATTTACATACGCCTCCAACTCTATTTGCTAATTTTATTTGCAAAGAATTACAGCACTGTACTACTACAACACCGACCAAACACTCATACTTACTCTCGCAATTCACTCTCCCAGACATGCGCATTTTTTTAATGAATCAACCGCGCCTAATCTGACATTGTGGGGAGACTCGTCCATCAGCATGCATAACAACGCGAGACACCTCTCTAACCAGGCCCCCCTCTTTAATTCCCTCTCCTCTTCATTATTGCTTTCGCGTTATCGGCCCCGGTCTCCCGACCTCATCAACGCACATCTTACGCGTTCTCCTGAGCTCTCTTTGCCAACTGAATCTTGTTTATTTGCTATGCTGAACAAAACGATTTGCGTCATTTTAGCTTTCTCTCTCTGGAGCGGTATCCAACTGCTAAACGTAAGCGAGAGCATTCAACGCTCCACTGGGCAGCTCAATCTCCCTCGCATATCCTTACTACCCAAAGCGAAAGCCCAGAAACAAAAAAATCTCCACCATGGCGTCGATCCAAAAACTCCCCACAATCCAGTGTTCGCATCAAACACTCCGTCAAGAATAGACCAGTACGTAAATGCTCGTATGCTTCGACGCTGACAAACTTTACGTGCCTGTCGGTGAGTCCAAATCAAGGTACTTTGCTATTTAAAGTCAAGTACAAGGTAGACTATTAACTGGCCAACCGTTGATGAAATCGTTGTTTTCGTTACATGTTCCGTTTGTTGTCTCGCTCTGTACCCTGCTTCATAGGCACTGCACTGTAATTCTTTTAGCTGATCCAGGGGATCTGAGTGTAACGCAAGACTAGTATATTTTATCTATGTTTGTTGATCTATACTCTCCACCCTCGACTCGGGGAACAGTACTGGCTTGTCAGTGATTATCTCAACTTGATTTCATATTACTAGCTTCGTTTACAAGTGGCCAACCTTAAGCCCCTGTCTTCAGAAGACGATGTATTGGAAAAAATGAAAGGCTGTGACTTGATTCAGCCACCATACTATAGGTCATGAGTTAGCGATGGATATAGGTCAAAATATGTTGAGGTAAGGAGTAAGGACTCGGTCAATCTTATAGCCAGGCTTATTTACCGGACTGCTGTTGGGCCACGCGGCAGATGATTTCTGCTAAGAAATGACAAAGATCCCGCGACCCGCGTTTCCTGGCCTTCTCCAACTCTACTATCAAAAGATCTTTGTGTTCCAAGGCTCGATCTTTACCTTATTTTTGACGCTTTATTCATCTTCACTGTGTCAGGCAAACCTAATACAAGGCCAGAAGTTGTATAGATTCTGTATCTATAGCCCGACTCTGCCGGCTGTGTCTGCGTTTCGTACTAGTTCTCGGTCAATAGTTGACTACAGATCTTGAACCTCGTGCTTCCACAATTCGATAATCAAGCGCTCTCATCTGTGTTATTTACGCGGTGAAATTGATACACACACTGCCACCGAGTATCTTGGCGACTCGTCAGCCATCGTTATGCAAGCTCTGTAATTCTTTGCTGCGGCCGTCTCTAGACATCAATTCAATTCTCACACACTCGAATAAGACGCTTCACTGAAAAGACAAATTCAAAATGCCCGCGAAGCTTACATGCAGCCTGGACTGGTGAATATCCTTGGAATCATGTTCACAGACACATGTCAGCACCGCTTCTGCATTTCAGTTTCAAATAACTTTTCCTTCGAGTGTGATCGGTTTGTGACATAGAAGCAAGCTGTCAACCTCCGGTATCATCGCCACGTTACACAATTAGCCTTCCTTCCTTCCCTCTTCTTCTCTTCCCTCCGTCTTCTTGATCCGGCTGACATCATTCGCTCGAAGATTTCTTGTTCTACACTTCTATTCATAGACCTCAATCAAACTTCTACTCTTCTACTTGAGGAGAATCATGCTCACTTCACGATGGTCTCGTCTTCGTCAATACTGTTCGTGATGCGCCTTTATTACTGTGACCCCTAATCCGGTTGTTGGCACGCTTCAAACGCCTCGATTTCCTTCTGAACATGAAACAAAGTCTAAAATTGACACGCGAGCAGATGGAACTCTACAATTGAATTGCAAGGAATTGCAAAGAAGTGCAAGAACATGCAATCCCACGTGCTGTATTTTCAACCATATGCATAACAAGTACTATACCCTCGGCGTAATCATTCAGAATAGTCAGCACACCGATGATAATGACACCGTCAAATCCGTAGATCACTCATTTTTCCTTAGTTATCGACCGAAGGCTGTATGTTGTTCTGTTTATCCCATGTAGCTCAAAGGCACAGGATTTTCGCGAACAAATTAATCACGGCAGGCACCAAAGCAAGAGTTATGTGCGCATCTGTGTAGTGAAAACAGTAGTAATTCCACAAGGTTGACTTGATGAGCCGTCGGCGCTGCCTCTTTTGGGTATTGTCCACCAGGTGACTTGTTTGAACACCGAACGGGATTAGCCGAGACACCCACACAATTCAACAAAGTGAACAAACGACAAAAGTTGCGACACACGAAAAGTTTGGTTGCGAGCATTTCTGTATGCTCTACAGAAATGCACTTCGTTCACCTTGTCTAACTAACCATCCGAATACAACGCTCAATTCATTGACAAAGAGAATGCAGCTCGAGGCTTACACCGGACAAACTCACGGCTAGTTCGCCCTAGGCGATATTGTAGCAGCCTAAACGTACAATCTCCCTTGTCAACGGTGCTCTCTTCCCTAACAATGCCTCAGGATGAAACAGATCGCAAAACGCAATATGGTGACTGTTTTCAAATACTCACTCCAGACAGGTTGCATGATCTGCACGATGAGAAATTCGTATAGATAATGCCGTCCGCTTAGCATCCACTGCTGATTTCCATCCAAACCTATCTGTTTTCCCATCACTCGTCCGATAAGTAAGTCTATGTTCTCTGACTCTCATGCGCCCATGTACACATGTTTGATTGCTCCTTGGTGCAAGGCTTTGTTGCTAACAATTTGTTCCGACTATCAACGATATTACTCTGTAAACGATGCGATCATTGTCTCCTATCGAAACCGACAAAGGGGGCCCTGGAAGAATCTTCGTGGGATGGGACGAATCTGCGTAATGGACTGCGGATAATCTATGAGTTCATCCATGGATCGACCCGGGTTCTGCCTCTTTCTAACCAATAAGAAAAACGCGGGGAATGTCCTGTAGCGCTGGTTCAGCAATTCATATACCTGAGTCACATTGCGAGCTATCTGCAATCAAGTACACGTTTCACGTCTGTCAGGGAGAAGGCAAACTCGTGAACAAATAACTATGCCACAAAGGTAAGACATCGTTACTAAAGCAATTATTCTTTCATCTCCACACTCGATTAATCAAGTTGCCCCTTACTAAGAAGGAACCACAAAGAAGCGTTTCGTGTATATGAAGGAGGGTCGACTTTAACACGAGGCGGTCTTCTTTGCTCTGAGAGTGAGTCTTGGTTGAAGGGATCGAAAAGGGGTCTCAGTTTTGAACGTCCCAAAAGGAGATAAAGGACCTTTTGTCTTGTCGCGTCCCTCCTTCCTCGGCGTCAGCGAGAGTATCCCCTCGGTCCTCAGGTGAACCTTGAGAACACCTTGTATTGTTTGGTAAACATGAACATTCCTGTATAGTCCAACAATGCTGACATTTGCTTCAACAACACGCTGTTAAAGAACTCGTGTCTACACGCAACGTTTCGCTACTTTACGCCACATTGTTTGTCCAAGCATTGAAGGCCAGCTTCTACCCCTTTTGCCCAATGTTTTCAAACCGACAGGCGTTGCGTTGAAGGATACCGCAGTCCGTTGTTTCGGTAGGCCACTCGCGTCGAGTTTGTATTCTGATAGAAGCCACATTAACAACTACTGTCAAGCGACAGGGACACTCCACCGTGACCCTAAGGCATCTTTACGCTATGTTCGAACAACGTTGCACAACAAGGCCGTCATAGCAGATAGTCGGAACCTCATTTCTTTTCGAGGGGGAAGGGTGCTTATTGAAAGGGAATTCTACGCACGTCCATCCAGCCCTGTACAACACTGTTGGAGCCCTGGTCATCACTAACGATTATAGTCCTATGATGTACACGTTCATGTTCTGGTCTACTCAGGCGTCTAGCTCGATCAATGCTGGGAAATTACAGGTGTTCTTGGTCAAGGGCTAATGTCTAGTACGTACGTCGCTAGTTTATCATCGTACTTATTTGATTGTTTGTAAAACACAGACTCGAAAACAAAGGACACTATGAGATGCTTCTATATACAGAGTAACGGTGCCAATCAGTTGTTGCTCAAGATCCGCGGCGCATTTCCATCGTTGTGATACGTCAACTTACAGTAGTCTGAATCAGTCAGGAGGGTGACACAACTTCAACGCACGATTGTCTGCTTTCAGGCTTACATAACTGAACCTGCGAGCCATCTTTTCATTCTTGCAAAGCCTCGTGTATCAGAGGAATGCAAGGCAGTAATGGTTGGCAGATGATTCAGCAGACATGACGTCCACAGAATTGACATGTGATTATGTAGCATTCCCTCCCCGTCCAGCAACTCGTCTATTCTTACGCGTCCGGGGTGGTAGTGGCGTCTTGCTGCTTAATGATCTCAGTAGTGCCGGTCAGTCCCAAGGGGAATCATTCATCTTGCACCAAGTCAGTTGAACAAATAAAGGCCCAGCAGCCTCGTTTTCTAGCAGCTTCGTTAATAGTTGAAGATTCGTTTCCTTATCGCTTGTCCTGTTGATCGGTCTAGACTCATAACAGCTGAGCAATAGAGTCGCCAACAATCATTTCTCCTTGAATAAATTTGCTTAAGATCCCTTGAGTACTTCTGTATGCACAATTGTTGTCTGGGATAATGTGACTGAGAACCATGTCTGGGCTGTCGCCTGACAAACATGCCAATATTGCCATAAAATTGTTGAGCACATAAGATAATCATGCTTGAAGATGAAACACCAGTGCATATGTGACCTTCTGTAGGGGGAGTTGGGTACAAAAAATTTGAGCATAGTAAGAAGTTGTGAGAAAAATGTTTCATAACTTCAGACCAGAGTTTACTTGCTATAATTAAAGGCAAATTGCTACATTAAACCGTATTGCAGTATCTGAAAGATCATAAGTTAATCCAACATGTGATTCTAGAAGAGTATTGTAAATCATATAGTACTGTTGATTAAGTACTTTGTTTCCAAAGCCTTTCCCCTCACATTGCATCCTATGAAAAGCACTGTTGGATGGAAACAAGTAAAAAAGTGCATGAATTTTACAAGGCTGACAACACCTGAACAGTGTGCCTCTGCAATGACCTCTCACACAAACAAGCAGCTGGCGGACTGTGAACGTACGAATGTACGTGTTAAGAACACGACATCAATATACATAGCCAAAACGATGATTATGGATACAGGTTTCTGAGAAATTGTCCATGTCCATACATGATTGAATCCGTGACAAAAGCAACTTCGATAAGCAAAAGGGAGAGAATGTTGATCTCTGCAAGTGATTTAAGACCCAACAGACCATACCTCCAACCCAACCGCATCAAAGGAAACCATCCTCCCCTTCTGCTCACCATGTGCAAGAAATCCGTTATCAAACGTCGGGCAGGGATGCGTAGTCCCTTCTACAAGACTCGCGTCGACGTACAGTCCGTAATGCCCATCTCTGTGGACAATAAATAGGCATGCGGCATCAATATAGCTCTCAAGATGACGTACCCTCCTCCAAAAGAAAATCCGTCATTATCGCAGTACACAACATACTCATTACGCCCTGTCCATTTATACACGCATAGTTCTTCGGCAACGTTCTCGTCTTTCTTGTCTACGCTCCATAAGAATGAATCGCCTCCACCGTAATAGCTTCCATGACTCAGGTGCACACCCTCTGGAACCCATGCCCCGAAAACCCCACCCTCTGCATCTTGTATAGCGATGAGAGCACCATTATTTGTACCTGGAACGATTCCACCGCCACCTACAATGACAGGCGGTGCACAGCGTGCGTACAGAGTATTTAGTGAGAGGCCGTGCTGATCTGCACTGTAAAGGAGAGTCCAGCTCTGCGCGAGACGATTTAAGGGTGGTAAATGCGATCGCAGCTTTCAAAATACTTTAGTACAGAAGTTATAAGCGGAGAAGACCTGCTTACTGCAGCCGCGAGTGCTGAGTCCAGCACAGGGTTCGTAACCTCTCTCCTTCCTACGAGTTTTACAGTTTTTCCATCCGTCGTATTTCGCTTCGGATCAAATTCAAAATCTCCTGGATTCCAGTTCCGTTCTCCCGCAAACCCAGGTGCACCACTCGGAGGAATATACACATGAGTTGAGAAAGGCGACGCATCAGGATGTAATATCGGTGCAGTAGGTAATGGCAATGTCGCCGCATGCATGGGCGAGTGACCCTCCGTGGCGAATCGCGAATGTCGAGATGGTGAAGGAGTAGCCGAAGTAGCGCGTGCAAACAGTGCATGTAATGTGGACTGAGTCGGACTAAGGCCAGCACCACCAGCGTCTGCAGGCGCGTCGTGTGTCCCATGAGCGGCAGAGGGTGAAGAGGAAGCGGGAACAGCTCGCGCCGTACCAAAGAGACCAAGTGAAGACATCCAACTCCTTGAAAGGGATGAACCAATACTCGGCGATTTTGGCACGCGACCAGGTGGAGATTGGCTCCGCGCTCGATCGGGAGACCGGGGGATTAGTGGGGACGAAGCTGCACGCGGCAACGAAGGAGGTCGAGGAGACATTGGAGCAGACACAGAAGTAGAATTTGCAGCTGAAGTTGAAGGAGTGGGAGAGCGAGGAGGTACTTCGGAACTGGGCGTGCTTAGATCAATGAGCGTTGAACCTGCTTCACGTAAAGCGAAAGATAATGTCTCATCGTCCTCCGTATTTGATTTTAACCATCCTAGAGGACCATCTTCGTGAGCGCGAAGTTCGTCGAGTACTCGCTTTTCGTTCCTCTCTGCACGTTCTCTTGGCCCTTCATTTGACTCAAGAATAGGTCTTCTGAGGAAGGAAGAAGACGAGCGTCGTGAAGTCTCGTTATTGGGATCAAAAGAGGGCGAAACATTTCCCAAAGGATCCGATTTGGAGGAAACAGGTATAGCATGAGGTGCTGCGACTGATGACGCCTCGCTCGGAACTTGTCCGTCCTCGGACGAAATTGGTCCTTGGCCATTGTCCTCTAGTGAGATAAGTCCAGGTGAATCAGTTACGGTCGGGCGAGAAGATGATCTGCGTCTGTCTAAGACATCTGTCTTGAACAGATTGAGAGCTGGGTCAGGAGCTTCGACCGCATCCTCGACTGTGTTGCCTATGAAGCCCTTAGTCGAAGAAAACTTAACATGCATGAGGACATACTCGGAGTCCCGGGAATTGAAGCATTTGTTTCTAGTCCCTCGGACTGCTTCGATTCGTTACCTGAGTTAAGCCATGCCAACGGATCCTCTTCATGCGCGCGTAGTTCATCCAATACACGCTTCTCATTCTTCTTCGTTCTCTCCTTTGCATCATCCGCAAACGTCTCAAAAGTAGCCAAAGAGCCAGGAGTCAACGGATTTAAACTTTGTACTCCAGCGCCAAGAGGATCGTCTGTAGCAGGTACAGTCACAAACGAGCCGAACTCGTCGGAGATGGAGGATTCTTGACGTGAATGCATTTGTGATTGCTGCTCAGTCATTATTGGCCACCGACTCCACAGTGATTAGTCCCTTCAAAGTACACGATCAAAGACTAAGATATGTTTGAAGTGAAGACACGCTGTAAAAGTTTGCCTGCGCAATCGTAGACTTGTCTTGCTGCGCGATAGTCGGAGAATAAATGTTACCATTCACTGTCCAATGCAAACATGAGCAGAGTACCCACTCAAGTCATAACCAATAATTGGGTCGTGTGATAGTCAGGAGTGCTCTTGCCACTGCCGTGGACGGTGTTGGTTCGTGGTAGGACATCATCAAAGCGTGGCAGCAGCAAGTACATCACGTGAGGCAGATAAATCTCACCTAAAAATAAATCTGACAATATTTAAATCGTCTGCCCAATGAATGGCATCGGTGGCGACAAACTCATAATGTGCATTCAGAAAAGATAGTATACTGACGCTACAGAGCTTAAACCATGAGCACACTATGTTTTTTTTGGGGGGCTGAACAGCGTACAAATAGACGACTTCGAACGAATATTTAATATATTTAAAATTGCGGTGAAGCACAAGCACAGCATAAGAAAAATCAAAACGTCACAAAAGCACTATTCTTCTTCTTTCCAAATGCATATATCAAACGTGCACTTAGGTAAACACCAGACATGACGCCAATAATGACACTTATCACTGAGAACGTGCGAACGAAGTATCAGAACAGTATTCACTCGAAATAAACAGTCGTGCTTACTCTTTCGCGCCAAATCCAGCGATTCGGTATATTCATCCTGACCAGGCTCGATATAAGAGCTCGACAGCCCGCCCGCCTCTGCTAATCCAGTAGGAATAAGCAGCCAGATTCCTGTAAGCATAATCGTATATGCAGTGCCTCCCATCTTCCTCGAGTAAAGATTTCCAAGCAAACTGACAACAAAGCTACCCAATAGCGCCGCGTAATCTGGATGTCCTGCCAACCCCATATTTCGGTTCGCCACCTGCGTCGCCGCAGTACTAATACAACTAATAATGACCATTACAGGCATCTGTTTGGTTAGCAATGGTTGTCCACGTCTCATGCTAAGAACGAGGTTCAGAACAGGTAGTAGGACGACAAGCGAATACCAAGGGAGCGGGCGGAGGTACCAGCTCCACGAAGGATCGCGATAACACCCGTTAATAACGTCGCGTAGTGCTGCCGAAGAAGTCTCCTGAAACGCCCAAGTACCTGTGAGGTTCGAAGCAGCTAGCCAATCGGGTGTCGTGTCGTTCGTCGAGTAGAATGTGCCGTAGAAGCTTTCAAACCTGTCCGCCATCGAAGCCATATAATCTCGACTTTTCTTATCTAAAGTCAGCCAGATATCCGAGCCAATAGTAAGACCGAAGCCAAGGTAAAGAGACGTCATGATGCCTGAGACGAGCTTCGGCGAGCCAAGCAAGATATTTTTGCTTGCAATATCTAGAACTCCAGAGACTGTGAAATGTGAGTGTTGCTACAGAAGCGTTATAATGGGTAGTGCATATGACTAGACACGCACGCATGATAGATCCAGGAAGGAGTCCTGCTACACCGGTCGACGATATGGATTGATAGCAAAAGATCTGGCCTGGCACTCGCGATGACAAGGCGCGAGCGACTAGCGAGACGATGGCAGCCATAAACACGCTAACACACTCTCAATCAGTGAAGCGAGTCAAAGAAGAGGTATGCTTACTCTGATCCACTTGAGCTATGCTGACTGTCCGCAATATGATTCTGCACAATCGTTGCAAGCAAGCTCAGGATGCCTGCCACCCACATATCATTGAGACTTCCACCAAACGAGCTCCCACAAAGAACAACTCCCTGTACAAACGCGAAGAGGCACTGCAGCTTTTGTGAATAAGTAGGTGGTCGCCGAATAATGTCTTCCAGACGTTTCCTGCCTTCTGTCGCACTGATTTCATCACGCACGACCGCGCGATAAACTCCGTGGGTATCATGTATACGCCCAAGATCAAGTGAAGAATTGGCCTTCACTAGCAGTGTCTCACTTGCATGCGCCTCTGGGCGGCCGAAGCAAATTTGAACACAGTTAGGAGTATGCACGAATTGTGCTGGTAGTTCGAACAGTGCCGCAGTGGAAGCTAATTGCGGTTCAATGCGATGAGATGGTGAACCGAAAGCAATAAGGGCAAGTGCAAAAGTAATTATAAACCGCTGCTGTGCATCCTCAGCTATAAATATTTGTCAGATTCGCTGAAGCGAGATAGGAAAAAGTACTTACTGTCTCGATTGTGAACAATCTGATGCTTCCGTTTCTTTCTTCGTTCCCTATAGGACAGATGTGTCTCTCCGTATGCTTCTCCCATCGCACCCTGCTTTAAATTCCTAAGAAAGAACGGCTTTTGTGCTCCTTGAGGTGGCTCCGAGTATAGCTGGACATCTGCATCTGTCACTAAAGTGTTCCGTGCGTCCGATTCGCCGTTGATATCCATCGCGCGAACAAACACGTCATGACTGTACTCGCTCTCAGACTGTCGATATTGCGAAGATTTCTCATCATTTTGAGTTCTAGTGCCTCCCACAAATGATGTTCGGCGACTGACTGGCGGAGATGGAGGTGGCGACAGCAGTGGAGGTTCTTTTGCAATGCTCTTGAAGAACTCGAACGCACGGGTTGGAAAAGACTTTTGGGGCTCCTGCTGCGGTACTTGCATGCGGCCAAACTGATTATACGTCGGAAGGTAGTAGGTTTGAGCTGGTGACGAGGGATGCGTATTCGGATATATTAGCTGGGGTGGAGGCTTCAGATATTGTTGAGAGTCCCGAACAGATGCTGGTGATGAATAGTGTGGATCACTGAGAGTCGTGCGGTGCTGCACTGCTGGAGAATCATACACACGCTCTGGGGTAGCAGGTCTCGAGTCACGCTTCCCATTTAGAGCATCAAGGGCTTGTTGCCAGCTAGCAGCACGGTCGAAGTTAGGTGCATTATTATTCGAATTTCTGTGATAGTGTGGACTGGCCGGGTCGGGATGGACAGATGAAGCGCGTTGCTGTTTGGCTATACGAAGTGGACGAGTAGTATTTGTGGCATCCGATGCCCTTCGTAGGCTGGTATTATTCTGACGTATAGAACGGGTAGGTATTGTTGTATACGTATCAGAAGCTGCGCGAGGACGCCCTTCTGATGGCACTGATCGCGACTCATGCGTCATGTATGTGAAGGCAGATGGCAAGACCTGAGACGCGTTCAACACTGCAGGGGAACCATCCTGAACGAGCCTGGCAATGACATACGGAAGTGGCTAGCACCCTCTACCTCGGTCGAATTTCAAATACATGCACCTTAGCAGAGTATGCGTATTTAAGCCATCGAGTTTTACTCACACGTACATTTTCTATTCTTTAGGCGCCATGCTGCCGATCAGAGTTGTTGAAGGGACTGAAATGCTCTGAGTGCCTCGCTTGCTTAGAAATTCGAACAACGGCAACGGGCAACCCGATTTCGGAACCTGATTTCAGTGCACGTGATTCATGAAGTGCCAGCATGTCACATGGCTTTTGTATGCGTCAGCAACCCATTGGCTCTCTCAGTCTGAGTGAGTCTTTCTCCTTGTCCACAATTGTTGTCCAATGTCCCGATCAACGCTGTTGACCCCACTGCGCCAACGCACCAGAATAAACCTTTGGTAATGCACCTATTACAGCAGGTCTCTCGAGGCCGACGATTCCAGAGACTGTATCAGAGGAAGTCGACAAGCTGGAGGATGAGCACCCTGTAGCATCCCTCAGTGTCGACGGCAAACGGAGTTTAACGGGATTACTAGGCGTACAACTAAAGCAGACCAGACTTCAGCAAGAATTCAAACAAGAGGTATTTGCTCTTGAAAAGAAGGTTCGTTTGCGCACATATTTCACATGTCTTCTTTTCGCGTGCTTGGCTAAATGATGTTCCGCAGTACCTTGAGCGGACAAAGCCGCTGTTTGAGCGACGCACTGCTATCATCTCTGGATCTGCTGCTTCGACTTCTGAAGAGTTTGCTGCTGGGCAGCCTCTTGCAGAGGAGTATATAACTGAGCCACTGCCTGAAGGCAACGCGACCTCTGCCCCTATTCCCGAGTTTTGGCTTATGGCACTCTGGAATCATATTGGCATATAGGAACTCATGACGGATCGTAACGCGGGGGCGTTGAGAATCTGAGGGGCGTGAGGTTAGGGTATCTTGATGGCGAGAAGGAGCTAGGATTCAAATTGAAGTTCTACTTCGAGCTGAACGGGTCTTTTGAGGACGAGGTAGTGGAGAAGACGTGTTTTTACAATCAACTACTCTGGGGACTTTGTGTATGATCGAGCTGTTGGCACGCCCATTAGGTGGAAAAAGGATAAGGATTTGATCAAGGAATTTGAGGTCAAGAAACAGCGAAATTAAAGTGAGATTCTTTTGCTCTAGCATTATTAATTACTATTGTATTCTGATCCGAGCTTTGTAGACATGAACAGAGTTCGTCTTATGCGCAAGGCGCACCCCGTTGAATCTCTTTTCAGCTTCTTTAGTCCCCCTCCGCCGCCGCCTCCGGAAGAAGAGATTGACGAGGACAATGAGGATGCGTTTGATGCTCGAGCAGAAATAGAGTCTCGATTGGAACTCGACTATCAGGTACAGTACTATCGGCATATTATCTACAACCCTCCTTTTTTACTCGTATACGTACAGATTGGTGAAGATATCCGCGACCGCTTCATCCCGAGGGCCATCGATTACTTTACAGGGAAGGCTCTGGAGTTCGACGTGGACGATCTTGATTCGGACGAATACTCGGACAATGATTTTGAAGACGATGAGAGTGATGTGGAGGATGTACCTGGGCATGGAAGACATCGACACGCGGCAAAAGGGCGCGGCGCTGGGAAGAAGGGCGAGATACAAGAGGAGTGTAAACAACAGTAGTGAAACGAGAAACCCGATCTTTGATTTTATTTGTTTGTTTTGATTAGTAGTAGTGCACGTTCTGACCTGGTATTGAGTACGCTCAGAGCCGTGCTTATACTGATTGACGTAGTAGGTGCGTGATTTGTAATGATAATGCAAAGTTGTTGTCCAAGCAGTTGAGAAAGGGGGGAAATGCACAATACTTTTGTGACACATTAATTAATGTAAATCAGTAACAGACACAGTATTGGTGCATGTTTCTTATAAAGTAAAAATATGAAAGTACAATTGTTCTAGCTGAAACAGAAGTTGAGAAGAATAGGTACAGTGTACACTCTACAAATCTTCTTCAGTATCTTCTCTAACACTCAGTTATTATCTACTATCCTGATCTTCAAGTCTGTCTTGTGTTAACTATCTGTCAGTTCAGGATTCAGTCTGACAGTTGGATAACAAGCTTCTCCAGACCTTCTACTCTAATCAAAGTTAACTAACATTATTTTCTTATTAGTACAAATAATGTTTGTATTATACAGATTGTTATAAACTAAGTCTCTTTTGTAAAACAAGTTTATAAAATACTATAACTTACTGGCTCACTACTCTTAACAATCAGACAGCTCTTGTGTACAGAGAATTAGTACAGTTATTGAGTAATAATCTATTATAACTATATACTAGTTACTAGACAGTTTAGCAAAACTAAGTATTTTTAATATATAATCTGAGTTAATACAAACCTTATAAAGATTTAATAAGTACTACTGTACAAACTTTATAATAACTTCCTCCTTGTTGTCTGTCTTAGTAATATATAAGAGCTAGTAGTTTTATTAATTATTATATTTTTTGTTAATACAAAAATTAAGTATAGTATTTATACAGTTATTATACTTTAATAGTAAGTAAATGTAAGAGTAAAAAATATTTATATGTTAATTTGTAAGTACTTCTTTATTAAAGCTTTTAATGTCTTCTTTTATTTAACTTACTAAAACAAATACTATAGTAAATACTATATACAGATTCTTTCTATTATAACTATTATAGACAGATTAAACATATAATAGTGTAAGAGTAAGATTAATAACTCAAAACTTACTATTAAGGAAAATTACTATATAGAATATAATATAAGAGCTTAAAATAGTTGTTTATTAACTGTGTATTAACAAAAGTATAATAAGCTTACTAACAATAGTTAGACTAAAAAATAGTAATCTTAATTTACAAATTAAGTCTTACTAACATTTGTCCTCTTTTTGTTAGTAACAGTATAGAGAGGACCTGAAGGCTTAGTAAGAGGACCTAGGCTACAACTATTCTACATAACAGAGATACAGAATGTGAGTACTAGAATGTAGTTAAAACTTGTAGAATAGACAGAAAGAGAGAGTAAGACAAGAGTAGAGTATATAGAGTAAGTTTAAGAGTATAAGACTATTTAGAGTAAACAAGATTAAGACTATAAGACTAGTCTGATCTTGTACACTTATATATACTAAACTATACAAGAGTACTTAGAGAATAGTAAGTTACTAAGAATGATAAGCTATAAAGAATAAAAGAAAGGAAGGTTAAAGATAAAGGTATAAAGAATAAAGAGATAAATAAAGAGTAAAAGACTATAGAATAAATAAAGAATAAAGGGGTAGACAAAGGAACAGAATAATAAAGTAAGAAGTGTTACAGTTCTCTACTCTTGTACCTTTAGTTCTAAGAGTTTTATACTCTTTTATACTAGAACTTAAGACTTTCATCCTTTAGAAGTACTGTCTATAAACTATATGTGTACTAACTCTTACTACTACCCTTCCTTACTTTATTATTCTATTCCTTTAACTACTCCTTTATTCTTTGTTCATTTTATAGTCTCTTACTCTTTATCTATCTCTTTATTCTTTATACTTTTATCTTTAACCTTCTTTTCTTTTATTCTTTATAGCTTATTATTCTTAGTAACTTATACACTCTAAGTACTCTTATATAGTTTAGTATATATAAGTGTATAAGATTAGACTAGTTCTGTAGTTTTGATCTTGTCTACTCTAAATAGTTTTGTACTCTTAAACTTACTCTATATACTCTACTCTTGTCTTACTCTCTCTCTCTACCTGTTCTACAAGTTCTAACTATATTCTAGTACTTACATTTTGTATTTCTATTGTATAAGATAGTTATAGTCTGAGTCCCCTTACTAAGCCTTTAGGTCCTCTCTATACTGTTACTAACATTAGATTAAGACTACTTATTATTATCTTACAACTCTCTTATATTTTAAGTATTAGTACTTACTATTGTGTTAATCTCTTTTCTTTGTTTTAACCTTTTTACATTTTTAAATTTTAAACTTTCTAAACTCTTTTAAACTTTTACCACTCTTCTTCTATTTATTACCCTTTTTAGTTTAGTACTAATTCCTTTATAGTATAAATATAGACTCTCTTATACTAACTACTACTTTTACTATCTTACCAGATTAGTAGTTACAAGTAAATCTAGCTTAATACATATAAACCTCTATCTAAAAGGCTTTTACTAACTATATACCTCTAACCTCTTTAAAACCTGTTCTAATCATTCTAGAAGTTGTAACCTATTCTAGAAAGAAAGTACATGTAACTTACCCTTTAAACTTTAATAAGTAGTACTTTAAGGATTTCTAGTACTAAGTTAAACTATATGTGACTATTATTTTAACTGACCTATTCTTAGACCTTAATTACATTCTATTTGTTCTCTCCTTTATAAAGGAAGATAATATAACTATCTAGGCCTAGAACTAAATTAAAAACTATTAAATTAGAAACCTAATCTGACTTTAGAATAATGAGTTGTATTTAGAATTTATAAGGTAGCTTTATACTTTCTTTATTAATCTGAATAAGAAGTATAATATACAGAACAAGCTTGTGTCTTTATAACAAAGTAAACATTCTATTAATACTTTCTTTTAAGAGTTTAATATTCTAGCCTAGAAGACAGGATTTGTACTTAAGTTTAATAATGTTCTTATTAGAATATTAGAAAAAGCTCTTTACCTAGAACTAGTTAATAAGATTCTTAGAATAATACTAGAACTAATTACTTATACTAAGTAGAAGATACACACTATTTCCTTTAACTAAACTATAACTTAAATGTGTTAAGTTTATGTAAAATACTTACACATGTGTTTAGCTCTAACAGTTCTAAGCCCTCAGATTAATCTGTCTATAATTTATAATCAATCTGTTTTGATAAACATTAGAGAAGCCTAAAAGTAAGGAGTATACTTTATTTATAAAAAGTTAGAGTATTAGATTAAGAACTACTTATAGAAGTAATAGTATATTTGTTAGGTTATTAGAGTAATAATAAGTAATAAGTAGGATTTGTAGTAAGAAGCCTTTTCTACAAATCTGGAAGTTACTTTAGAACTCTTAAACTTTAACTATATACTCTAAAATTTTATAAAGACTTAATAGTAAATGTAACACTAAAGAGCTATAACTCAGATTTTTTAATAGTTACTTTTGATTTAATAGACACTATAGGATTAGAAGTAAATAAAGTAAGAAAAGTAGAAAAAGTAGAAAAAGTAAATTAACAAAATTATTTATTAGAAAGAAAAAAGTTGAAAACAAAAGTAAATAGTTCTCTTATTTCTTCTAATTCTTTTGATTCTTCTCTTTATACTTTATCTAAGTTTAAATCTGTATAATCTGACCTACTACTTTTATATTCTAAGATTTTAGAATGTTTAGAATACTACTTAGCCCTGTTTACTACTTAGTAGTTTGTCTGTAATATTAAGTAGGAATAGCTTTAACTGAGTTTATAGTTAAGAACATAAGTCTGTCCTTATTAAAAGAGAGAGGTTAATAAGGAAATGTTAGTATATATACTTACTCTCTTAGATAACAAGACTGTACAAGCTGTATATTCTCTTTAAAACAAGTAGTAGTTTATTTAAGAATGTTTTAAATACTAGCTCTAAGTCTCTGTCCTCTTAACTCTCTTCTTAGGATTCTCCCAGATTTGAATAATAGTTCTAGTAGATAGTAGATATACTAGCTTATACATTAATAAGGCCTTTATGTAAGAATACTACCTCTCTACTTAATGTGTTTTACTTCTAATTCTAGTATATAATATAGACAGAACTCTAAACTAGAATAGTTAAATTACTAAGTTTGTCCAACTATAAATGACTATTTAGGATTATAAGGAAAGTATTAAGTTTAGAGTTACTAACCTTAGAAAGATAGATGTTTTTATTAGATTCAAATAGTTTAAGACTTACAATCCTACTATTAACTAGTTAGAGTAGACACTTATATTTAATTAGTGTTTTAAGTCTTACAACTATCTTATACTACTGTTCTAAGTAAATACAAACACTTCTAATATTACTAACAGTTCTAATAAAGGTAACTAGTTGTTCTTCTTCAACTAGGATAAATATATAAACATATATTCTAGTTAAGACAGAACAGAGTTAATTTAAAGAATGTTTAAAACAGAACTAGTTTAGAACCCTCTCAAAATAACTCTACTTTAGAACACATATAGACTCAGTCTACTAGATTTTGTCTGAGAGTTCTCTAAAGTCTTTAGTAAAAAGGAATTTGACTAGTTTCTTAAACACTATTCTTAGAACTATACAATTGAATTAACTAAGAGTTTCTAACTTAAGAATTATAAAGTTTACTTACTTAATAGAGACAAGTAGGAGACACTTGACAAGTTCCTTTAGGAAAATCTTTAGAATAGCTAGATTCAACCCTTAAAGTCTCTTATAGTCTCTCCTTTCTTTTTTGTCAAAAAGAAAGATAGAAAGCTCTACTTAGTTTAGAATTATTATTATCTTAATAAGAGTACTATTAAAAACAAGTACTTACTCCCTCTAATTTAAAAGCTTATTAATAAGACACATACATTCAGAGTTTTTACTAAGTTGAATGTTTAATAAGAATATAATAATATTTGGATCTGAGACAAAAATGAGTAGAAGACTGTGTTTTAAACTAATTATAAATTGTACAAACTAACTATAATGTTCTTTAGACTAACTAACTTACTTATAACATTCTAGTCATTCATGAATTACATTCTTATAAATCTGATTAACTTAGAGTATGTTAGTATGTATCTGAACAACATTCTGATCTTTACTTAGATAGTTAAGTACTATTACTAACTAATCTAAGTAGTTTTATAATAACTCTAAAATAATAAACTATTCCTCTAAAAAGTAAAGTACTCTTTTACATAAGAGTTAGTAGATTATTTAAGCTTTGTAATTAGTAGAGAAGAGGTCTGTATGAATCTGACAAAGGTAACTATAGTTTGGAACTGGTTACAACTTTAGAACCTAAAACAGGTTTAAGTGTTTCTTAAGTTTATAAACTACTACTAACACTTTATTTAAAACTTTAGTATTATTACTTAGCCCCTTTACAATCTTACTAACAAAGATGTTCCTTAGTAATAGAATAATTAGTAGTAGTCTGTATTCAAGTCTCTTAAGTAGACTATTACTAGTAAGCCTGTATTAATAGTTCTAACAGTTATAAACAAGTTTTAAGTTAAAACTAACTCTTCCAACTTTATAAATAGAGTAGTACTGTTTTAGTTCATTAACAGAAAGTAGTGTCTAATAGTGTTCTGATTAGAATCCCTCTCTGTAACAGAATAGAACTACTCTATCTATAATAAGAAACTTCTTACAATTGTTTGTTCTCTAAAAGAGTAGTATTAATATCTTTTTAGTATTATACAGAAGTTTAAGATTTAGAGTAATTATCTTAATCTTTAGTACTTTTAAGTGTCTCAGAAGCTTAACTACTACTAAGCCTACTAGATGTTAGAACTATAGAACTATAACTTTGTACTAACTTATAAACTTAGAATATAAATAATAAAAACTGATTTACTCTTAAAACAAGTAGGTTATAAAAGGGGAGAGAATAATAATAAAAATCTTGTTCTCTTAAACAATTCCTGTTTTGTGTCTAAAACAATCTAAGAGATCTGACTCAAATTTAAGAATGTTAACTTTGTCACTTGTATATAGTAAGCTTTAAAATACATATAGGACTAGGTTATAGTAAAATAGTTAGAGAAGTAGGCTAATAATTAGAAAAAGAATAAGGATAAACAAGTTTACTAGAAAGGCTAACTATATGTTCTAAAGGATCAGAAACTATAAGAGGACATTGTTTAAGCTTATTATAATAATCTAACTATAGAACATTTAGACTAATACAAAACACAGAAACTTATTATTTAAAACTATTAGTAGTTAAGAATATAGAAAGAAATTCTAAAGTATATAACTAGTTATAATATATACTAACAGACTAAAGCTTACTAGATAAGAGTTTAGACTCCTTTACATCTGTATCAGATTCTAGATCACTCTTAGAAAGAAGTCTTAGTAAACCTGATTAGTAAGATACTTAAGTCTTAGAGTTATAATACTATCTATATAATTATTAACTAATTCTCTAAGTAAGTCTATACAGTTCTAACCTAAACAGAACTTACTTTTAAAAGTATAGTATGTATTTATTAGGATTACATCTTTTAGTTGTACAAACTCTCTTAGAAACTCATTTATAATTGTAAACCATAATTTAAGTTAAAATTCATATAAAACTTGTATATACTTCTCAGAATTTAAGAGAACTCTTTTACTACATATTACTTACAAACTAACAGTTAAACTGAGTAAGTTAATTAGAAGATTAAGCTCTACCTCTAAATGTTTATTAATCATTAGTAATCAGATTAGTCTAAATAGTTAGCTCTAGTAGAATTTGTGTATAATAACTAGTAACACTCTATAATAGGACAGTCTCTATTCTTTCTTAATTATGAGAGACATTTATACTAGAAGACAGTTCTAAACTAGAACAGTAGTTCTGAATCTGTAACAGACTTTGTAAAACAAATACATAAAACTAGAGAAGATGTATAAACTCTTTTAAAGAAAGTAGTATAAGTAATAAAGTAAAACTATAATTAGAAGAGATCTGTAACTAAGGATTACTAGCTTAGGGACAAAGTTATACTAGAAGCTACTAACCTAACTACAGATTACTTAATAAAGAAGTTAGACAATAAGTACTTTAGACCCTTTATTATTAAAAAGAAGGTTAGTGTCTCTGTCTACAAACTCTAACTATTAATAATATAAAAGTACATACACTTAGTATTTAATAAGGTTCTACTATCTTAGTACTATAATTTAGGTTTTCCTTTATAACAAAGACTCTTACTATCTCTACTAGAACTTATTAGTTCTGAACTAGAATATAAAGTAGAGTATGTAGTAAATACTAAGCTAGTATATAGAAAGCTTAAGTTCCTTATTTACTAGAAGGAATACTTAGTTAAAGAACACACTTAGGAACCTACTAAGAATCTCACTCATACTACTAAAGTAATCTAAGATTTTTATCAACTTTATCTGAGTACTCTATATTAACTCTATCTTACAAATTTTTAAACTCTACTATTCTGACTTATACTCAAACTACTAACTAAGTCTAATGTTTACTAATTAGGATAATTAGTTTTAGAGGAAGAGTAATGTTACAGTTCTCTACTCTTATACCTTTAGTTCTAAGGGTTCTTGTTAAGAAAGGGGAAGAGAGGTTATATAAAAGGCTTAGAGGGATTATACAAAAAGGAGAGATAGTAGACTCAGTTTACTCTCTTACAGCTTACTTTATTGTCTGTTAATTAGTTAGTCTATATATACTATGTAAGTATGTCTTAAATGTAGAATGTATGATAGAAGGTATTCTATCATTGTTTGTCATTGCTTGTAATGTAGTTTATATTATCTAAAACATACTCTTGTATAGTCTTGTTTTAACACTCCTCTTTAAACTCTTACTAGGTTTAGTAGACTTGTAAAATGTTTACTTACAGTATGTATAAATAGTTTAATCATTATAACTGTATTATACAATTGTTTGTTTGTGTAACATGTTTATAACTTGATGTAGTTAATAATAATATTATTAGCATTATAGTAATGTATTGTCTGTTCTATATACTATCTGTTTCAAATGTTATCTACTTTGTGTTAAGTTTGTCTAATGTTATATTGATTAAGTATATTTAATTAGTTTATTCATTCATAGTATACTATTGAATAACAGTATTGTTATTATAATAGATTGTTTGTAAATGTTATTAAATAATTTGTAAATGCTTTAGAGACTTGTAGAATCTTGTTAGTATGTATAAGTACATATATACACATATTTAAATTATAAATACAATTGCTTGTTTTGTTTTATTGTTTGTTATTCAGTCATATTGTTTGTTATTAAGTTTGTTTGAGTACTCTAGTAATTTCCTTTTACTTTACTGTAAAACTAATGAATCATACTAGTAAAATGTATATTCAATATTGTAATAATATCCTTCTTTAATTATTACTGTCTGTGTTTGTCTACATTTGTATATACATTAAGCATTCAGTAATAGCTGATTTATGTCTTCAGATTGAAGCTTTACATTGATTGTATATTGTAATATTAATAATAATATTTGTTTTTGCCAGATTGCTTCATTCTGAGATTAATAAGGTTTTATACTAACATATATTTGTTGTATAGATGTTATGTCTGGCTGTAAGCATCTTGCTATGTGTCTAAGTGTATCATATATGTATTATATCATAAATGTACTGTTTGTTTGTTTGCTTTACATTATCATTTATATCTGTATTAATTTATTAACATTATGTTTGTTAATTGATTGTTTCTAATGTATCCTGAGTAACTATACAATCTGTTGCATTGTTTCTTTAATAGCCAACATAGTTATCTATCATAAATCATTTCTATTGTGTGTTTGTATTATTTATTATTAACAATGTTGTTGTGAATTGTTGTGATTGTAGTATTGTATATATATATGTGTGTATGTTATAACTATTGTTCTTTACTTTTTCTTTTACAAAGAATAATGTATTGTAACACAATCTGTATATAAGTAATATATTGGATTATGTTTACTATAATTGTCTCCTAGCATTCTTTAGTTAATCTAGTACTATACACAATTGTAGTATTTGTTCAATGTTTTATTTGTTAATTGGTTTGCTAGGTAAAACGTTTTATATATCAGTTTTATTTTATTTTATTTGAATCATCATATAGATATACCTATTAGTATCTATCCAATGTATTTCATAGTATTATAATACTGTTCATGCTTGTATTAATTGCACAGTAAGGGCAAATTAATTGTTTGTACAAGAATCAATTTAATAGTTTTATTTAATTATATGTATGTACTCTATAATTGTTTATATAGTTATTATCTGTGTATTGTTTGTTGTAGTTGTGAATTATATTGCAATTATATTCTTATTATCCTATGGATATATTATTTATTGTTTTATGTACATTCCAAAGTATAATTTTTGTTATTCATTACTTTTATCCATGAACTATAGTCTGGGTTAATGAATTATTTCATTATATGATGTGATAATTGTCTGTATATTATTTATTTTTGTATTAAACACTGTTAAGTTAATTATATTATTATATTAATATTATTTGCCAAGTATGAGCATTTGTTTTGTAGTAGAATTATTATTTATTTAATGTTAAAGTTCAATTGCACATTGTGTTGACTTCTGTTATTTAGTTCCAATTAACATAGTTTTGCTTTGTACCAAATGATTTACCTTTATGATCCATTATGTCTGTCTGTAACTTCTATTACTTAGTTAGTGCTTAGTCTGTACATTTTGTTATTTTATTTTTTGTAGTGTCTGTAGTGTTATACTTTCTGTTCCATTGTTTATATTTAGTTATTAATTTTTTGTACATATTATCCATTTTCTCCCCTTCAATTCAAGAAGGTATTTCTTTGAAGAATTGGATATTTCTTTAATTGTTTATTAATTGTTGTTATAATATAATATTTATATATAATAATTGTAATTGCTTTTGTGGTTCGATTTCTAATTATTAGTATTATAAAGTAGTGTGTAACATTTGTTATGTTCTATAATGAGTAATTTAAATGTTATTACTATTATATCTTTGTTACTATTAATGTTTGTCAACTTATATAATGTGTATTTTGTTTGTTATAGTAGATAAGTACACATTATGTACAATATACAAGTTTTGTTTGTGCTTGTTGTCTTTTATTAATAATCATTCATAACTATGAATGAATATTTTGTTTTTGTGTTGAAAACATATGGTAATTTGTTTGTTTTTGTATAATATTCATTTAATAACATTGTAATTATTATTTATGTAGTACTTTTAGTAAATGCACTGAGTTCTATTAAGTATGCTTGCATCTGTTATTACCTATTTTATATTATACTGTCTGAGATAATAGCTTAAACATTTTATTAATTAATTTAATCATATTATATTATAATTGTTTTTGATTGTAATTATTATAATAATGTGTTTGTAATAATAATATTTGTATTATTCATTGTAATAGCCTTATCAGCTCAATACTTTGCTCCTATAAGCTATGTTGTTACAATGTAAATTTTATAATTGTTTGTTAAGGTATATACACTGTACAGTTAATGTTACTGTTACAACTTTGAAATTTATTATATAATCAGCTGCTGTAATAACATGTTCTGTGTAATTAAGTTGTATTAATACATTGTTTCAAGTATAATAGAGATATAA
>NW_006760393.1:3307473-3325341 GCF_000271605.1 Fomitiporia mediterranea MF3/22 | reverse complement strand
TAATACTAGAACTGGTTACTTACACTGAGTAGAAGATACACACTATTTTCTTCAACCAAGCTACAGTCTAGATACATTAAGTATGTGTAGAATACTTACACATGTGTCTAGCTCTAACAGTTCTGAGCCCTCAGATTAATCTGTCTATAATTTACAATTAATCTATTCTAATAGACATTAGAGAAGCCTAAAAGTAAGGAGTATACTTTGTCTACAGAAAGTTAGAGTACTAAATTAAGGACTGTCTATAGAAGTAACAACACATCTGTCAGGTTATTAGAGTAATAATGAGTAATAAGTAGGATTTGTAGTAAGAAGCCTTTTCTACAAATTTAGAAGCCACCTTAGAACTCTCAGACTCTAACTATGTACTCTAGAATTTTATAGAGGCTTAATAGTAAATACAACACTAAAGAGCTATAACTCAGATTTTTTAATAGTTACTTTTGATTCAATAGACACTATAGGATTAGAAGTAAATAAAGTAGAAAAAGCAGAAAAAGTAGAAAAAATAAATTAACAAAATTATTTATTAGAAAGAAAAAAGTTGAAAACAAAAGTAGATAGTTCTCCTATTTCTCCTGATTCTTTTAATTCTTCTCTTCATACTTTATCTGAGTCTAAATCCACACAATCCAACCTACTACTTCTACATTCTAAGATCTTAGAATGTTTAGAATACTACTTAGCCCTGTTTACTACTTAATAGTTTGTCTATAGTATTAAGTAAGGATAGTTTTAGCTAAGTTCACAGCTAAGGACATGAGTCTGTTCTTGTTAAAAGAGAGAGGTTAATAAGGAAATGTTAGTATATATACTTACTCTCTCAGATGACAAAACTGTACAAGCTGTATATTCCCTTTAGAACAAGTAGTAGTTTATTTAAGAATATTCTAGACACTAGCTCTAAGTTCCTGTCCTCTTAGCTCCCTTCTTAGAATCCCCCCAGATCCAAACAATAGCTCTAGTAGATAGTAAATACACTAGTTTATACATTAACAAGGCTTTTGTATAGAAACACTACCTTCCTACTTAATGTGTTCTACTTTCAATCCTAGTATACAATGTAGACAGAACCCTAAACTAGAATAGTCAGATTACTGAGTTTATTCAACTATAGATAACTATTCAGGATTATAAGGAAAGTATTAAGTTTAGAGTCACTAACCTTAGAAAGATAGATGTCTTTATCAGATTTGAATAGCTTAAGGCTTACAACCCTACTATTAACTGGTTAGAGTAGACACTTATGTTTGATTAGTGTTCTAAGTCTTACAACTACTTTATACTACTGTTCTAAGTAGATACAAACACTTCTAATGTTACTAACAGTTCTAATGAAAGTGACTAGTTGTTCTTCTTCAACTAGGATAAATATATAGATACATATTCTAGTTAAGACAGAATAGAGTCAATCTGAAGAATGTCTAAGATAGAACTAGTCTAGAACCTTCTTAGAACAACTCTACTCTAGAACACACATAAACTTAGCCTGTTAGATTTTGTCCAAGAGTTCCCTAAAGTCTTTAGTAAAGAGGAGTTCAACTAGCTTCCTAAACACTGTCTCTAAGACTATACAATTGAATTGACTGAGGGTTTCTAACCTAAGAATTGTAAGGTTTACTTACTCAACAGAGACAAGTAGGAGGCACTTGACAAGTTCCTTCAGGAAAATTTTTAGAACAGTCAGATCTGACCCTTAAAGTCTCTTATAGTCTCCTCTTTCTTCTTTGTCAAAAAGAAAGATAGGAAGCTCTGTCTAGTTCAGGATTATTATTATCTTAATAAGAGTACTGTTAAAAACAAGTATCTACTCCCTCTGATTCAGGAGCTTATTAATAAGACATATACATTCAGGGTTTTTACTAAGTTGAATGTTTGATAGAGATACAATAATATTCAGATCCAAGACAGAGATGAGTAGAAGACTGTGTTCTAAACTAATTACAAATTGTACAAACTGACTATAATGTTCTTCAGACTAACTAACTTACTTACAACATTCTAGTCACTTATAAATCACATTCTTACAGATCTGATTGACTTAGAGTATGTTAGTGTGTATCTGAATAACATTCTGATCTTTACTCAGACAGTCAAGCACTATTACTAACTAATCTAAACAGTTCTATAACAGTTCTAAGATAATAAACTGTTTCTCTAAGAAGTAAAGTACTCTTTTGTACAAGAGTTAGTAGATTATCTAGGCTTTGTAATCAGTAGAGGAGAGGTCTGTATGAATCTGACAAAGGTAACTATAGTTTAGAACTAGTTACAACCTTAGAACCTGAAACAGGTTTAAACATTCCTTAGGTTTGTAAACTACTACTAATACTTTATTTAAAGCTTTAGTACTATTGTCTAGCCCCTTCACAATCTTACTAGTAAAGATGTTCCTTAGTAATGGGAGGATTAGCAGTAGTCTGTATTTGAGTCTCTAAAGTAGGTTATTACTAGTAAGCCTGTATTAGTAGTTCTGACAGTTGTGAACAAGTTCTAAGTTAAAGCTAACTCTTCTGACTTTACAAATAGAGTAGTACTGTTCTAGTTCATTAACAGAAAGTAACATCCAATAGTGTTCTGATTAGAATCCCTCTCTGTAACAGAACAGAACTACCTTATCTATAATAAGAAACTCTTTACAATTGTCTGTTCCTTAGAGGAGTAGTATTAATATCTTTTTAGTACTATATAAAAGTTTAAGATTTAGAGTAATCACTTTAATCTCTAGTACTTCTAAGCACTTTAGAAGCTTAACTACTGTTAAGCCTACTAAATGTTAGAACTGTAAGACTACAACTTTGTACTAACCTATAAACCTAGAATACAAATAACAAAAGCTAATTTACTCTTAAGACAAGTAGGTTATAAAAGGGGGGAGAATAATAATGAAAATCTTATTCTCTTAGACAATTCCTGTTTTGTGTCTAAGACAATCTAAGAGATCTGACTCAAATCTAAAAATGTTGACTTTGTTACTTACATATAGTAAGCTTTAAGACACACACAGGACTGAGTTATAGTAAAACAGTTAGAGAAGTAGGCTAGGGATTAGGAGAAGGATAAGAATAAACAGGTTTACTAGAAAGGCTGACTGTACATTCTAAAGGATTAGAAACTGTAAGAGGACATTGTCTAAGCTTATTATAATAATCTGACTGTAAGACATTCAGGCTAACACAAAATGTAGAAACTCATTACTTAGAACTATTAGTAGTCTAGAATACAGAGGGAAATCCTAAAGTACATAACTGGTTGTAATACATACTAATAGACTAAGGCTTACTAGACAAGAGTTTAGGCTCCTCTACATTTGTATTAGATTCTAGATTACTCTTAGGAAGAAGTCTTAGTAGACCTGATTAGTAAGCTACCTGAGTCTTAGGGTTACAACACTATCTGTATAATTGTTGACTGATTCTCTAAGCAAGTCTATACAGTTTCAACCTGAACAGAACTTACTTCTGAAAGTATAGTGTGTATTTATCAGAATCATGTCTTCTAGTTGTACAAACTCTCTTAGAAGCTTATTTATGATTGTAAACTATAATTCAAGTCAAAATTTATACAGGACTTGTATATACTTCTTAGAATTTAAGGGAACCCTTCTACTACCTATTACTTACAGACTGACAGTCAAACTGAGTAAGTTAATCAGGAGATCAAGCTCTACCTCTAGATGTTCATCAATCATTAGTAATTAGATTAGTCTGAATAGTTAGCTCTAACAGAATTTATACACAATAACTAGTAACACTCTATAACAGGACAGTCTCTATTCTTCCTTAATTATAAGAGACATCTGTACTAGGAGACAGTTCTGAACTGGAACAACAGTTCTGAATCTGTAACAGACTTTGTAGAATAGATACACAGAACTAGAGAGAATGTATGAGCTCTTTTGAAAAAGGTAGTATAAGTTATAAAGTAGAACTATGATTAGAAGAGGTTTACAGCTAAGGATTACTAGTCTAGTGATAAAGTTATACTAGAAGCTACTAACCTGACTACAGATTACCTAATGAAGAAGTTGGACAACAAACACTTCAGACCCTTTATTATTAAAAAGAAGGTTAGTACCTCTGTCTACAAACTCTAACTTCTAACAATATAGAAGTGTATACACTCAGTGTTTAATAAGGTTCTACTGTCTCAGTACTATGATCCAGGTTTTCCTTTGTAACAAAGACTCCTACTACCTCTACCAGAACTTATTAGTTTTGAACCAGAATACAAAGTAGAGTATGTAGTAAATGTTAAGCTAGTGTACAGAAAACTCAAGTTCCTTATCTACTAGAAGGGATACTCAGTTAAGGAACATACTTGAGAACCTACTAAGAACCTTACTCATACTTTTAAGACAATCCAAGATTTCTATCAGCTTTATCCTAGTACTCTGTACAAACTCAGTCTTATAGATTTCTAAGCCCTACTATTCTAACCTATGTCTGAGCTACTAACCAAGCCCTATGTTTACTAATCAGGACAATTGGTTTTAGAGGGAGGGTGATGTTATGGTTCTCTACTCTCATACCTTTAGTTCTAAGGGTTCTACACCCTTTCATACTAGAACTCAGGACTTCTGTCCCTTAAGGGTACTGTCTATAAACTATATACATACTGACTCTTACTACTACCCTTCCTTACTTTATTATTCTATTCCTTTAACCACTCCTTTATTCTTTGTTTATTCTATAGTCTCTTACCCTTTGTCTATCCCTTTATTCTTTATACCTTTATCTTTAACATTCCTTTCTTTCATTCTTTGTAGCTTATCATTCTTAAGTAGCTTATACTCTCTGAGTACTCTTGTATAGTTTAGTATATATAAGTGTACAAGATCAGACTAGTCTTATAGTCTTGATCTTGTCTACTCTAGGTAGTCCTGTACTCTTAGACTTACTCTATATACTCTACTCTTGTCTCACTCTCTCTCTCTACCTGTTCTACAAGTTCTGACTATGTTCTAGTGCTTACATTCTGTATTTCTGTTGTGTAGAATAGTTGTAGCCTGGGTCCCCTTACTGAGCCTTTAGGTTCCTTCTATACTGTTGCTGACAATAATACATCTTTAACTAATCTAAGAGAAGTAAGTAGAAAATACAATGATTCTATAAAGACAGTTCAAACTCAAATGTACAATTTGAGACAAGGAAAATTAACAATTATAGAATACAATAAAACATTCAAGAGAATATTAGTCTACCTACTTAAGGAGTATAAACTAGAGTACTTAGAAACAATTCTGTCACAATTCATTTATATAAGAATGGATTAAACTCTAGCAAATTACAACAGTTAGTTACTATCTCTAGTTATACAGAATAAACATTTAAGGGATAGACAGACACAGCTCTTAGTCTAGAGAGAGGAATAATATACACAAAAACATTTAGACAAGAATACAAACCTTTTAGTAATTATTATAGAGTACTAATAGAAATTAACAGGATAACAAAAGGTAAAGAAATAGTATGCTTCAAATGTAAACAGAAAGAATATATGACCAGGAATTGTACTAGAAGAAATCCTTAAAGTAAAAGGCTAAAGTATAAATCTAACAAGAGGTTTACAAAAAGGAACACAGTAATCCCTGAAGAACAAGAAGCTCACATTAATAAAGAGGAGGAAACAGAAGGATTAAGTAAAGAGGATTTTTGATTCAGAGTTTAAAGGTAGTAGAGTCTTTAAACTCAGGTGTAGAGAAAAAGGTAAAAGAAACTCTATAAGAAAAGCAACTAACAAAAATCTACTAGACAGTACAAGTAGTACTCTATCCTACCTGTAAAGCAATTATATTATACAGAGGATAGTAAGTAACAATTAAGACTATATTTGACTCAAGTGTAGGATTAAGTACATTATTACTAAAGATAGTTAAAGTCCTCAAGTTAAAACTTATAAAGAATAACAAACCTAGAGTAATTGTTAGAAATGCTAATAGTACAATTAATAAAGGAGGATAGAAGTATAATACTTAGGTATGGTTAAATACTAGAATTAGTAATAAATGGTTCAAATTTGTAATAATGAACACTTATAATAATAAGTGTTTATTAGGATCTGACTATTTAAACAAAGTAAAACCTTTGTTTAATTACTAAACAGAAGAAGTTAGAAGTAGTACAGGAAAGATTAAACTACTAGGTAAAAGTTGGGAAAAGAAAAGGAACTAAAACAGAGAGAAAAATGTAAAAGAATACTCTTAAATTAGAAGTATGAAGAAAACTAAAACAAAGAAGTTGTTCTACAAATCACCTATACTATTAGATTCAGAATCAGATAGTAGTAGTTTAGAAAGTCTTTAGTTTTCAGGAAAAGAAAGATATAGTAAAGGAAAAGCTTTTATAACTCCTATTCTAGTATTAACACTTGTAACACTTATTAAAAGCTTAACAACACAGGAATTGTAATAGAGCCCTTCAAAAACTATACTAGACATATAACCAGAATCTAGTATAAGATTATATTCATTAGACAAAGATATAAATACAGATAAAGAAATAACTACTTTATTAGACAAAGTAACTATTTCTAAAGAACAAGTAATGTTACTAAAAATACCTTAATACTAGGAACCTACTCTTTCTAGACATAAAGTAAGAATAGTTACCTTTAGAGTAGACAAGAAATTTGTAAACCTAGACATAATGTATAAAACAAGACTAGGAGAAGAGTAAATACAAAATGTAAAAAGGAAAATGTAAAACATTACATTATATAATAAATATGTTAAAAGGAAAAGGAGAGAAAGTATAGAGAGTACACCTCTACCTATAAAGAAAAGAAGGTCAGAAACTCTAGAACTGTCTGTAAAGAGGATGAATCTAGTATCCTATTAGTTAACAGAAACTAACAAGTAAGAGAAGTTAGGAGTACTCTAACAAAAATTATCTTATTAAACTACTAAAGAACAGAAGCTTAGGAAACAATTAAACAAGGTCTCTAGTATAGTACAGAAAGCTTTACAGGAAAAAGTAAAAGTACTAAACAGATTAGGAATAAGCTTAGAAAGAGATAAAAAGGAATTAGTACTAAAGGAATTATAGGATTACTTAGACAGGTTTAATAAAGATAAAGTAGATAGATTGTTAAAGCATTCCAGATAGGACATAAATATCAAATTAAAGGAAGGAGCAGAATTACCTAAAATGTGTCTAGTATACTCTCTAACTCTTGTAGAACAAGAGACAGTAAAGGAATTTATACAGGAAAATTTAAAGAAAGAATACATTAGAGAAAGTTATTCTAAAATTGTCTTACTAGTATTCTTTGTAGGTAAAAAGGATTCAGGAGCAAGGATGGTTATAGACTACAGGAAATTAAATCAGATAGTAGAACCTAATCTATTTCCTATACTTATAATACATACATTACTAGACTATTTAAAGGAAGTAAAATAGTTTACAACTCTTAACCTTAAAAGTGAATATAACAACATTAGGATAAAACAAGGACAAGAATACTTACAAGCCTTTAGAACACATAAAGGATTGTATAAACTACTAGTAATACAATTTAGAATAATAAATACACTAGTAGTATTTTAGAGAGCTATAAATCAACTCTTTAAAGAATTAATAGGTAAAGAGATAGTAATATATTTAGATAATATTATTATCTATACTCAAACACAAAAGAAGTTATTAGAGCTAACTAAAAAGGTACTACAATTATTAAGGAAAGTAGACTTTTATTGTAAACTAGAAAAGTGTTTCTTTAATAAGTAGGAATTAAACTACTTAGGTTTTGTAGTCAATCAAGATAGACTAAAAGTAGATCCTTACAAGATAAAAGTTATATTAGAATAGCCTAGACCTCTAACAAAGAGAGATATTAGGAAAATACTAGGATTCTTTAATTTCTACAAGAAATTTGTAAAAGACTATTCTAGAAAAGTAAAACCATTATTAAGTTTATTATTATAGAAGAGAACCTTTACATAGGGAGACACTTAAGAAGCCTCTTTTAAAGCTATAAAAGAAGTTTTTGCTAAGGTACTAGTATTAGTAAGGCTAAACCATAAAAAGCAGTTTATAGTAGAAACTAATACATTAGATTTTACATGCTTAGTAATACTATTACAAGAACAAGAAGATAAAGAATTATATTCTATAGCTTATTATTGTTCAACTTTTAGTAAACAGGAAAGAAATTATGTAGTACTAGATAAGGAACTATATACTATTATAAAAGTATTAACAAACTAGAGACATTATTTGAAAGGAGCCAAGCATCAAATTAGAATAATAACTAACTAATCTAATTTAAAAACCTTTCAAAACAAAAAGTAGTTAAACAGAAGACAAGTAAGATAGGTACTAGAACTAAGCAGATACAACTTCAAAATAGAATACAGAGCAGGTAAGAAAAATAGAGTAGATATACTCTCTAGAAGACCTGACTATAAGCTGGAAGAAAAAGACAACTAGGAAGTTGTATTACTCTCTCAGGAAATGTTCAAGAAGTCAGAAATACAGATTAAAACAATAACAGTAGAAGAAACTATAGAAACAGACTTAGAAACTAATTATAGTAACAAAAAACTGTTACTAAAAGAAGGTAAACAGGAAGAAAAAGTCAGAATTGTTTAACAATATTATGATAGTATTATAGCTGGATATCCAGGACTCAGAAAGACTTTGGAATTAGTCAAGAGAACATATTATTAGTTAGGAATAACTAACTGGATAAAAGAATATGTAAATACTTGTGTAATATGTTAAAAGACAAAACACAAGAGAGGAAAAACACAACTACTACTATAACTATTAAAAATTCTAACAGGACCCTAGGAACATGTAACAGCAGACTTTATAACAGAACTACTAGTTACACAAACTAATAAAGATGTAGTACTAATAATTGTAAACAGATTTTCAAAGATAGGAATCTTTATCCTTTGTAAAAAGGAAATAGATTCTAAAGAAACAGTAAAGTTATTTATACAATATGTTTTCTCAAAACATAGATTACCTTTGAAAATAACTACAGATAGAGAACCACAATTTGCTAGTAACTTTACTAAGCAAATATGTGTACAACTAAGTATTAAACAAGTATTATTAACTACTTACTATTCAGAAACAGATGGACAAACAGAGAGAGTAAATTAGGAATTAGAATAGTATCTAAGGTGTTATGTTAACTACAGACAAGAAGATTAGGAGGAGTTTATTCTAACAGTAGAATTTGCCTATAATAATAAGTAGCATTCTGCTACAAAACATACACCCTTTTACCTAATATATGGAAGGCATTCTAACATAACTTTTAACTATAGAAAGTCAAATGTAGAGGAAGTAGACAAATACCTAGAAGAGATAAAGATAGTACAATCAAATACTAAGGAAGTAATAGAGAAATTATAGGAACAAATGAAAAAGTATACTAACAAACATAGAGGAAATCTTCCAGAATTAAAAGAAGGAGATCTAGTTTTACTAGATAGTAAAAACTTAAATCTAGCAGTACTAACTAGAAAGTTGGCAAACAGGTACATAGGACCATTTGAAATAGAAAAACAAATGAGGGTAGTAAATTACAAATTAAAACTATTAGAAGAGATAAATATTCATCCAGTTTTCTACTCAGGATTGTTAATACCTTATAAAGAAAAGGAATATCTAGGAAGACAAGTGTATACTAATCTAAACCTAGAGTTAATTAACAAGGAATAGGAATACATAGTAGAAAACATACTAGATAGTAGGAAGAGAAGGAACAAATATTAATATTTGATCAAATGGTTAGACTATCCAAATATAAATAATACTTAGGAACTATTTGGAAAAGGATTAACTAATTCAGCAAAGTTAATCAGAGAATTTCACATAAATCATCTAACAGTAGTAAAGCTACTACATCTAGAAAACTGGTTGACAAAGAGACTAGAGTATAGTTTACTAATAAGTAAAAGAATACTAGTTAAGGAACAGGATACAGGAGACATAATCCTACAGGAAGAACAAATGTAGAAAGACTGGATAAAAAGGAAATTAGAATCTTTAGAATACTTTAGTATTCTAGCTTCAGATTCAAGTACAAAAGAGATTAGAGAAGAGTTAGAAAAACTTCAGCTGAACAACAAACCTACTATAGAAAACCAACCTCTAACAATAAAAAGGAGACAAGTAAGTAATTACAAGAGATGACAACCTTAGAAAAAGAGAAAAAGTACTTGAGACACAGAGGAATCTGAAGAAGACAATAGTATATACTATATAAAAACATTACAATTAGAAGAGGAACACACTAATTGTAAGGAAGAGTATAGGAAAATGAAGGAACACAGTACTATACTAGAAAATTCTATTATATAACAACTTGAAAGGTAACAACAAATACAACCACAACTTACTTAAGAAGATGTAAACAACATTATAGATTCAGACAGGATACTAAGAGCTCTTATTAAAGAAATAAGACAGAAATACATAGTAAAATATAAGGAAGCAGAAGCTGTTAACAAACTATAAGTAAGAAGGACATAGGAAATAATTATAAGTACTTACTTTTTAAAAGCAAAAAGTAAGAAAGACAAGAACTTCCTGAGGGAAACTATTAGAAAGGGAGTCACTCCTATAAGAGAAGATAACAGACTCTAGATAGAGTAAAAAGTATAATAGAAATAGGGTCCTAAATAAGACATTAAACTGTTTCTATAATAAATCTAAGAGAAAGAGATTATTATAGTAAGATAGCTCTTAATTAAGTGAGTAATGTTCTAAACAAGACATTAAACTATTCTTATAACAAATCTGAAGTACTAGATTGTTATAACAATATGATTTGAGTAAATCAGAAAATTACTCCTAATACAAGGATAAAAAGAGTATTAGTATATTATATGTCTCCTTTACATTCATAAGAACATATAATAGGTACTCTACACACACCTTCTGAACAGAAGTAAAACTAAAGGGGGTAACTAAACTGGAAACTATAAACAAGAGGGAATGACTTCCTACTAGTTAAATTTGGTCTTTAGAGTACACTATTTTAGTTAGAGAGTTTAAATACTAGTCAAACTAGAGCTAGCTAGTAAAGAACTAGAAGGCAGAGGACATATTAGTCTATATTACAGACTAACACTAAAAGTAGAATTATAGCAACTAAGGTAAAGGTAGAAGCCCTTTTAATAAGTTAACTAGTTACAACTGTTAAAAGGAAAACTATACTTACAAGTATGGCTCTTACTTTTCAGCTATAAAAGTAAGCTATAAAAAGAGCTGAAATAAAAGGAAAAGGCATTTATATTCACTTTAATACAGAATACAAAAGAGACAGACTATAAAGGTAAAGTATCTAAAGTAAAAGATACTAGTACAGGACACACAAAACAAAGGAAACAGAAAGGAGGGAAAGACACAAATCCTACCCAAAATTAAATCCTAGCCTAATTAATTATAAAGTAAGTATTTTACAATAATAGTAATACTGTTTAAGAAAGTATTACTTAAGAGGGACTAAATGTTAGAAATTGTAAAATACAGTAACTAAGTTTAGAAAGTCTAACTTAAGACTTAGAACTAAGTAGTTTATATATAAAACTCTATTAGTTACAAGTCTAAAGATTAGTCAGATCAACTAAGCTACCTTTGTTGTTCTACTTAGTAAGAACTCTAGCTCAGTATTATAAACCTCTAATCATTACTAATAAGTAATTAATCTATTAGTAGAGAGAAGGGATAAGAAGGAGTAAGTACTAAGTCAGTTAGGAAAAAGTAACAAAACCTATAAACAAGGTCTTTATCTCTCTAAGGTTAAACACATACTCTAGCACAGTATTACTTAATAACCTTAACTAAAGACAAGTCATTTAGAATACTTGTATAGAGAGGGGATCTAGAAAGAGTATAGTGTTCAGAGTAAGAAGTATAAAGAAAAAGACTAGAAGAAAACCTGAAGAAGATAAAGGAAAATATTATACTTACTTATAAGAGAAACTATATAGTTAGCTAGGAACTCTTTGTACAAAGACAAAGGACTATTAAAGCTAGTAAAGAGCTAGAGCTAATACTCTAAAGCTTTATACTTGAGGAGGACTAGTACTAGTGTAAGGGAAAGGAACTAAGAGCTCTAAGAAGAGACTATAAGAAAGTAGTCTTCTTTATACACTTTACTTATACAGATAGAAAAGTAGTAAAGTTATAAACATAAGAACTATATAAGAACAATATGAGGAATACATGAGACAATCTAGAACTTTAGTTGTAAGTTCTAGGATTGAATACAGAAGTACAAAAATAAGACTAGAAGTTAATAAGGATAATTGTCTCCTAAACTAAGTCTATTAAAGAAGACTTAGAGAAAGATCTAGAACATTAGTTGTTAGTTCTAGAGTATACATAAGATAGTCTAGAACTTTGGTTGTAAGTTCTAGAAGTAGTACAGAAGTATAGCCTTTTATATTACAAAAGTTATAAGGAGTTATTAGAAGTTATAATACTCTACCTTATAAGAAAGTGTATTACAAACTAGTGTACAGAAAGTACAGGTTGAATCAGACAGAGTTATAAGAATAATAGAAAGCTCTACTTTATAGAAAAAGTATTACACAGCTTATATAGTATAACTAGTTAGGAGGACTTATAAGGAGTCATTAGAAGTATGAGAGGAAGTATAGAAGATATAACAATATAGTAAAGGAGTCATTAGAAGATTAATCTAGAATACAAAAAGATACAAACTAGTATTAGTAGATTAATAGAAGACACAAACTAGTATAGTATACAGTCTAAAGAATTAACCAGCTCTACTTTATAGGAACAACAGTAAAGAGAGTTACTAAAGTTACTAGAGTAACATTATAAGGATTTAATTTACTAGTTTGTATTTTATTATTACTACATTACTGATTGTGTCAGATTATTACATAGTAGGACTCACAAGTACATATATTCTCATTATAGTTAGTTACACTTTCTCCTCATGTATCTACACATGTATACCCTTATAAAAGACAGTATTAACTACTAGGTAAAGGGGATTCTTTTCCCCTAACCCCTTACTTGAGTACTAAGTTATTCTAGTCAGTAGTTGAGTAAACAAAGGGTAATTAGAATTCTCTTATAAGGAACAGTAAGTTTCCTTACATATTTTTGACTGTACCCACCTAGTATTGAAACCTCTTACTAAACACTAAGAAACTAAAGAGTCTGATCAACCCTAAGTCTCCCTTATTGTCTAGTACCTATTAGGAATTTTTAGTGAGTAAAGTTACAATTTTTGAGTAGAAACAGAGACTACTTACTAGATTAGTCTCTAGTAGGTTCACAATACTTTGAAATACTGTAGAATGCTTCTGGAACACATTAGAACATATTAATATAGACTAGTATTAGATATGTTAGAGGTTTGTATTAATTGGATAAGTTAAGGACTAGGCATTTGTAATAGTGAAAAGGAACAAACAGGTGTGTATTAAGTTTATAGACAATAAACAACAAGATTATCTATTAGATATTAATTATAATGTGGCTGCCAAGCCTTAACTAACAATTCCTAGAGGGTACCCAAGTTCAGATATTAATACTAACATACTAGAAAGTAAGTCCTCATCCCTTGTAGACTGGAGGCAACCTAATAAACTTATTCTAGGTAATAAGTCCTTGTCTACACAAGGCTAGAGACACTCTAATAAACTAGTACATACTAATAATGTAGAACTAAGGTATGTAACTATACTAGTACATATAGTTAGACAAACACATACTATAGAGTAGACACTAACAAGTATTAACATTACTAAGCTTGCAGAAATAGTAAACAAAGGTATAGAGAGTAGAAACACTTAGACAATTGTTTTTAAGGATTCAGACAGTTGAGTTTAGAATGAACAGGTGATTGAATTTGAGGATTTGTCTAATCAAGTACAGAAGGTTAAGTTTGAGGATTCAACTTACTAAGTACAGGTAATTAAGCTTAAGGATTTGCTCAATCAATTTCAGGCTACTGAGTTTGAGGATTCACTTAATAGAGGACAGGCAATTTAGTTTAAGAATTTACTAAGTTAATATAGAGAGCTAATAGTAAGTATTAAGGAATTTGTAAGCTAGTACAAGAGTTATAGAGTGTATATAGTTAGTATTAGTAAGAGTGTGGATGAGTATCTAGTGAGCACACTTACTTTAGAATAGAAACATATTAACAACAGTATTAGATTGTGCTCTAGATTAGGAAATCCCTAATTGCCTTATATAGTGTTACTATACTTAGAATGTCTCAGACTATCAGACTTTACTATGTAGTATATAAGGTAAACACTTGCTTAATGTCTTAATAAGAGAGAGTACTTAGAGTACTCCTACTATACTAGTTAAAAGGTTATAAGCTTTAGTACCTATTAAATGTCTCTACACACTTACTCTTACAGAACACCTTCACCTCCTACTAGCCCACCAAGCCCTAGACCTCTCTCTCCCCCTAAACCCATTATAATGTTGTTTACAACACATACCTTTGTTAACACTATAATAAAGGACTCTAATGTTACAAAGTTCTTTGAGAGAACAGAAAAGTTGACTAGTATAAAGGGATACAAGATATAGTGCTTATGTATACACAGTACACTTACTGTCATGATACTCTCAGACCATCTAGAGCACAATCCCCCTTCCTCTAATGATGCTAGCATACATACAGACAATGTTTTGTATCATTATATAATGAAAACAATAACTAATACAATTTATATGAACTTTACAACACATACAAGTGTTAGAAGTCTTATGAAGGTGCTTTCTGAACAATACAATGTTCAAACAATAATAACACATACTGTAGACATATCTATGTTGTTTATAGTAAAAGAGTATGTATTACAGTTTGATAAGATGTTAGACAATATTAAACAAATCTATAAGTAGTTGTCTGTACATAATAAAGCCCTTAATAACAATACATACATTTTAGTAATTAACCTTACTACTCCTTGTGAGTATAGATGGGTAGCAACAATGCTAGACAGACAGATTACTTATTATAATCAACTACTAATAGTTATAGTAGCTCAGAAAGACATTCTAATGCTAGCTAAGTTGATACACAAATTATAAAACACATATACTAAGTATCATTCTCAGTACTCTCAAACAAAACAAGATACTGAATGAGACAGTCTACAAACAAAAGGCAAAAGTGTAGCTAAAGGCAAAACAAAGCCTTATAATAAAGTTAAATGCTACAACTGTAATAAGTACAAGCATATGTTAAAAGACTGCTAAAATCCTCTAACAAGCAAAACAACAGAAGCTTGAAAGAAAAAGTATAGGTAAACAGCTACTGCTTCTACTACTACTACTATGTTGTCTCAACCTGTACTTAATACAGTAGTATTCATTAGAGACAATAACAAAACAGTATTCATTAAAGATGTTAATAAAATGCTAATACTAGAGTCTACAATTGTAGAAGCCTCAGTATTAAGTTCCAGTAGCTTACCTGTTCAATCTACTCTATCTACTAAATCCAATGTATTTTCAGCATTCAAAGTATAAGAGGATAGTGTTATACAAGTAGACAACTTTATGAACTCATTTGATAATACAAAAGAAGTCATTAAGGAGTTTAATTACAATCCAAACATATGTATTAATATAATACATTACAATGATACTGAACTAATACATTATATTAATATATTGGACTCTGGTGCAAATGTACACACTACTCCATACTTGTTCTGTCTTACAAACGTCTGGAACTCAACCCTAATAAATGTTACAATTGTAAATAAATTGTTATTCACACTTAGCAAAAGTGGAGTAATGACATTTAATGTAAAACTATGAGACAAAGCTGATGAGCATACTAAGGTGAATACGATTTTACTACAAAATGTATACTATCATCCTAATCTGAACTTCACACTTGTTAGTAAAGTACTATTATATAAAGTAGGATATGTTTTAACAAAAACAAACAATGAATGTATTATTTATTCTCCTGCTCATACAAAGATTAGTGAAATACATGTATGAAATAACTTGTATATGATAGTTTCTCATTATAATAAACAATCTATTAACACAATCACTATTGTTGATTTACATTAACAAATGGGTCATGTTAATTTTGATTACTTGTACAAACTCATACAAGAGTATTCTGAGATTATAAGTCAAAGGATAACAGACAATAAAAATGTGTAGTGTACAGATTGTATTAAAGCAAACATACAACACAATGAAATACCAAAAATACAAACAACACCTCTTGCATAATGTTATAGAGATCATCTCCACATTAATATTTAGGGACCTGCCCTAGTACAAGCTTACAGCAAGTACAAATATCTTTTTACCATTATAGATAATACTACACAATAGGTAACTATACTACCTATACAGTATAAAAGCAATACTTTCACTGAATATGTAAAGCATATAATAAAACTATTTATACAGTACAGTATAAGAGTTAAAACTCTCTAAAGTGATAACAATACAGTGTTCCTAAGTAAAGACTTTATTATGTATATTGAAAGTCAAGGAACAATACATAGATTAACAGTACATGATACACTGTAGTAGAACAGAGTTGTAGAATGTATGTATAAGACTATCTTTAACAGTGTATGTATGTGTCTATTATTAGCAAAGTTACTTATAAAATTCTGAGTATATACAGTACAATATCAAACATTTATTCATAACAGAATACTAAGAGTTACTATTAATTTCACAACACCATATTACAAACAGTATAATGAACATTATCAAATAGATAATATATGAGAATTCAGTGCATATTGTATCATACAGAACAAACGAATGTATAAACTACAACCTAAAGGCTAATACATACAATGGTTAGGTTATGATAACAACAGTAAAGGTCACTTAGTGTGCTATAATAATAAAGTTACTGTCAAACACAATGTACAATTTATAGACAAACCAATGTCTAGGATTGAAGGAGAGAATAATTATAATAGTGATACATCAAACAATGATAAAACTCTTCCTAATAACAATAATAAAGATAAAGAACCTGTCATACAACACTCTACACAAGAGCAAAGACTAGTTAAACAAACTATAGGTTTAAATTACAAAGACAATATAAACCTAGTTATGTATCTAACAGAATTTAACAAATTCCTCAACAAAATCTATAATGATCCATTAATGTATTACAATACTATAACACGTATAGATAAAGAACAGTAGATCAAAGCTATAAAGGATGAAATACAGTCACTTCAACAACAAAACGTGTGGATATATACTATCCCCCCTACAAATACAAATATAATTGGAACAAAATTTGTCTATAAAATTAAAAGACTAGCTAACAGCTGAATAGACAAATACAAAGCACAATTTGTAGTACAAGGATACACTCAAAAGAATGGAATAGACTTCTATTCTAACAACTTATTTGCTCTAGTAACAAAACTATTAACAGTACAATTATTGTTATCTTGGGCAGTATCTAAGAACTATGAAATACATTAGATAGATGTAAAATCTGCATATCTTTACAGAGAACTAAATGAGGACAAACTCATTTATGTGAAACTGCTACTAGGCAGGCTACTTACAGATATTAAACCTAGACAGGCATTACACTTAAATAAAGTGTTATACAGATTGAAACAAGCAGGTAGACAATAGTACAAGAAGATTACCAAACTACTACTTAAGATCAGATTAGAATGAGCTAATTACAATCATACTGTATTTTATAAGAAACAAAATAATAAAACGATTCTTGTAACATTTATGCACATCAACAATATTATGATTATTAGCAAAACTATTACTATAATAACAGCATTTAAACATGTATTAAGACAACACATTGTATTTACTGACAGTAACAAAATAATATTGGTTTACTTGGTATTAAATAGGCTAAAGA
>NW_006760393.1:3302488-3307453 GCF_000271605.1 Fomitiporia mediterranea MF3/22 | reverse complement strand
TTCTAACAACTTATTTGCTCTAGTAACAAAACTATTAACAGTACAATTATTGTTATCTTGGGCAGTATCTAAGAACTATGAAATACATTAGATAGATGTAAAATCTGCATATCTTTACAGAGAACTAAATGAGGACAAACTCATTTATGTGAAACTGCTACTAGGCAGGCTACTTACAGATATTAAACCTAGACAGGCATTACACTTAAATAAAGTGTTATACAGATTGAAACAAGCAGGTAGACAATAGTACAAGAAGATTACCAAACTACTACTTAAGATCAGATTAGAATGAGCTAATTACAATCATACTGTATTTTATAAGAAACAAAATAATAAAACGATTCTTGTAACATTTATGCACATCAACAATATTATGATTATTAGCAAAACTATTACTATAATAACAGCATTTAAACATGTATTAAGACAACACATTGTATTTACTGACAGTAACAAAATATATTGGTTACTTGGTATTAAAATAAGCTAAGATAGACCTCAACAAACAATTAGCTTATAACAAAAGTATTATATTGAAAGTATAATCAAGTGTTACCACTTTGAAAATGAAAAGGTACTACAAACACTTATTACTCCTAGAATAGATCTATCTAACAATACAAACAATATGTATGATACAAACAAAAGTAATAATGAAACAATGCTATACATGAATATGGTAGGATTGTTAAGATATGTTACAGATTGCACACAGTCAGACATATCTTATATTACTGGGCAATTAGCATGCTACTTACAAAAGCCCTAAACACATTACTACAAAGTAGTAAAACATTACTTTACATATTTAAAATATACAACAAATTGCTAGCTTCAACTTGGAAGCACAAACACCTTAAAACTATAAGGCTATTGTGATACAGACAGACAAATGACAGAAGGACATAAAGTAATAAACAGCTATGTCTTTCAATTAGTTAAATTAACCATATTCTAGTCAAGCAAACAGTAAAACCTGGTACTACTATCTGTTTACAAAGCAGAGTTGCAAGTGCTAGTGTATACTACTCAAGAAGCTATTTGGCTCAAACAATTCACTGAAGAAGTACTACAGACTGAATCAGCACCCATTATGATTTATTGTAATAATCAAGGTGTAATAAAGATTGTAAAGTCTGACAAAATAACATACAATACTTGTACTAAACACTTTGATTTATGAAAAGACTTTGTGTAATGTTATATTCAAAACAATTACATTAATGTATACTATGTTCAATTACAGAACCAATTAGCAGACATCCTTATGAAAGCTCTCTACATTCTACAGATCAAGCATCTAAACAAACTATTAGGTATACAGTCCTAGTTCTTAATTAATGCTTAAAGGAGAGTATTAGATTGTGCTCTAGATTAGGAAATCCCTAATTGCCTTATGTAGTGTTACTATACTTGGAATGTCTCAGACTATCAGACTTCACTATATAGTATATAAGGTAGACACTTGCTTGATGTCTTAATAAGAGAGAGTACTTAGAGCACTCCTACTACACTAGTTAAAAAACAGTAATGTAGAGGGTAATGAGACACTTAAGACCCTTTTTAGTAGTGAAGAAAGTAGCCAGGACTTGAAGAACAAGAGTAACAGACAAGGCTAGGAGAGCTAAGCATTGAAACTACAGAGAATTAATAAGGAACAAGATTTCCAGAAGGTAAGGAAGACCTTTAGACATATTAAAAGAGTTAGAGTGATTAAGAAAGATATAGAACATGTTAGCCCATTCTACAGTTTGATAGACATTGATGATTTGAATAAGAGAACATACAAGTTTGATAGAATGTATTAGGAAGAGGAGAAAGCAACTCCTTCATTAAACAAGAGCAGACTCAATAGTATAGTAATAGAAAAATGTGAAATGCTTCAGACAGGCTACAGAACAAAAGCCAGACATACTACAGTACTAACAGACAATAGAGATCACAACTATCAATCTAAGAGTGTAGAAGAAACGCTCAAGAGTCCAGACAAACAATTACATTTGTAGAAAGTAAAAGGAAAGTGTAAAGTAAAAGGAAAACACAAAGTACAAGGAATAGAACAAAAACCAGAGCTACTAAGCATTCAATACAATTGTGAAATTGATTCAGACTATCCAAGCAAAACAGACATTGTATCAACAGAACAGTACTTTGAGGATAGTAAAAGTGAATGCAAATTGTAACTACAAGGATCAGTACTTGATTTAGAGAGTAAAATCAAGTATATACCTACAAAATCAAGTGTTTAACCTTATACATAGCAGATGTTGACTATGCATTGTACAGGAGCAATGTACAGGAGTACTACAACAGATACAACACTCTAGCCAGGTCCAGGAATAAGAGAGAAAGTGAAATACCTAGATATATGTAGTCTTAAATAGAAATACCAAGTTTTTTAGAGTATTAGAGTATACATTACATTAAATCAGTAAACAAACAATCCTATAGTAATACTTTGTGATTGAAAGCAGTCTCAGGCAAGGCATACACTAGTAGTATTAGTAAGAACAATATTGATTCAGAGTGTAGCAAACTACACAGTTCAAAGCTACATATTGAGTGTAGCAAGTATAAGAATAGCTCAAACAGTAGTTCAAGAACAAACAATGGACACAAGCATAGTGAAGCACTGAATAATGTTCAGAAAGGTAGATTTGCATCAGTAAGACCTTCAGAGAGCCTAGTAAAGAATAGCTATACATACAGAGTAATACAGAGCTCTAGAATACAGAGAAAGGGAAATTTCAACCTAGGATCAGACCTAAACAGTGATAATTCAGATTCCTCTTCATCTAATGACAACAATCAAAGTAATGCTTTATTCAAACTATTAGACATTGATTCGAGTAATACAGAAGCTACTAAGAAGTGTAAGAAACACTTGAGGAAGAAACAGAACAAAGAACTCCTCAAATTGAAGATACAAATGTGTAGTACAGAACTAATAGCTTCTACAGTATACTCAGGTGAACCAGACTTGCAGAAGTATACAAAGTTTGTTATTAAAGTCAATCAGTATATGAAATAATCAGGACTTCATCATTTCCCTAAGAGTCAAGTAGGGATAATGCTAGGTTTTATTAAGGGAAAAGTAATGAATTTCTATTTGTAAAAGATTGTAAACTATAAGTATAGATGAACACTTGCTCAGTTCTTTAGAGGACTTATAGACTTTTGTTTCCCTTTTAACTTTGCTGAAATACTACAGAAAGAGTTCAACACTTTGAAACAAGGTAATAGGAATGTTTAGAATTATTTGTATAACCTAGAGATGAAAGCAACAAATCTAGGAGACATTTCTCAGTAAGATTTGACTAGACAGGCATAGTATGGATTGAATTCCAAGTACTAGAGGCAATTACAATTAGATTGCTTAAATCCAGACACAGTAGACTACTCAATCTTCAAGGATAGGCTTGAAAGCATTAAGAAAGCAAATGAATCTATAGGAATCAAATAGCACATAGATTCTAGACAACATTTCAATATGTAAGGACACAGTAATGATTCTCAGAATGATTATTTGTATACAGACAGTTCTAATAATTCAGGAAACAATCAATTCACTCTACAGGATAGTAAAAGTAATGATTCAGATCATAGTGACTCTAGTCAGGATACTACACATACAAGCAGTGTAAATGCTAAAGGAAAGGCCAGGCAATTGTATTATCCATTAAGGAATAATGACTAGTATGAAAGTAAGACAGAAAACAATCACAGGACATATGCTATAAGTTTCAAACATTATTCCCAATTGAAATTGGATGAAATGAGAGTAAAAGGACTATGTTTCATTTGTGAACAAGATGACCACTTAGCCAGGAATTGTCCTACTCATAATACAATCATATTGAACAATGTGTAGGATGATAGTTTATTATCTAATAATGTTAGTATCAGTTACACTACTTTAGATAAGTTAGCAGACAACTTGGACAGTAAGAACTACATAGAATTAGAGTTAATTACAGACTATGAGACAGATTCTTACATATCTAGTAGTAATATACATGTTTTATCAATTTGGATACTTTGTAAAGGCACTACTAAGGATTCAGTAACAGAACAAGAGAGTTCCACAATGGAACACAAGTTCAGGCATACAAACAACACATTTGAAAGGGTGAATTCAGTATATTTGAGACCTTATAGTATTACAGGACTAAGGAATAGTACAGCAAACATTCAGAACTGTATGAAACAGTACTAGATAGCTACATTAAGACACAGACAACTGTATAAAGTATACAATAACATTTCATACTTGAGAGTAAAGGCATACAGTGTAGAAAGGATTCTATAAGACTATAGATACACATGGCACATGGAAAGGACTAGGAAACATACATACAACTATTGTTTCAAGGAAGCTAAGACACTACAAGTGTAAGGCAACACATATATGAACACTTTAGAGACACTACTACTAATTCTTAGAGCCACAAATTAAAACAACACTCTTAAGAAATACAGGATGTTTACAGACAATAAGAATACATACCAGAACATTAGGAAAGGACCTGAGAATGTTAGAAGATTAGAATATAACTAGCCAGATAGTATTATGGTTTACAAAGTAATGCAAATAGTAAACTGTACAAGCAGGACAATCTATCAAGCATTACTAGATTATAAAATACAACTACTCTTGGATACTAAGAAATATTTCAATCTAAACAATTCACACAGGTATTCTATTAAGTTAGAAGGCTACATTATACATTAGAAGACAGACATCAGTATATTGAGCAAGGAAAAGTGTATATATATTAAGGATAAGATGATACCACTTCAGAATAAGTATCAGGCATGGAGATACATTGACAGTGATAGAAAGACACAGACATACACATACACAGTCGATTCTATTCAGTACAGGAAGGTATTTAAAAGTAAAGAACTGCTTTAGACTTTTAACAAGTGTAGCAGGAGTGCCCCAAGTGCTCTCTCTTATTG
>NW_006760393.1:3250889-3300010 GCF_000271605.1 Fomitiporia mediterranea MF3/22 | reverse complement strand
CATTGTCAAATGAGTTCATGAAATCATCTACTTGTATGACACCTTCTTCTTATACTTCAAATGCTGAAAATACATTGGATTCAGTAGATAGAGTGGATTGAACAGGTAAGCCACTGGAACTTGATGCTGAGGCTTCTACTATTGTAGACTCTAGCATCAGCATTTCATTAATGTCTTCAATGAATACTGTTTTGTTATTGTCTCCATTGAATACTGCTGCATTAAGTGCAGGTTGAGACAGTGTAGTAGTAGTAGTAGAAGCAGTAGCTGTTTGCCTATGCTTTTTCTTTCAAGCTTCCATTGTTTTGCTCATTAGTGGATTTCAGCAGTCTTTTGACATATGCCTGTACTTGTTGCAGTTGTAGCATTTAACTTTATTGTAAGGCTTTGTTTTGCCTTTAGCTACACTTTTGCCTTTCGTTTGTAGGCTGTCTTGTTCAGTATCTTGTTTCGTTTGAGAGTACTGAGAATGATACTCAGTATATGTGTTTTGTAATTTGTGTATCAGCTTAGCTGGTGTCAGAACGTCTTTCTGAGCCACTGTAACTGTTGGTAGTTGATTATAATGGGTAATCTGCCTGTCTAGCATTGTTGCTACCCATCTATACTCACAAGGAGTAGCAAGATTAATTGCTGAGATGTACATATTGTTATTAGGGGCTTTATTATGTACAGACAACTGCCTGTAGATTTGTTCAATGTTGTCTAACGTCTTATCAAACTGTGATACATGCCCTTTTACTGTAAACAACATGGATATGTCTACAGTATGTGTCATTGTTGTTTGAACATTGTATCATTCAGAAAGCACCTTCATGAGACTTCTAACACTTGTATGTGTTGTGAAGTTTGTATAAATTGTATCAGTTATTGTTTTCATTATACAATGATACAAAACATTGCCTGTACATATGCTAGCATCATCAGAGGAAGGGGGATTGTGCTCTAGATAGTCTAAGAGCATCATAGTAGCAAGTGTACTGTGTATGTGTAAGCACCATATCTTGTATCCCTTCACACCAGCCAACTTTTCTGTTCCCTCAAAGAACTTTGTAATGTCAGAGTCCTTCATCATAGCATTAACAAAGGTATGTGTTGTAGACAACATTGTAATGAGTTTGGGGGGAGAGGGAGGTCTTGGGCTTGGTGGTCTGGCAGGAGGCAAAGGTGTTCTACAAGAGTGAGTGTGTGGGGGCATTCAATAGGCACTAAGGCTTATAACCTTTTAACAAGCATAGCAGGAGTGCCCCAAGTACTCTCTCTTATTGAGACATCAAGTAAGTATCTACCTTATATACTACATAGTGAAGTCTGATAATCCGAGACATTCCAAGTACAGTAATTCTACATAAGGCAATTGGGGATTTCCTAATCCAGAGTACAATCTAATATAGACATTTTCAGGACCAGTAGAATGTTCAGACATTCAAGCATATTGATTCTACAACATTAGAACAGACATTTCCATCTTCAGGATTGAAGAAACAGTCAGTAATAAGTACAATCAAAGTAATTTGTATAGAACATTGTTCTATAAGGTACAATTGGATGTTACACTATGAAACTATTTAGTTCATAATGAAGAATTGTTCAGAAATGTTAGAACCAGCTCAAAGTACAAGGATCTATAGTATACATTGTATCTGCAGTAGAACATAAAGTATTACATTGTAAAATACACTTTCAGACAGTTAGGATTCATTAGAATAGACTCAGAACACTCTATCAGACATATTATAAGTATTACAGACACTCAAACAAATGTGCTAGCATACATATACTCAGGATACATAGTAAGGATTGTAATATTCAAGCTACAGGATGACAATTACAATCTACAGAATGTAAAACAGTTACAATCTATGTACTACAAGGATAGTAAGACACTACTGAGATCAGGAACAATCATACATTGTATGAAACAAAGTACAGAAGCCTAGAGGGTGACTTCAACCTAGAGAACAGGTTTGGAACCTGGACAATCTTCTCAATCTACTCAAACAGATTATTACACTGCTTTAAGGGAAAGTAAAGGTAATACACATACAGTCAGCAAATATTAGAGTGATAGTGAATTAGTAATGCTTGAACAGACTATTTGAGTATTCAGGAATGATACTTTAACAATACAGAAGGAAATAGAGTATTAGGAAGCTTAAGAACATTTATTAAACAATAATACAGTTTAATCTACTCTAGGAATAAGTAGTTACAATCAGTTTGAAGTATGAAATCATGTAGAGAACCTCTCCAGACACTACAGATATGTTTCAGGACAGTACCAGACGTTTTACACTGAAAATAAAGTCATATTTTGACAAGAGGGTGAGAGGCACATGTATTGTATTACATACACACTCTTTAAGTATACAATCATGTTTGAACATACAATTTTCTTACTTGGATTACTATAAAACGATTTTGCAAAGGACTTTGTAGTACTAGACAGTATTAGTACTACAGAAAACAGGACACATGATAGTTACACAAGGAAAGAATACATTAGTACAAGGACAAGTATACAGAAAGTTAGAAAGTCAATACTAGAACACATTAATCTACACATGGATTTGCTAAATGAACAGAGAATTGGTAGTATACACTCAGGACTTTAGGTAGCACTACTGTGTATACAGACAGGACATTTCATTGAGACATACATGGAACAACACAGTATACAGACAGTTATAGTACTTAGGAAAGTAGAGAATACTACTTAGACATTTTGTGATAGAACATTGTACTGTAAGACATTGAAAGTATACTTGAATGATTCAGGAATTGAATCAATCAACATTTGAAGGTACAAACAAGTTGAGATACAAGGAAAAAGTATGAGAATATAGTAGGACATTTATTACACACAAAGATACTATGTATATACACACATATCTAGTAATATTAGGCTCATACCTTACAATCTTATTGAATTTGAGACAATATTTTCATTCAAGGACAAATATTACACTCTAGGTTACACTCTACAATTAGTATTTAAACATTGAGCTCAACAGAATATTCAGTTTTGTATCACAGTTAGTTATTGTATACAAAAGAGTACACATTTAGAGACATTCTACTAATACAAGTATAAGACACTACATTTGTAGGAACTAGTCTATTAGAAAAATCAAGGACATAGTAGAGGAATTTTGGAATACATCTCTACTATCTATTATTGTATTACTATTCTACAGAAACAAGAATTCACACAAGGTCAGCTAGAAGCTATAATACTAATACATTCTATTAAGGAAGAAGGCTATAGCTTTGTTAATCAGGGATTTACCTCTGCACTTCCTAAAGATGTAGGAGAAGAGAATATTTGTAATTACTACACTGTTGGAATTTCCACTTCTGTACATATTGATCTACACTGTGTGTCTCAGAATACTCAAGAGCTAAAACACTATATCTTCCTAGGAACTCTACTAATTCCCTTTGAAAAGTGTTGTATCAATAGTAACAATTAAGAGGAAACTTTTCTACTAATTGACTATACAGTAATATTAACTATGTTTAATTCTATTAATGTTTTATCTAGTTTTACATAGTTTAGAACTATACTACCTACTGTCCAGAATACTACTACTGTCTTAATACTTATTAGATCAACTTCAGATCAGTTCAGAGAGGCAGTACTATATTACAACAATGTTTCCCATATGTATAAGTAAGGTATTTTATTATTTACTTATTACTAATTGTTACTTTAAGTAAGTTTTCTACCTTTTCTACTGATTTTTAGCATTTAGGACTAAATGCTAGAGGGCACATGTAAGGATTTGATTTACTAGTTTGTATTTTATTATTACTACATTACTGATTGTGTTAGATCATTGTACAGTAGGACTCACAAGCACATATATTCTTATTGTAGTTAGTTACACTTTCTTCTTATGTATCTATATGTGTATACTCTTATAAAAGACAGTATTAACTACTAGGTAAAGGGGATTCTTTTCCCCTGACCCCTTACTTAAGTACTAGGTTATCCTAGTCAGTAGTTGAGTAAACAAAGGGTGATTAGAATTCTCTTGTAAGGAACAGTGAGTTTCCTTACAAACATTACTCTAACAAAAGGTATATAAGAAGGCTAGTTTGGCCCTCAAAAGATAGTTTTATCAACTTAAGTTACCTAGTACTTGGAAGTACTCTACTACCAACCTACTAGGCTACACTTACAGCTTGACTAAAGTAGGACTCCTCTACTCTCTCACTCTACAAGTCTACAAGTCTTACCCTTTATACTCTATTCTGTTACTATTCTAAAGGATTAGAACTAGTAAAGTGAGTATATCTAACACATTCTACAAAGTCTGTTACAGATTCAGAACTACTATTCTAGTTCAGAACTGTCCTCTAATACAGATGTCTTTTATAGTTGAGAAAGAATAGAGACTGTTCTGTTACAGAGTACTACTAGTTATTGTGTACAAATTCTGTTAGAACTAACTATTCAGACTAATCTAACTATTAATGATTGACAAACATCTAGAGATAGAGCTTGATCTCTTAATTGACTTACTCAGTTTAACTATCAGTCTGTAGGTAATATATAGTAGAAGGGTTTTCTTAAATTCTAAGAAGTACATACAAGTTCTATATAAATTTTAACTCAAATTATAGTCTACAATTATGAATGAGCTTCTAAGAGAGTCTGTACAACTAGAAAACATAATCCTAATAAATATGTACTATACTTTTAGAAGTAAGTTCTGTTTCAGTTAGAACTGTATAAACTTACTTAAAGAATTAGTTAACAATTATACAAATAGTATTATAACTCTAAAACTTAGATAGCTTACTAATCAGGTCTACTAAGACTTCTTTCTAAGAGTAATCCAGAATCTAATACAAATGTAGAGGAGCCTAAACCCTTGTCTAGTAAGTCTTAGTCTATTAGTATGTATTATAACTAGTTACATACTTTAGGATTTCCTTTTACATTTCTAACTACTAGTAGTTTTAAGTAATAAGTTTCTACATTTTGTGTTAGCCTAAATGTTCTACAGTCAGATTATTATAATAAGCTTAGATAATGTCCTTCTACAGCTTCTAATCCTTTAGAATGTATAGTTAGCATTCTTAATAAACTTGTCCATCCTTATTCTCCTCTTAGTCTCTAGCTTACTTCTCTAACTACTTTACTACAACTCTGTCCTGTGTATGTTTTAGAGCTTACTATATACAGGTGACAAAGTTAACATTCTCAGATTCAAGTCAGATCTCTTAGATTGTCTTAGACATGAAACAGGAATTGTTTAGGAGAACAAGATTTTTGTTATTATTCTCTCTCCTTTTATAACTTACTTGTTTTAAGAGTAAATCAGTTTTTATTATTTGTGTTCTAAGTTTGTAAGTTAGTATAAAGTTGTAGTCCTACAGTTCTAACATCTAGTAGGTCTAATAATGGTTAAGCTTCTAAGGTGCCTGAAAGTATTAGAGATTAAGGTAATTACTCTAAATTTTAAACTTTTGTACAGTACTAAAAAGATATTAACATTACTCCTCTAAGAAATAGACAATTGTAAGAAACTCTGAAAGAGTGTATTGAGCTTTGAAAGCAATTGGACAGCCTCTGTATAGCTTTTGATGCTTCAACTTCAGTGCTTTGCCATGGGTGGGATCCTTTGGTAGAGATGTATTATCGACTGTACTCGTTTGTGGATGAATACCAGTGGAAGCATGGATATCTGGAAGCAGAGCTGAGAGATTGACAGGGGAAGCTTCTCTAGAATAAGTGAAAACGATTTCACTAGCATCCTTGAGTGTTCCATCTGGGTTCTGTGCACATCCAAGCTCCTCAGACATGATGAACAATAAGTTTTAATAGTGGTTTTCATTACATTACACATTTATTTTACAAAATGGAGGTGGCCTGTACAAAAAGTGGCTCTCTCTGGGTCATGATCTGCACTGTCACATGACCCAAAATTTCCTTTAATTAAGCATATTCTCGATCTCACACCTTAATGCTTAATGCTTAATGCCCTTTATGCTTAATATACCTCTATTTTCCTGCCTACCAACTTGGTGGATCAAATTTTTCATGCTTATTGAGAGGAAATGCTAAACTACAAGTATGCTTATTGACAGGTTTCACTGTAGTACTGTTCTAGTTCATTAACAGAAAGTAGTGTCTAATAGTGTTCTAATCAGAATCCCTCTCTGTAACAGAACAGAACTACTCTATTTATAACAAGAAACGAGATTGGTGCTGAGTTTACTGAGGCTAGGGCACTTTTTCCAAAGCTTACAAGAAACCTACACAAGAAAATAAATAGTTCTCTTGAACAGACTGATATTTGGTCGTTTTTTAAGTAGACAATGTATTATTGAGTTATGTACTACAAATAAGGAAATTTTATTACTTTACTTAAGCTACTGTCAACAAGCATAACCTCTTATTAAGCATGGCCTCACCTGTCCACAGTGGGTCATGCTTAATGACAGGTTTCACTGTACTCTATTTGTAAAGTTAAAAGAGTTGACTTTAACTCAGAACTTGTTTACAACTGTCAGAACTACTAATATAGACTTACTAGTAATAGTTTACTTAAGGGACTCAAATGTAGACTACTCCTAATTATCCTATCACTAAGGAACATCTTTGCTAGTAAGATTATAAAGGGGCTAGACAATAGTACTAAAGTCTTAGATAAAGTATTAGTAGTAGTTTACAAACTTAAGAAACACTTAGACTTGTTTCAGGTTTTAAGGTTATAACTAGTTCTAAACTATAGTTACCTTTACTAGATTCATACAGACCTCTCTTCTACTAATTACAAAGTTTAGATAATCTACTGACTCTTGTGTAAAAGAACACTTTACTTCTTAGAGGAACAGTTTATTATTTTTGAGTTACTATAAAACTACTCAGATCAGTTAGTAATAGTGTTTAACTGTCTGAGTAAAGATCAGAATATTGTCCAGGTACACACTAACATACTCTAAGTTAATCAGATCTGTAAGAATGTGATTCATGAATGACTAGAATGTTGTAAGTGAGTTAGTTAGTCTGAAGAACATTATAGTTAGTTTATACAGTTTATAATTAGTTTAGAACACAGTCTTCTACTTATCTCTGTCTTAGATCCAAATGTTATTATATTCCTATTAAATGTCTAGCTTAGTAAAGACTCTAAATGTATGTGTCTTATTAATAAGCTTCTGAATCAGAGAGAGTAAGTACTTGTTTTTAACAGTACTCTTATTAAGATAATAATAATTCTAGACTAGACAGAGCTTCTTATCTTTCTTTTTGACAAAGAAGAAAGAGGAGACTATAGAGGACTTTAAGGGTTGGATTCAACTGTTCTAAAGATTTTCCTGAAGGAACTTGTTAAGTACTTCCTACTTGTCTCTGTTGAGTAAATAAACCTTACAATTCTTAAGTTAGAAACTCTTAGTCAACTTGATTGTATAGTCTTAGAAGTAATATTTAGAAAGCTAGTTGAATTCCTCTTTACTAAAGACTTTAAGGAACTCTCAGACAAAATCTAGTAGGTTGAGTCTATGTGTGTTCTAGAGTTGAGTCATTCTGAGTAGGTTTTAGACTGGTTCTGTCTTAGAATTTCTTTAAATTAATACTATTCTGTCTTAACTAGAATATGTATTCACATATTTATCCTAGTTAAAGAAGAACAACTAGTTACCTTTATTAGAACTGTTAGTAACATTAGAAGTATTTGTATTTACTTAGGATAGAAGTATAAGGTAGTTGTAAGACTCAGAACACTAATTAAACACAAGTGTTTACTCTAATCAGTTAATAGTAGGGTTGTAAGTCTTAAGCTATTTGAATCTAATAAAGATGTCTGTCTTTCTAAGGTTAGTAACTCTAAACTTAATACTTTCCTTATAATCCTAAATAGTTATCTATAGTTGAACAAACTTAGTAATTTAACTATTCTAGTTTAGAGTTCTGTTTATATTATATACTAGGATTAGAAGTAGAATGTATTAAGTAGGAAGATAGTATTCCTATATAAAAGCTTTATTAATACACAAACTAGTATATTTACTATTTATTAGAGCTATTGTTTAAATCTAGCAGGATTCTAAGAAGGAAGCTAAGAGGACAAGGATCTAGAGCTTATACTTAAAACATTCTCTAATAAATTACTACTTGTTCTAAAGAGAATGTATAGCTTACACAGTCTTGTTATTTAAGAGAGTAAGTATATATACTAACATTTCCTTATTAACCTCTCTCTTTCAACAAGGACAGACTTATGTTCTCAACTATAAACTTAGTTAAGACTATCCTTACTTAATACTATAAATAAACTACTAAGTAGTAAACAGGGCTAGATAGTGTTCTAAACATTCTAAGTTCTTAAAACACAAAGGTAGTAGGTTAGATTGTGTAAATTTTAGACTTGGATAAAGTGTAAAAAGAAGAATCAGAAGAATCAGAAGAAATAAGAGAACTATCTACTTTTGTTTTTAACTTTTTCTTTTTTAATAAATAATTTTCTTAATTTGCTTTTTCTACTTTTTCTACTTTTTCTACTTTTCTTACTTTATTTACTTTTAATCCTACAGTGTCTATTAAATTAAAAGTAACTGTTAAAAAATCCAAGTTATAGTTCTTTAGTACTATATTCACTGTTAAGCCTTTACAAAATCCTAGAGTATATAGTTAGAGTCTAAGAGTTCTAAAGTAACTTTTAGATTTGTAGAAAAGGCTTCTTATTACAAATTCTACTTGTTACTCATTATTACTCTAATAACCTAACAAATATACTATTACTTCTATAAACAGTTCTTAATTTAGTGTCCTAACTTTCTGTAGGTAAAGTATACTCCTTACTTTCAGACTTCTCTAATGTTTATTAGAACAGATTAATTACAAATTATAGACAGATTAATCTAAAAGCTTAGAACTGTTAGAGTTAGACACATGTATAAGTGTTCTATACAGACTTAGTACATTTAAGCTGTAGCTTAGTTGAAGGAAATAGTGTAGGTCTTCTAGTTAGTATAAGTAATCAGTTCTAGTATCATTCTAAGAATCTTATTAATCAATTCTGAGTAAAGAGCTTTTTCAAGTATTCTAATAAGAACATTATTGAATCTGAGTGTAAATCCTACCTTCTAAGCCAGGATATTAAACTCTTGAAAGAAGGCATTAGTAGAACATTTACCCTGTCATAAAGATGTAAGCTTGTTCTATATATTATACTTCTTGTTTAAATTAATAAAGAAAGTATAAAACTGTCTTATAAAATCCAAATATGACTTATTATTCTAAAGTTGGATCAGGCTTCTAATCTAATAACCTTCAATCCAGTTCTGAGCCTAGGTGGCTGTGTTACCTTCCTTTATGAAGGAGAGGACAAATAAGACATAATTAAGATCTAAGGATAGATTAGTTAAAGTAGTAACTATATATAGTTTAACTTAGTACTAGAAGTCTTTAAAGTACTACTTATTAAAGTCTAAAGGGTAGACTATATGTACTTTCTTTCTAGAACAGGTTACAACTTTCAGAACAATCAGAATAGGTTCTAAAGAGGTTAAAAGTATATAGTTAGTAAAAGTCTCTTAAATAAAGGTTTACATATATTAAGTTAGGTTTACTTATAACTACTAATCTGACAGAACAGTAAGGGTAGTAGTTGACTCAGGAGAGTCCATATTTATACTACAAAGGAATCAACACTAAACTAAAAGGGGTAATGAATAGAAGAAGGGTAGTAAAAGTTTAACAGGGTTTAGAAAGTTTAAAATTTAAAAATGTAAAAGGGTTAGAACAAAGAAAAGAGATTAACACAATAGTACATACTAATGTCTAAAACATAGGAGAGTTATAAGGTAGTAATGAGTAGTCTTAATCTGATATTAGTAATAGTGTAGAGCGGACCTAAAGGCTTAGTAAGAGGATCTAGACTATAACTATTCTATATAACAGAGATACAGAATGTAAGTACTAGAACATAGTCAGAACTTGTAGAATAGACAGAAAGAGAGAGTAAGACAAGAGTAGAGTATATAGAGTAAGTCTAAGAGTACAGGACTACTTAGAGTAGACAAGATTAAGACTATAAAACTAGTTTAATCTTGTACACTTATATATACTAAACTATACAAGAGTACTCAGAGAATAGTAAGCTACTAAGAATGATGAGCTACAAAGAATAAAAGAAAGGAAGGTCAAAGATAAAGGTACAAAGAATGAAGGGATAGACAAAGGGTAAAAGACTATAGAATAAACAAAGAATAAAGGGGTAGACAAAGGAACAGAATGATAAAGTAAGAAGGGATAGTAGTAAGAGCTATAAGGAGAGTCAGCCTGTATATAGTTTATAGATAGTACTCCTGAGGGACAGAAGTCCTGAGTTCTAGTACAGAAGAGTGTAGAACCTGTAAAACTGAAGGTGTAAGAGTAGAGGACTGTAACACTTTTATTACTGTTTTTAATTTTAATATAATATAGTTAGTTTTTTAAACTATTAAATCTGTCTTACTATAAGTTTACTATACAGCTTACTACAGTTTTAAGAGTTCTGAGAGACTAAGAGTTCTGAGAGACTAAGTGTTCTGTTTTAAACTTGTGTGTTTTAAGAGTTCTAAAACAAGTTTAAGTTATATAATTTTTAAACTATATATATAGTTTTCTTTTTCTTTTATTACAAGTTTCCTTTATTTTAAACTACTTTTGTAAAAGCTCTAGTATATATAGTTTATATCTTTACCTTTGTTGTGTTAGTTCTTATTTACTAACTATAACAAAAGTGTATTTTATTCTATAGTAAAGTTCTTATTTACTAACTATAACAAAAACACTTTTGTTTTGTCAGTCTTTATATGTCTTACAATTGTTAAGCTTAGTGTTTAGTACTTTCCTAGTCTTGTTTTACTTACTTGTATAAAAGTGGTTTTTAATTTTTTTAACAAATAACATTATTTTGTACTCTCTCTAAATATTATTATTTAAGTGTTTTTTTACTAATATTAAATACTACTATTATTATAGAACCTGTAAAAGTAAGTAAGATTCTGTTAAGAATTAGTATAACTGTATTTCTCTTAAAATCCTTATAATTATAAAATAAGTTATTTTCTTTATAAATTTGTTAACAGTTATTTTAAAATATATAGTATCTTTTTTACTAAAACTAAAATCTTTTTATTACTTTAATAAATATTTATAAAGCATTCAAATCTAGTATATAGTAATATAATAATAGACACATTAGTATTGTTACACTTACACAATATGTATGTTCTAATATGTTCTAATTAGAAAAGCTTAGTTGTATTAAAATTACATTATTCTTATGTTAGCAATCCTTCAATTATGTCATCATTACTTACACAATAGTCTTAGTCACTCAATTCAGACTAGTTAGACTCTAGACTTTAGTTCCAATCTATAAAGGTAAGACTCTAAGCTTTTAAACAATTAGTTGATTAATATAAAGAGAACTCAGATTTAGAGTTCTAAATTAGTTAATATAAAGGAAACAGTAGTAGATTTGTTTACAAAGGACTATGTAGCTACAAAGGACTCATAATTTCTATAAATACTCTTATGTAAATTGTACTTTCTAAGAATCAAGTTACTCTCTACTATAACTCTTAGTGTATAATTTGACAGTCTTATTAGTAAATATTTTATCTTGTCTTGTCTTGTCTTATCTTATATTGTTTTGTTCTGAGTACAGCTTTATTGTTCTACACTACTCTTGTCTTGTTAATTATCACTTTTAGAACTTGTACATTCTGCTCAGATCTACTTATTCTTCTTACTCTTAATCCCTCTTAGTGTTTGTACTTTACAGACTTAACTAACCTCTTTTACCTTAACTAGTACTTGAGATTAACAGTATAGTACTATAATAATTGTCCCACACATTTGGCTCCTTCTCTATCAAAAGAAGCAGCACTGCCTCCTTAATCTAGAGGAAGAAATATAGTGTTAATAGTAGGAGAATAGACTTAAACCATTTCTAAAGTGTTTTTCAGAGTACTGTCTATATAGTAAGTAGACTGTTTAGAGTCTATAATATATTTATTACATTTCTACATTACTTTAATTAATTGTAATACAAGCTATGTACTATGTAGTTGTAGTCTTTTAGTAGAAAAAAATTCCCACTATATACTTTAGGTCCAGATCTGGTCCTGTGTCCATTCAAGTCTAAGTAGTTCAGGAAAACTGTATTTTGCTTGAACACAGGACCAGACTGAATAGACTGGACCTGGACTGGACCTGAATTGGACTGGACCACAGGTTCAGTCTATGTCCGGTCCTCGGTCCAAGCAGTCTAGGACTGAACATATGTAACTATAATAGTAGTAAGTGTTTAGACTTGAAGCAGAAGAAGACATAGTGTATGATGGTGAATGAGAGAGTGACAGAATCATACACACACATTGTCCTTACTGTCATGCATTATGAGTCGGAAGGCTCGAATAAACCTTATTAAAAGTTGTAAACCAAGCAGAACAATCTATGATTTATTTCCGAATATGGTCACGGTGAATATACTTTTTAAATCCGGATGGTTACCTAATAAACATAGGCTTGGCATTTCGTTTCCTGCTCAACGCATGCCTTCATTCCTCCTGTTTTCTTCCTGGCCTCTCCATCCATCCTCATTCTCTCCTTTTTGGATACCCAGGTGTGCATATACAAAGCAATCGCATTCAGAGGCATTCTTTGCTGATGGTTGCATCGTACAGAAGGTTCCGGTGCTGCAGGATCTGTGTCCAGTGCATCCTGTCTTTTCCGTGCTGCACGAGCTTGATGGTCCTTGCTGAGCTGGCGGAAGAAAACCAATCTTGTATTTGAATCGCCCGAATTCTTAGGACAACTTGGCTACAATCGGCCGTCTGGATCGGACTCTCGCATTCTTCGAATCGTCCCGCTCTTCCGGACGTAATGTCTTCGTGAGTGTATATTCCGTCAAGTTCTCGTTCTCGGTGAATTACCGGGAAGGCTTTGTTTCATCTGCCAAATCAAATCAACGTTTATTTATATTTCTAGACGAGTACCTCGCCGTCCTCCCTCACTCACTAGCTCCGTTGCGTCTTCCCAACAGCACATCCTTGGAGAGCGCCCGCGACCCGGCGACCCAATGCTCGAGCCTCCAAACGCACCGTTTACACGACCCGAATCCGGCGTTCCATCTCTCTCTCCTTCGTCGACTTCCCTATCCGTCAACTATATACCCTCCAAATTCTCTGCGCCAGGGATACACAAGCGAAAGGCAGGTGCAAATGATGCTGCAAAAGCCGGTGGTGGAAGGGAAGCGTTCCGCAGCAACGAGGCCCGCATGCCTAGCGCAAACGATGATGATTACGACGGTGTAGACAACATCAATCTTTTGCAAGTCCGTCCAAAGTTACGTTGGAACCGATTTAAGTGGATCCTCTTTACGACAAACCTTCTCGTTACCATCTATTCGCTCGTTTGCCTCATTTTTTGCATCCTCACTTGGCTCAACGTATGGCATCATGCAGATATTATTCGCGTAGGGAACACCGCAGAACTGACTGTCTCCACCATCGCATCCATCATCGGCGTTATCGCTTCCCTCTTAGGCTGGGCAGGCATCCTTCTCAATAACCGTGGCTTCCTCGCAGTGTACACCTTCATCCTCTGGATACTCTTCGCGTTCATCTGTGCACCAGGATACATGACCTACAAGAAACGCACTTTCAATTTGGAGGGCAAAATCAACGCCCAATGGTCTCGCGATCTTGGCATGGATGGGCGCGCACGTATTCAGAACCAACTCCACTGCTGCGGATACTATTCCCCCTTCGTCGAAGCCACCGTTACGCAAATGTGTTACGCACGATCCGTGCTTCCCGGCTGCAAGAACCCGTATCTCAAGTTCGAGCGCATGGCTCTCGAGAGATGGTACTCCGTCGCATTCGGTCTCGTTCCCTTCCAATTAGCTGCGATTCTCGCCGCATTGATGTGCTCAAACCACGTCACATACCGATGGGGAAAGGGTATGATGCCTAAAGCCTATCGCCTCGATATGAGCAGCATGGCGCTCATCATCGACAATTATGCCAAGTATGTCTTTGCTTACCAATTGCTTACCTTTAAATTTCAACCGTCCTCACTTACTAACTCTCTGTCCAGCCAACTTGCGGACCGTTTAGGAGGCAATAACGGCGGCACCCGGTCGGGTACAAGCACACCACCTGGCTACTCCGCACCTCCGCCTCACTCAGGTGGTCACGCACATTACACGTCACTTAGCGGCGTAAATGGAGACGACTACGGGAAAAAGTTGTAATCCCCAATCCCGGCTCTGTCTACTTCCTATTAGACGTCACTTGGATATATCCCAACACGGTCTACGTTCGCTACACACGATATCTCCCAGACGTTGTATATAATTACCATGATGCCCTAGAATTCGGTATTAACACACACCTCGTTGCACAATACTCATCCTGCTTATGCTCTCATTACCACATTCCCTTAATCATCAATTGTCGTTCGTATTCATCCTCACTATCGCTAGAATCATACGCAACGCAAAGCATATTTGGATGTATATATCTCTATTTATCTAGGGCAAATTAAAATGATCTTATCTAACAACGTATTCACATACTTAAGATCTCTCATGTTTGTCGGACTCTTGAAAAATAATTAGGTTGGACAAATATCATAATAGCAAAGTTAACCTCCGAGTATGCATACACCACAGCTTAGCATCAGTCTGTTAGCATCCCAATATCAATCTAAGCAAGTTACAATAATCAAGTCATGCGCTCACATAGGTCAATGTCTGAGCATGAAGCAATCAGTAATGCAGATATAACAATTTACACTGGGAGAAAAGATTGGTGAGTCAACCAAGTATCAAATATACATGGAGAAATGTAAGGAATCAGGCTAATAATTATATAATACTTTCGTATTGTACACAAGATTGCATTGGCTACATCTATATCTAAAGCTATACTTAAGAAAACTTCAGGTTATTCGGTCAATGCATTAGCTTTGAAAGATCCTCTACTCAGCTGGTCTTGCTGCTTATAATAACCGCTCTAAGCCTGGTACTACTTATCTCAGTCCATACATGTGAAGTAAAGCAACAAAGCACAAATGTTTCAATTAGTAAAGTACTAATAGGACGCTATCGTCCAAACGTTTGCGCTTCGACGTTAGTTGAAAGGTTCGAAATAAAACAGGGGATGTTGTATTCTCTAGTAAATAATATTATCCATGAAAAACGTAAAAATAAATCTATGAAATATCTCGATACTGCGAATCGTGCATGAAAGAGTTTTGGCGCCATCCCTCCCTACAACCCGCAATCTTCACCCGGTTACACATACTTCGAGAACCAAGGGATCAAACTCTGCGCAAGTGTATAGCTGAACACAAGTTTCGGTCCCACGACAAGAATCTTCGGCGTTAATCCCTTGAACAGCGCACTAACACCCTCCGTACGTATTAAATCGCGGAACACCGTCACTCCGGAAACGCGTGTTTCAAAGTTCGCGTTCTGTATGCGCGTTTTGATGACGTCGAGCGGCGCGGCAACAGTAATGGATGCTACTGCTCCTGAGACGGATGCAATAAAGTTTTGTGTCCAGGTTGCGCGACTGTAGTCTTTCACTCCGAGCAAATCTTTTGTTGCCGCTGATGCACCGAAGAGCTGATCAAAACACAGCGTCAGCTATCTAATTGAAAAGACAGAACAGACGACGGAGGATCATACAGCAAATGACCCTGGAGCATTCCGGGCCATAGTCCATCCCCAACCACGGTAAAGTGTCGTTCCCTCTTCCATGACAATCCGTATTACTCCACGTCCACGAAACGCTTCCGGATTGACTTGGCGCTTAATTTTCAAAACATCGAGGGGCAGGAGTAACTGAGGCAGAACATGAGTTCGATTCCAACAATCGCATCGTGCAACGCATATGTATTGCTCACCACTTCACCAATACCAGTCAAGCTTCCTGCCGCAGCCTGCATCATCATCTTCCCGTTCCGTTCTCCAAATGTGTTTGTAAAATTATCCTTATACCGTGAGCTAATTAAATCATTGAACCACGGTTGCCCGCCGAACTTGTACACGCGTTGAGAGACCTTGTATCCAGCGGCATACCCAAGACCTGGAAAGAGTGAGAGTAACCGCCTTCCTATCGGAGCAGATGCATGCTCTCGGAAAAGAACGTTTGATAGATTTCCCAATGCTTTGGACTTATTGCTCATCAGTCGCTTTGCGATTGTGTCCACTGGGTGGAATACAAGCAACTCTGCGATACCTACACAGAAAAGATAAATTGTCAGAAGAGTTAAACAGACTAGCTGAGTCAGACAAGCACACCAGAGGTCCCTGAGCCCAGTATACGAGCCGCACCACTGTCCTTTCCCTTTCCCGAGGCAATAGGAGACATTCTTTCCAAAGAAGGTATTAAATAAAGAGAGGAAGACGAGTGTTGGGAAAGAAGTGAGCAACGACGTCCAGGCAGAGGGCAAAGGCCAGTGCTAGCATGCCCTTTTTTTCTTTTTTACTGAAGTACGATCTACTCGCACGTGATGCTGACTGTCGTTCAAAGTCTAAGCTCGCACAACTTGTATTTGATCTCAACATCCCGGAAATTCAGACGTATATAGTCAATGTCACGGATGATGAATCATTGTCTTCGCTCCTTTCTTCCTCTCGTACAAAAGTATTGCTGAGCTCGGTTGGACCGTATATCAAGTCGACTCAACGAGTTACATACCATACCAGTATATATAGTCCTGAGTGTTGAATAATATATTGCAAAGCACTTCCGTTCGACGTGAATTTAGATACAAGCATCATATAATTGTTCTTGTCCAAGATCTAGTCAAGAAGTCGAATATATTAGGCGGGGTCAGACCTAGCGATTCGAGACACGATTCACTTCGCGATTCAGGAGGGTGAATCGCGTCCTGAATCGCGTGTGAAGGTCTGACTGATCACTTTTCAAACAAGAGATTCTCACTTAGATTCACTAGTAAATACTTGTAATAACTTCAACTTTATAATAGATTCAGTGTGCAAAGAAAGCACATAAATTATATGCATTTATTGAAGCAAGTCCAATATTACACAAATTGATGTTTTTTAACTAAGAGAATCCCTTTATTTGATAGAATACTATATTAAAAACATTACAAAAATAAAGTATATATACAAAAAAAATTATTTTCTTGAGGATTCTATAATAAAATAATGTTTTATACATGCTTAGCATAAGAAATATGTGTGTATTATGATGGAAATATATACCAGAGGGAGAGTGAATCGCAGGGGTGAATTGCAAGGGGTTTTGTGTTTTGACGCAATTCATCTTTCAGCACGATTCGGGGTGAATCGCGCTGAAAGGTGAATCGCACTTTGACGCAATTCACTCGTGATTCACCTTCACGATTCACCCCTCCACCAGTGTATTTCCTCCTGAATAGTATTACTTTGTCTTAACTAAACATATGTAAAAATGTATTTTATTGTAGAATCCTTAATAACATTTAAAAATATTTTTTGTTCACATAATTCTTGTAAACTAAGCCTTTTTTCTTATATAAATCCATCAAAATGAAGGATTCTTTTTGTCTAAAACCATCAATATATTCAGTATAAATTATACTATAATAAATGAGTAATTTTGTATGTTTTTCCTAGTATTTAAAATTAATAGGAAGTTGAAGATTTTACACAAAATATACAGGGAATCATAGGGTGAATCTCAGGTTTAAAAAGTCGCTGGTCAGACCTCCCACGCGATTCACCTCACGATTCACCCTCTAGAATCGCAAGGCGAATCGTGCAGAGAATCGCGAGGTTTGACCATGCCTATTAGGGTGGCCTAGAGTCCTAGACTTGACCAGCCTCACCTTCTCACTCAATCAACTTTTCTAGAGTGGACGTAAGTACACTCGAGCAGTTGTACCATGGTGGCAATATGAACAGAGTATCTTCATGATCTCAGGATCTTGTGCATGAAGTACGCAAATGTGTTTTACAGCGACCTTCAGGTTGCCACGATCAGAGTGATTGTACACACCAACATCACGAAAAAGTCGCAACAAATGTATTTAATAATAGCAAAGGTAATCTAATAAAATGATTTTATAAGCATTACATTCTAAAATAACACTTATATTTTACTTATAATGTAATTATAATGATTGTATATAAATGTAAGAAATATACAAAGTTTCCATTAAACTACAAACATGTTTTAGAGCAAGTAAGCTTACTAATAGTATTATTACAACATTACATGTGAGGTACAAGTGCTCAACTCCTATTATAATATGCTAAAATTATATTATAAGTTATCTGTAACAATAGTTGATTAATTATAACAGTCATAAAAGTAATATGTTGTGCTTGTAAGTTAATTACAATACTTTTAGTAAGATAATATACAATTATATATATTAATAATGTTAACAATCACTCTTTCAGACTTATAATATAATTTGTTTTTACCTTTAAACAATATATCGAAGTGATTACATAATCGAGTACCAAAGATCGAGAGCATATAATGACACACTTGCTCTCGTCACTCCTTTTCCTCCTACCTCCATCATCTCCCCAACCCTCTTCCCCCAACACTATGTTGTCTCTTTTGTTCTCTCCAGGCCAGTCCTCTGCCTACAAGCATCCTCCAGCAGGCACACTGCCTGCAACTGCCTAGGCAATAAAGGTTGCTGGATTTGTCTCTCTAATCTGCCACTGCAATGCCTGCACTGAGCCTCAGATCTTGTGACAACACGGCCGAGCTGGCTACACAGTCCTTCAGTGTAAAGCATAAGTAGCCAGTCCACTTCATAATAACTCACACAATAGTTGCTCATCCCTCTCCTCCCAACTTCTTGTCTCCCTTTCATCCCTCCCACTCCTCGCTCTGCCTCCTTCGTTGTCCTCCTTTTTCTTACGCTCGCCTTCTTTTTTGCATTCGCATTCGCGCATCCGCATTGTTGACCAATGTTGAACGACTTCTTCAATAATTCCATGCATTTGCGTACTTCTTCCCGCTCAGCAACGCAAGCAACAATTGGTGAGTACGCACTCGCGACAATGTCCATGTATTACCACTCCTCAGGCGCAATCCTCTCTCTGACCCCCCGCGCACTCTCCTTCCCCACCTACCATCCTATGCTTGACATCACCCTCGATGGGCCCACGCCGTGTGCATTTATATACCCCAGTGCCGTCCATGACACCATTTTGAATAACAGAAGCAGTAGCCACCGCTCACCTCTCCTGAGCCGAGTCCGTCCGCACCACCCACTTCATCCTCTCCCTTCGAGCCAGAACGTCCCAGAGATACACCTTCGAAGTCATCCACAACTATTACTGAGTTCACTGCACCTCCGATTGTGTGTCGTGTCGTAGCTAGAGCATGCAACGCGCTTGCACAGACACGTTTCCCCTGCAGCCCAAAAACTCAGTCTCACAGATTTCCAAGCCCTACCATTCTGACCTATGCTCAAGCTACTGACTGAGCCTAATGTTCACCAATCAGGATGATTGGTTTTAGAGGGGGGGTAATGTTATAGTTCTCTACTCTCTTACCTTTAGTTCCAAGGGTTCTACACCCTTCTGTACTAGAACTCAGAACTTCTGTCTCTCAGAGGCACTGTCTATAGACTATATGTGTGCTTACTCTTACTACTACCCTTCTTTACTTCATCATTCCATTCCTTTGACCACCCCTTCATTCTTTGTTCATTCTATAGTCTCTTACCCTTTGTCCATCCCTTCATTCTTTGTACCTTTTATCTTTGACCTTCCTTTCTTTCATTCTTTGTGGCTTATCATTCTTAGTAGCTCATGCTCCCTGAGTGCTCTTGTGTAGTTTAGTATATATAGGCATACAAGATCAGACTAGTCCTGTAGTCTTGATCTTGTCTACTCTAGATAGTCCTGTACTCTTAGGCTCACTCTATATACTCTACTCTTGTCTCACTCTCTCTCTCTGCCTGTTCTGCAAGTTCCAACTATGTCCCAGTGCTTGCATTCTGTATTTCTGTTGTGTAGGATAGTTGTAGCCTGGGTCCCCTTGCTGAGCCTTTAGGTCCCCTCTACACTGTTACTAACACAAACAAAAGCAGGCAACTAAGGATAATTCTCTCAATTTGACTCTCACTTGTAATCAACATTTGAACATCTCAGACTGTCTATCAGACTACAAAAACACACATCCTTTCTCTGGAGGTAGCTATAGCAACATTCACATTCATCACAAAAAAGTCTTAAGTATTATACTTGCTTGTAATCTTGTATATTTTATAAAATTTATAAAATTTGTCCAATTACTTATAATCTTCCTGGGGGGTTAAGCAAGGAAAGTACAATGTTAAATAAGCAAGAAAAAATACTTTTAAAACTTGGCAATTTCTGATATAATTTTATAAATTGTCAAGTTATACAAGTGATTATAATATACTTCCTAAATTACAAGGTTAAGACATACTTATTAATTTGTGACAGTGTAATATCTGCTTATAATGCTTACAAGTCATTACAAGTGTTTGAATAGCTTGCTTTTGCTTACTATACAATTTTATATCAAATAATTAATCGAATATAATTATATTTAAATTATAGAATACAAAAATAGTAAATAATACACCATTTCTACAGTCCCAACCCCTACACCACCAGCTGCCTCTGCCTCATTCTTCTGCGAGTGGGATTTGTGTTGGACAAGGATGAACGCATTCTCAGGCCGTTCGACGTAGTCTTCGTCACCACGTTTTGGTCATTGCTTGGTCCCTGGTCCCTGCAAGTTGAATTGCGAGTGTGTGTGGAATGAGGTTGAGCAGGTTGTGGAGATTGAGGCTGCGCCTGTGAAACAAGCTTAGAGTGATTAGCAAGTGACAATAAGAGCGAAAAGATGGACGCACTGCGACAGCGTGTAGCGAGTGTGGGTGGGTCACCTGGATTGGAAATCCGGAGCGTTGAGCGAGCTAAGTACAGAGCACTAGGATGAAGCTGATAGAAATCTTAGATTGCCTTAGAAGTATAGGCAAGGTTCTTAGCAGGTTCCCAAGTACATTCCTTAACTAGGTATCCCTTCTAGTAGATAAGGAACTTGAGCTTTCTATACACCAACTTAGTATCCACTACATACTCTACTTTGTATTCTGGTTCAGAACTGATGAGTTCTAGTAGAGGTAGTAAGGGTCTTTGTTGTAAAGGAAAACCTGGATTGTAGTACTGAGACAGTAGAACCTTGTTGAACACTGAGTGTATGTGCTTCTATGTTACTAGAAGTTAGAGTTTGTAGGCAGAGGCACTAACCTTCTTTTTAATGACAAAGGGTCTGAAGCACTTGTTGTCCAACTTCTTTATTAGACAATCTAAGGTCAGATTAGTAGCTTCTAGTATGACCTTGTTACTAGACTAGTAATCCTTAGCTACAGACCTCTTCTGATTATAGTTCTACTTCATAACTTGTACTACCTTCTCTAAAAGAGCTTGTGTGTCCTCTCTAGTCCTATACATCTGTTCTGTAAAGTCTGTTACAGATTCAGAACTACTGTTCTGGTTCAGAACTGTCCCCTAGTATGAATGTCTCTTATAATTAAGGAAGAATAGAGACTGTCCTGTTGTAGAGTGTTACTAGTTATTGTGTACAAATTCTGCTAGAGCTAACCATTCAGACTAGTCTGATTACAGGTAATATGTAGTAGAAGGGTTCCCTTAAATTCTAAGAAGTGTATACAAGTCCTGTATAAACTTTGACTCAAATTACAGTCTGTAATTGTGAATGAGCTTCTGAGGGAGTCTATACAACCAGAAGACATGATTCTAATAAATGTATACTATACCTTCAGAAGTAAGTTCTGTTCAGGTTAGAACTGTATAGACTTGTTTAGAGAATCAGTCAACAATTACACAGATAGTATTGTAACTCTGAGACTTGAGTAGCTTACTAATCAGGTCTACTAAGACTTCTTCCTAAGAGTGATCTAGAATCTAATACAGATGTAGGAGAGTCTGAACTCTTGTCTAGTAGGTCTTAGTCTGTTAGTATGTATTATAACTAGTTACATACTTTAGGATTTCCCTCTACATTCCTAGCCACTAGTAGTTCCAAGTAATAAGTTCCTACATTTTGTGTCAGCCTGAATGTCTTACAGTCAGATTATTGTAATAAGCTCAGACAATGTCCTCCTACAGCTTCTGATCCTTCAGAACATACAGTCAGCCTTCTTAGTAAACCTGTCTATCCTTATCCTCCTCCTAATCTCTAGCCTGCTTCTCTAACTACTTTACTACAACCTGGTCCTGTGTGTGTCTCAGAGCTTACTGTATACAGGTGACAAAGTCAACATTCTTGGATTCAAGTCAGATCTCTTAGATTGCCTTAGACACAAAACAGGAATTGTTTAGAAGAACAAGATTTTTGTTATCATTCTCTCCTCTTTTATAACCTACTTGTCTTGAGAGTAAATCAGCTTTCATTATTTGTAATCTAGGTTTGTAGGTTAGTACAAAGTCATAGTCCTACAGTTCTAACATCTAGTAGGCTTAATAGTAGTTGAGCTTCTAAGGTGCCTGGAAGTATTAGAGATTAAGGTGATTACTCTAAATCTCAAACTTCTGTACAGTACTAAGGAGATATTAACACTACTCCTCTAAGGAACAGACAATTGTAAGGAGTTCCTTATTATAGATAGGGTAGTTCTGTTCTGTTATAGAGAGGGATTCTAATTAGAATACTATCAGACACTACTTTCTGTCAATAAACTAGGACAGTACTACTCTATTTGTAAAGTTGGAAGAGTTAGCTTTAACTCAGAACTTGTCTACAACTGTTAGAACTACTAATACAAGCTTACTAGTAATAGTCTACTTTAGAGACTCAAATGTAGACTACTACTAATCCTCCTATTACTAAGGAACATCTTTGCTAGTAAGATTGTAAAGAGGCTAGGTAATAGTACTAAAACTTTAAATGAAGTATTAGTAGTAGTTTACAAACCTAAGAAATGTTTAGACCTGTTTCAGGTTCTGAGGTTGTAACCAGTTCTGAACTATAGTTACTTTTGCTAGATCCATACAGACCTCTCCTCCACCAATCACAAAGCTCAGATAATCTACTAACTCCTGTGTAAAAGAGTACTTTACTTCTTAGAGAAACAGTTTATTATTTTAGAGCTATTATAGAACTACTTGGATTAGTTAGTAATAGTACTCAACTGTCTAAGTGAAGATCAGAATGTTATCCAGATACACACTAACATGCCCTAAGTTAATCAGGTCTGTAAGAATGTGATTCATGAATGACTAGAATGTTGTAGACAAGTTAGTTAGTCTGAAGAACATTACAGTCAGTTTGTACAATCTGTAATTGGTTCAGAACACAGTCTTCTACTCATCTCTGTCTTAGATCTGAATATTATTGTATCCCTATTAAATGTCCAACTTAGTGAAAACCCTGAATGTATGCATCTTGTTAATAAGCTCCTGAATCAGGGGAAGTAAGTACTTGTTTTTAACAGTACCCTTATTAAGACAACAATAATCTTAGACTGGGTAGAGCTTCCTATCTTTCTTTTTGACAAAGAAGAAAGAGGATACTATAAAGGACTTTGAGGGTCAGATCCAGCTGTTCTGAAGATTTTCCTAAAGGAACTCATTAAGTGCCTCCTACTTGTCTTTGTTGAGTAGGTAGACCTTACAGTCCTTAGGTTGGAAACTCTTGGTTAATTCAATTGTATAGTCTTAAGGATAGTGTTTAGGAAGCTAGTTGAATTCCTCTTTACTAAAGACTTTGAGGAACTCTCAGACAAAATCTGGCAGGCTGGGTTTATGTGTGTTCTAGAGTAGAGTTGTTCTGAGAGGGTTCTAGACTGTTTCTGTTTCAGACATCCTTTAGATTGACTCTGTTCTACCTTGACTAGAATATGTATCTACATATCTATCCTAGTCAAGGAAGAACAACTGGTCACCTTTATTAGAACTGTTAGTAACATTAGAAGTATTTACATCTACTCAGAACAGTAGTGTAAGGTAGTTATAAGACTTAGAACACTAATTGAATGTAAGTGTCTACTCTAACTAGTTAATAGTAGGGTTGTAAGCCTTGAGCCATTTGAATCTAATAAAGATGTCTGTCTTTCTAAGGTTAGTGACTCTGAACTCAATACTTTCCTCATAATCCTGAATGATCATCTGTAGTTGGACAAACTCAGTAATCTGACTATTCTAGTTTAGGGTTCTGTCTACATTATATACTAGGATTGGAAGTAGAACACATTAAGTAGGAAGGTAGTGTTCCTACACAAAGGCCTTATTGTTACAATCCTCTACTCTCTTACCTTCAGTTCTAAGGGTTCTACACTCTTCTGTACTAGAACTTAGGACTTCTGTCTCTTAGGAGTACTGTCTATAGACTATATACATACTGACTCTTACTACTACCCTTCCTTACTTCATTATTCTATTCCTTTGACTACTCCTTCATTCTCTGTTTATTCTATAGTCTCTTACTCTTTGTCCATCCCTTCATTCTTTGTACCTTTATCTTTAACATTCCTTTCTTTTATTCTTTATAGCTTATCATTCTTAGTAGCTTATACTCTCTGAGTACTCTTGTATAGTTTAGTATATATAGGTGTACAAGATCAGACTGGTCCTATAGTCTTGATCTTATCTACTCTAGGTAGTTCTGTACTCTTAGACTTACTCTATATACTCTACTCTTGTCTTACTCTCTCTCTCTACCTGTTCTACAAGTTCTAACTATGTTCTAGTACTTGTGTTCTATATTTCTGTTATGTAAGATAGTTGTAGCCTAGGTCCCCTTACTGAGCCTTCAGGTCCCCTCTACACTGTTACTGACATCAGATCAAGACTACTCATTACTACCCTATAACTCTCCTACATTTTGAGCATTAGTACTTACTATTGTATTAATCTCTTTTCTTTGTCCTAACCCTTTTACATTTTTAAATTTTAAACTTTCTAAACCCTTTTAAACTTTTGCCACCCTTCTTCTATTTATTACCCCTTTTAGTTTAGTGTCAATCCCTTTGTAGTATAAACATAGACCCTCCTACACTAACTGCCACCCCTACTGTCCTACCAGATTAGTAGTTATAAGTAGAACTAGCTTAATATGTGTAGACCTCTATCTAAGAGGCCTTTACTAACTACATGCCTTCAGCCCCTTCAGAACCTATTCTAATTGTTCTGGAAGTCACAACCTGTTCTAGAAAGAAAGTGTATATAGCTTGCCCTTTAGACTTTAATAAGTAGTACTTTAAGGACTTCTAGTACTAAGTCAAACTATATATGGCTACTACTTTAACCAATCTATTCTCAGATCTCAATTGTGTCCTATTTGTCCTCTCCTTCATGAAGGAAGGTAACACAGCCACCTAGGCCCAGAACTGGATTGAAGGCTATTAGATTGAAAGTCTGATCCAACTTTAGAACAATGAGTTGTATTCAGAATTCATAGGGCAGCTCTGTACTTCCTTCATTAATCCAAATAAGAAGTACAATATGTAGAACAAGCTTGTATCTCTGTAACAGGGCAAACATTCTACTAATGCCTTCTTTCAGGAGTTCAATATCCTAGCCTGGAAGGTAGGATTTGTGCTTAGGTTTAATAATGTCCTTATTAGAATACTTGAAAAAGCTCTTTACTCAGAACTAGTTAATAAGATCCTTAGAATGATACTAGAACTAGTCACTTACACTGAGTGGAAGACATGCACTATCTCCTTTGACTAAGCTACAGCTTGAATGTATTAAGTCTGTGTAGAATACTTACACATGTGTTTGGCTCTAACAGTTCTGAGCCCTCAGATTAATCTACCTGTAATTTGTAATCAATCCATTCTGATAGACATTAGAGAAGCCTAAAAGTAAGGAGCATACTTTACTTACAGAAAGTTAGGGCACTAGATTAAGGACTGTCTGTAGAAGTAACAGTATATCTGTTAGGTTATTAGAGTAATAATGAGTAACAAGCAGGATTTGTAGTAAGAAGCCTTTTCTACAAATTCAGAAGTCACCTCAGAACTCCTAGACTCTGACTATGTACTCTAGGATTTTGTAAAGGTCTAACAGTGAATGTAGTACTAAAGGGCTATGACTTGGATTTTTTAATAGTCACTTTTGATTCAATAGACACTGTAGGAATAGAAGTAAATAAAGTAAGAAAAGTAGAAAAAGTAGAAAAAGTAGAAAAAATAAATCAACAAAATTATTTATTAGAAAGAAAAAAGTTAGAAACAAAAGTAGATAGTTCTCCTATTTCTTCTGATTCTTTTGATTCTTCTCTTTACACTTCATCTGAGTCTAAATCTGTACAATCCAACCTACTACTTCTGTGTTCTAAGATCTTAGAACATTCAGAACACTACCTAGCCCTGTTTACTACTCAGTAGTTTATTCATAGTATTAAGTAGAGATAGTCTCAGCTGAGTTCACAGCTAAGGACATAAGTCTGTCCTTGTTAAAAGAGAGAGGTTAATAAGGAAATGTTAGTGTATATACTTACCCTCTTAGACAACAAGACTGTACAAGCTGTACATTCCCTTCAGAACAAGTAGTAGTTCATCTGAGAACATTCCAAGTACTAGCTCCAAGTCCCTGTCCTCTTGGCTCCCTTCTCAGGATCCTTCTAGATTCAAACAATAGCTCTAGTAAACAGTAGATACACTAGTTTATACATTAATAAGACTTTTGTGTAGGAACACTATCTCTCTACTTAATGTGTTCTACTTCCAATCCTAGTATACAATGTAGACAGAACCCTGAACCAGAATAGTTAGATTACTGAGTTTGTCCAACTATAGATGACTATTCAGGATTATAAGGAAAGTATTAAGTTTAGAGTTACTAACCTTGGAAAGACAGACATCTTTATCAGATTCAAATGGCTCAAGGCTTACAACCCTACTATCAACTAGTTAGAGTAAACACTCATGTTTAATCAGTGTCCTAAGTCTTATAACTACCTTACACTACTGTTCTAAGTAAATGTAAACACTTCTAATATTACTAACAGTTCTAATAAAGGTGACCAGTTGTTCTTCTTCAACTAGAATAGATATGTGGATACATATTCTAGTCAAGGTGGAACAGAGTTGATCTAAAGAATGTCTAAGACAGAACCAGTCTAGAACCCTCTCAGAATGACTCTACTCTAGAACACACATAAACCCAGCCTACCAGATTTTGTCTAAGAGTTCCCCAAAGTCTTTAGTAAAGAGGAATTCAACCAGCTTCCTAAACACTGTCTCTAGAACTATACAATTAAATTGACTAAGGGTTTCTAACCTAAGGATTATAAGGTCTACCTACTTAACAGAGACAAGTAGGAGGTACTCAATGAGTTCCTTCAGGAAAATCTTTAGAACAGCTGGATCCAACCCTTAAAGTCCTCTATAGCCTCCCCTTTCTTCTTTGTCAAAAAGAAAGATAGGAAGCTCCACCCAGTCTAGGATTATTATTGTCTTAATAAGAGTACTGTTAAAAACAAGTACCTACTCCCCCTGATTCAGGAGCTCATTAATAAGACACATACATCTAGGGTTTTTACTAAGTTAGACATTTGATAGGGATACAATAATATTCAGATCTGAGACAGAGATGAGTAGAAGGCTGTGTTCCAAACCAATTGTAGATTGTACAAACCAACTATAATGTTTTTCAGACTAACTAACTTGCCTACAATATTCTAGTCATTCATGAATCACATTCTCACAGATCTGATTGACTCAGAGTATGTTAGTGTGTATCTGAATAACATTCTGATCTTCACCCAGACAGTTGAGTACTATTACTAACTGATCTAAGCAGTTCTACAACAGCTTTAAAATAATAAACTGTTCCTCTGAGAAGTAAAGTACTCTTTTACACAGGAGTTAGTAGATTATCTAGGCTTTGTGATTGGTGGAGGAGAGGTCTGTATGGATCTAGTAAAGGTAACTACAGTTTGGAACTGGTCACAATCTCAGAACCTAAAACAAGTCTAAGTGTTTCTTAGGTTTGTAAACTACTATTAATGCTTTATTTGATACTTTAGTACCATTGTCCAGCCCCTACACAATCTCACTAGCAAAGATGTTCCTTAGTAATAGGAGGATCAGTAGCAGTCTGTGTTTGAGTCCTTAAAGTAAGCTATTATTAGTAAGCTTATACTAGCAGTTCTAACAGTTGTAGACAAGTTCTGAGTCAAAGTCAACTCTTCCAACTTTGTAAATAAAGTAGTACTGTCTCAGTTTATTGACAGAAAGTAGTATCTAATAGTATTCTGATCAGAATCCCTCTCTGTAACAGAACAGAACTACCCTATCTATAATAAGGAACTCCTTACAATTGTCTGTTCCCTAAAGGAGTAGTGTCAATATCTCCTTAGTACTACACAGAAGTTTGAGATTTAGAGTGATCACCTTAATCTCTAGTACTTTCAAGTGCCTTAGAAGCTCAACTACTACTAAGCCTGCTAGATGTTAAAACTGTAAGACTTTGACTTTGTACTAACCTACAAACCTAGAACACAAATGATGAAAGCTGATTTACTCTCAAGACAAGTAGGTTATGAAAGAGGGGAGAATAATAACAAAAATCTTATTCTCCTAGACAATTCCTGTTTTGTGTCCAAGACAATCTAAGAGATCCAACTCAAATCCAAGAATGTTGACTTTGTTACTCACATACAGTAAGCTCTAAGACACACACAGGACCAGGTTGTAGTAAAGCAGTTAGAGAAGTAGGCAAGGGATTAGGAGGAGGATAAGGATAGACAGGTTTACTAGAAAGGCCAACTGTATGTTTTAAAGGATTAGAAGCTACAGGAGGACATTGTCTGAGCTCATTATAATAATCTGACTACAGGACATTCAGGCTGACACAAAATGCAGGAACTCATTACTCAGAACTACTAGTAGTCTAGAATGTAGAAGGAAATCCTAAAGTATGTAACTAGTTGTAATATGTACTAACAGACTAAGGCCTACTAGACAAGGGTTCAGGCTCCCTTACATCTGTATTAAATTCTGAATCACTCTTAGGAAGAAGTCTCAGTAGACCTGATTAGTAAGCTACCCAAGTCTTAGAGTTACAACACTATCTGTATAATTGTCAACTAATTCTCTAAGCAAGTCTACACAGTTCTAACCCAAACAGAACTCACTTCTGAAAGTATAGTGTGTATTTATTAGGATCATGTCTTCTAGTTGTACAGACTCTCTTAGAAGCTCATTCATGATTACAGACCACAATTTGAGTCAAAATTCATGTAGGACTTGTATACACTTCTTAGAATTCAAGGGAACCCTTCTACTACCTATCACTTACAGACTGACAGTCAAACTGAGTGAGTCAATCAGGAGATCAAACTCTACCTCTAAATGTTTATTAATCATTAGTAATCAGATTAGTCTGAATGGTTAGCTCTGACAGAATTTGTACACAATAACTAGTAACACTCTATAACAGGACAGTCCCTATTCTTCCTTAATCATAAGAGACATTCATACTAGGGGACAGTTCTGAACCAGAACAGTAGTTCTGAATCTGTAACAAACTTTGTAAAACAGATGTACAGAACTAGGAAGGATGTACAAGCTCTTTTGAAAAAGGTAGTACAGGTTATAAAGCAGAACTATGATTAGAAGAAGTCTACAGCTAAGGATTACCAGCCTAGTAACAAAGTTATACTAGAAGCTACTAACCTGACTACAGATTACTCAATAAAGAAGTTGGACAACAAGTACTTTGGACCCTTTGTTATTAAAAAGAAGGTTAGTGCCTCTACTTACAAACTCTAACTTCTAGCAACATAGAAGCACATACACTCAGTGTTTAACAAGGTTCTACTGTCTTAGTACTATAATCCAGGTTTTCCTTCACAATAAAGACCCCTACTACCTCTACTAGAACTCATTAGTTTCAAACTAGAATACAAAGTAGAGTATGTAGTAGATACTAAGTTAGTACACAGAAAGCTTAAGTTCCTTATCTACTAGAAGGGATACCTAGTTGAAGAACACACTTGAGAACCTGCTGAGAATCTCACCCATACTGTTAAAACAATCTGAGACTTCTATTAACTTTATCCAGGTGCTCTGTATTAACTCTGTCTTACAGATTTTCAAACCCTACTGTTCTAACCTATACCTAAGCTACTAACTAAGTCTAATGTTCACCAATCAGAACAATTAGTTTTAGAGGAGGGGTGATGTTACAATCCTCTACTCTCTTACCTTCAGTTCTGAGGGTTCTACACTCTTCTATACTAGAACTCAGGACTTCTGTCCCTTAGAAGTACTGTCTATAAACTATATGTATACTGACTCTTACTACTACCCTTCCTTACTTCATTATTCTATTCCTTTGACCACTCCTTCATTCTCTGTTCATTCTATAGTCTCTTACCCTTTGTCTATCCCTTCATTCTTTATACCTTTATCTTTAACATTCCTTTCTTTCATTCTTTGTAGCTTATCATTCTTAGTAGCTTATACTCTCTGAGTACTCTTGTATAGTTTAGTATATATAGGTGTACAAGATCAGACTGGTTCTGTAGTCTTGATCTTGTCTACTCTAGATAGTTCTGTACTCTTAGACTTACTCTATATACTCTACTCTTGTCTCACTCTCTCTCTCTACCTGTTCTACAAGTTCTGACTACATTCTAGTACTTACATTCTATATTTCTGTTGTGTAAGATAGTTGTAGCCTAAGTCCCCTTACTGAGCCTTCAGGTCCCCTCTATACTGTTACTAACACTTATTAATGTATAAACTAGTACATCTACTGTCTACTAGAGTCATTATTCAGATCTGGGAGGATTCTGAGAAGGGAGCCAAGAGGATAGAGACTTAGAGCTAGTACTTAGAATGTTCTCAGATAAACTACTACTTGTTCTGAAGGGAATGTACAGCTTGTACAGTCTTATTGTCTAAGAGTGTAAGTATATGTACTAACATTTCCTTATTAACCTCTCTCTTTCAACAAGGACAGACCTATGTTCTCAGCTGTGAACTCAGCTAAGACTATCTCTACTTAATACTATAGACAAACTACTAAGTAGTAAATAGGGCTGGGTAGTGTTCTGAACATTCTAAGATCTTAGAATGTAGAAGTAGCAGGTCAGATTGTATAGATTTAGACTTAGATAAAGTGTAAAGAGAAGAATCAAAAGAATCAGAAGAAATAGGAGAACTATCTACTTTTGTTTTCAACTTTTTTCTTTCTAATAAATAATTTTGTTAATTTATTTTTTCTACTTTTTCTACTTTTTCTACTTTTTTTACTTTATTTACTTCTAATCCTATAGTGTCTATTAAATCAAAAGTAGCTATTAAAAAATCTGAGTTATAGTCTTTCAGTGTTACATTCACTGTTAGGCCTCTACAAAATCCTAGAGTATATAGTCAGAGTTTAAGAGTTCTGAGGTGACTTCCAGATTTGTAGAAAAGGCTTCTTACTACAAATCCTACTTGTCACTTATTATTACTCTAATAACCTGACAGATATACTGTTACTTCTGTAGACAGTCTTTAATTTAGTGTTCTAACTTTCTGTAGACAAAGTATGCTCCTTACTTTTAGACTTCTCTAATGTCTATTAGAACAGATTGATTACAAATTACAGGCAGATTGATCTAAGAGCTTAGAACTGTTAGAGCTAAACACATGTGTAAGCATTCTGTACAGACTTAACACATTTGAGCTACAGCTTAGTTGAAGGAGATAGTGTGTGTCTTCCACTTAGTGTAAGCTTATCATTCTTAGTGGCTCATACTCTCTGAGTACTCTTGTATAGTTTAGTATATATAGGTATACAAGATCAGACTAGTCCTGTAGTTTTGATCTTGTCTACTCTAGATAGTCCTGTACTCTTAGGCTCACTCTATATACTCTACTCTTGTCTCACTCTCTCTCTCTGTCTGTTCTACAAGTTCTGACTATGTTCTAGTACTTACATTCTGTATTTCTATTGTGTAAGATAGTTGTAGTCTGGGTCCCCTTACTGAGCCTTCAGGTCCTCTCTACACTGTTGCTAACATTAGATCAAGACTACCTATTACTATCCTACAACTCTCCTATGTTTCAAGCATTAGTACTTACTATTGTATTAATCTCTTTTCTTTGTCCTAACCCTTTTACATTTTTAAATTTTAAACTTTCTAAACCCTTTTAAACTTTTACCACCCTTCTTCTATTCATTACCCCTTTTAGTTTAGTACTGATTCCTTTATAGTGTAAACATGAACCCTCCTACACTAACTGTCACCCCTACTGTCCTGCCAGATTAGTAGTTACAAGCAGAACTAGCTTAATATGTGTAGACCTCTATCTAAGAGGCCTTTACTAACTACATGCCTTTAGCCCCTTCAGAACCTGTTCTAGTCATTCTAGAAGTTACAACCTATTCTAGAAAGAAAGTGTATGTAGCCTACCCTTCAGACTTTAATAAGTAACACTTTAAGGACTTTTAGCACTAAGTCAAACTATATGTGGCTACTACTTTGACTAATCTATTCTCAGATCTTAATTGTGTCCTATTTGTCCTCTCCTTCATAAAGGAAGGCAACACAACCACTTAGGCTCAGAACTGGATTAAAGACTATTAGATCAGAAGCCTGATCCAACTTTAGAACAATGAGTTGTATTTGAAATTCATAGGGCAGCTCTGTACTTCCTTCATTAATCTGAATAAGAAGTATAATGTGTAGAACAAGCTTACATCTCTACAACAGAGCAAACATTCTACTAATACTTTCTTTCAGGAGTTCAATATTCTAGCCTAGAAGGTAGGATTCATACTCAGGTTTAATAATGTCCTTATTAGAATGCTTGAAAAAGCTCTTCACCCAGAACTGGTTAATAAGATTCTTAGAATAATGTTAGAACTAGTTACTACAAAGAATGAAAGAAAGGAAGGTTAAAGATAAAAGGTACAAAGAATAAAGGGATGGACAAAGGGTAAGAGACTATAGAATGAACAAAGAATAAAGGGGTGGTCAAAGGAATAGAATAATGAAGTAAAGAAGGGTAGTAGTAAGAGTAAGCATGTATATAGTCTATAGACAGTGTCTCTGAGGGACAGAAGTTCTGAGTTCTGGTACAGAAGGGTGTAGAACCCTTAGAACTGAAGGTAAGAGAGTAGAGAACTGTAACAGTTTGCCTATTTAACACTTACTAATATAGATTCCTGGACATTGTAAGAAAGTTACATTTCTTATATGTACTTTTAGTTAAAATAAGGAAATACAATTAGTGTATATGTTATATAAGTTGATTATAAGCTCAAAATCAAATGTAAGATAAAAACAAGATTTATTAGCTCATATATTTGATATACAAGCATTTATATTTATTATTATTTAGTACTTGTGTTCTAGTAACTTTATATACTAGTTTAAAGCTTTATAGTTATATTATAATCATTAAAGCAAGCTAATATTTTATATATAATATAGTAACAATAAGTATTATTAGTATATAACTAATAAAAAAGGCTTATTACTGTATCATCAGGAAAAAGTCAGATTCCATATATAGGCTTGTATACTATATATTAATGTATCTTTCTTGTAATTAGTATACAAGCTAAAATACAGTTTATAATTAACATATAAAGGAAATACAAACTTTAGTATTAGTATTGTTGATCTCTAGTACCAGTTGAGGTAGAAGAGGTTAGTTGAGTCTGTAAGGTACAGACACTGAGAGGGGTCAAGAGTGAGAAGGAATAGGTAGATCTGAGTAGAATGTATGAGTTCTGAAGGTGACAATTAACAAGACAAGAGTAGTACAGAACAATGAAGCTATACTTTAGAACAAGGCAATACAAGATGAGACAAGGTAAGAGAGAATGTTTACTAATGAGACTGTCAAATTACACACTAAGAGTTGTAATAGAGAGTAACTTGATTACTGGAAAGTACAAAATACATGAGGGTATTTATAGAAATTATCAGTCCTTTGTAGCTACTAGTCCTTTGTGAACAACTCTACTACTGTCTCCTTTGTATCAACCCATCTAGGACTCTGAATCTGAGTCCCCTTTGTATTGATCAACCAGCTGTCTGAAGGCTCAGAGTCTTGCCTTTGTGAATTGGAACTAGAGTCCAGAACCCAACTAGTCTGAATTGAGCAACCAAGACTATTGTGTAGGCAATAATGATGTAATTAAAGGATTACTAATGTGAGGATAATGTGACTTTAATACAACTGAGCCCTTCTGATTAGAATGTATCAGAATGTATGTGTTGTGTGAGTGTGACATCTCCTGAGTGTTTTAGAATGTGACTGTCCCCAGTCACACCCAAGGGTGTAAATTTGCAAACCAGTACACTTTATGTTTCAATCTTCTACTTCTTTTCGAGTTTGTCCTTCTTCTTCAACTATGTTATCATTGTAAGAAGTGAATCAGGTCTACAACTGAGTACAGGCCCTTGCCTAAAGGACACAGGAGTTACTATAGTGTGTAAGGACAGTGGATCAGCTATTGGTGGCAACAGAGTAGAGGGCAGAACTAGTACAGTTGTAGGTAAGTTCTTAGATGTTGTATTGTCTCTAGGTCTTCTGACAAGACAGTACAGTCAGATTAGGATGTACTCACTTTATCAAGTGTGTAGGCTAGCTTTGTACTTACTGTACCATAGTAGCTCATACTTTAACTCAAAACATAGGTGTTGTGAATCAATACAGAGTATAGTAGCTGTAAGGATGCTCTGATTAGCAAACCACTTTAAGGGTATGAAGATACTATAACTGTTGACAAACCAAGCATTACTCCTCTAACAAAGTAGGTAGTAGAGGTTGTAGTTCTAAGACTGTTCAATGTGGTTAGGCACACTGTCCAGGATGCTGAGACAGGTGCTCCTATGAGTGAACCAGACATTCTGCTAGGTTCTGAGCTAGAGTATGAGTTGTCTGTGTACCAAGCACACAAGCAGGATCAAACACTGGATAATGAGAGGTTGGACACACTCCTTTGTGAGTAGTAAGGAGTGTAACCAGGCTGTCAGAATAATGAGGAGGACAACTCAAACAGTATGTAGTCCCTTCTTTACTTATTAATGATTTGACTAACTACTACTGGTCACTTGATCTAGATACAGATTACATATATTTGAGCAGGAGGTGTTCTGTGTTGTACATATCAGACTTTCACAAGACAGACTGGGTAGTAGAGAAGGTTGAAAACAGACAGGTTGAGTTATAGTTCCAGAACAGTTCTCTAGTGCCAGAGTCAGTGCCAGACAGTAGCCTAACACCTTTGATGAGTCAGAGGTGTAGCAGCTATGTCTGTCAGTATATAGTATACATTCAAGAGTATAGTGAGACAATTGTATACTTAGCATGTAAGAAGAGCAAGATCCATTACTCTCTTACAAAGACTGGTAAGGTAGTGAGGGATACAAGGTTAAGGTAGGGGAGGACAATAGTGACAAACCTGTACCCTGTGGCTGGACTGTCAAGAGTGTGTCTGGAGGATCTGGGTAAGTTGTTCTGAGATTAATACTAATAGCTTTTAAAGACAACATTCTTCTAGGTAAACTCTTAGAACACTCATTAGACAACAGTGAGTTCTGAGAGGATCTAGAGCTTGAATGCAAGCTTTGTGTCCTTAGAAGGTAGGTAGCTACCTATTGTGTAATGTTAGATACAATAATACAGGACATGGAGCAGTTACAGACTAGGATGAGTGTGAAGGCAAGGTGTTAGAAGGATAGACAGAAGGATGGACAGAATTAGACATTCTGTTCAGAACAACTGAACCAGTGTAGGTGAGACAGTCAACATAAAAGCTGCCTGTAGAAGCAGCCTGTTAACATGTATTACAATCAATGATACAATTACAGACACTACAGTAATGATAAGATGATTAATATGCATACAATTGGAATGGACACAGAACAAAGAGACATGTATTGGATACACAATACAAGACATGTATCAGATACACAATAAGTATCAGATACAAGATAATGATACATTGGATGTCTAAGACATACAGACAAATGAATAACATAAAAGCAAGCAACTTAGTAACTAAATATATATCATTATCAGGGTCTATGCCCTCATTACTTGTGTAATAACCTAAGAATACACATTCTAACAGGTTATGAGCCTTGTGCTCTCTACTTAACACCTCACATTACTACTACAAGACTATGCTACACTACTTTGCATTGATACTATGCATCTACAATAGACTCACTAAGTACCTGCAATCTCTATACACTAAACAAAACTGTACCAAACTCATCTACACCTTTGAATAACTTGTAAAGGACGAATACAAGTCATTACAAACCTACTAATGTACCTAAACACTTTAGACACAACATTGCACAACTAAAAGACACATCCAGATTCAAGATATGGAAGTATTGGATTAACTCTGCTATTGTGGCAACAGGCTATATGCACTTGTTCACAAATGAACCAAAGCCTGAAGACATCAAGGTTGTGCATGCAATCTACACATTAATAATTGATAAAGTAGTGGATCATATAATGGCTAACTTTATACATACCAGAACATCAATTAAAACTCTTATGAGTGGATTAGAAGAATGTTTCAACCCTCATACAGTTATGTGTAAAGCATACAATGAGTCTTTACTATTTAAATGCAATGACCATATTAAAAACTTCAGACAAGTACTTGATAAACTAGAGCAGATATATACACAGCTAGTAGCAGACAATTTAAAACCTACAGACACTACATATTGAGCAGCTATCTATGCTGCAACCCCTCCTGAATATAGTGGTACTATTATGGCTATAGAACAAGCTTGAGACATGTTTTACAATGGAAAACCTGAATCTAAGTATTAACCTATCAAGCTGTAAAGACTTATTACAGTACTGTGCCAAGTGTTTAACGATTTTTGTATCAAAAACCCTACACAATACATAAATAACAAGCCTACAATATGTAGACAGGCAAATATGTTTTGTACAAAAGATAAAAAGTACAGAAAGAAGGGAAACAACAAAAATACAAGTAAACTGACTCCTGCATCAAAATGCTTCAATTGCAGCAAATCAGGGCACTTCTCCTATGATTGCTGAAAGTCACCAACTCAATCAATGCTAGATGCCTGAGCCAAAAAGGCTAATCCTTTGGCTAACACAATAGAAGCAATGGAAGCAAAATCTGTACTAGTAGTAACTACACTGTGTGTGAATGCATACATTAAACAAGTGCCAGATGTTGAAATGACAGATGTACTAGCCTCTCAGCAGGCAAATACTATTGTGAATGCAGACACAAACAATCCATTTACTAATTGGGTATGTTATAATAATATCTCAGACAAAAATAACACACTAATAAATAAATATATCCCTAATACAATTGATATAATTGATTCTGGTACAACAATTCATACTACACTATATTACTTTTGCCTTACAAACGTATGAAACGTATCCCTAGTAACAGTTACACTTGCAAACAAATCAACAGTGACTCTTACAAAGGTTAGAGATATGATTATTGAAATTAAAAGGGGAAATTCAGGAAATACACACAATCCTGTAATTAGCAAAATAATGTTAACACATGTTTATTATCATTTGGATTTGAACTTTTCACTTATAAGTCAAGCATTATTATGCAACAATGGTTTCACATTCATGTTCAAACAAGCAGAATGTATTATTTATTGTAGACAACACAAAATAGGAACAATTAACCTCAAAAACAACTTATATGCATTAAGAAACACTCATTATATGAATTCCATGAGTAGAATCAGTGTTTACAATCTACATAAATGTCTCAGTCATATCAGTTATGATTATATTAAACGTTTATTACAGAACAACACAACAATATTATCTCAAAAGATAACAAACTTTGATGAAAAACAATGTGTTGATTGTATAAAAGCAAACATTGAACAAACAGCACATCCAAAAACAAGATCTTCAGAAATAAGTGCAAACTACAGTAATATAATACATATGGATATAATAGGTCTAATATCCTATGAAGGATATAAGAATATACAATATCTATTAACATTAGTTGATGATGTAACACGTTGGGTATCTTTATTAAAATTATGAACAAAAGACAATGCATATACTCAGTATGTTCAATAGAGTACAAACATATTTACACAATAGAATGTTTTGCAAAGTAATAGAGGCATGTATTTGATTAAATATTGTTTTATGTATTTGTTCTACTACTCTATTCTGTTACAGTGTATGCTTTACTGTTAGTCTGGATTTTGTTCCTTGACTAATTAAGTATTCTTGGAAGAATTTCCCACAGAATACTCTATTGTTATTACTTTGCAATTGTTTTATTTGTATACTGTGTTATGCTTATAGGTAGAAGTAGCAATGTTACAAGCATATATTCACAATAGAACTCCTTAAAGAGTAATAGGATATGTAACTCCTTATTATAAACAATACAGACACAATGCTAGTATTGACAACATACACAAATTCAGTCAATACATTATAATACAGAATGAAAACCTATCTAAAATTACAGATAGAGGTTATTACAGACAATGGATAGGTTTCAACAATAATTCAAAAGGTCACATTACATAGTATGATAGAAAAATAACTATCAAACATAATATACAATTCCTCAACACAAAACCTTCACAAATTGAAGGGGACTTGGAAGACATCCAAGAAAACAAGTTAGATATCAAGGAAAACAACAACAAATCCGAGTCCAAAGGACCTAGCAATGGAGACAAATACTGCTGCCAAGTACACAAACAAGGACAGACACACATTGAAACAAAATCCAAAGGAAACAAGATAGGATTGGATGTTCTGGAAACCCAAACAAAAGCTCTCCAAGTAATCAAACATTTTCAACACGTTTCTCCTGGACACAACAACCCAAACTATTGCTCCAAAACAGCTCCTCATTTACAATAGGACCTTAGTGTATCCATGGAGGATGAAACAATACTCTCAGAGAAAGTGAATCACTAACAGAAAATACAAAATATGTGGAAGTTAGTAGAAAACACACAATACAACGAATCCGATTGAGAATCAGACAAAACTACACAACTAAGACACTCTACTTGAAAGCACAAAATTACAGAACGTTTGGGTGAAACGAATTTACCTAGTAAACACTCAAAAGGTCTATCATATGTTGACAAAACAAATATTATAATTTATCTTAACAAATTTAACAAACTACATACAGAAATAATGACAGATCCATTATTATATAAAGAAGCAATCAATAGAAGTGATTGTGAGCTTTAGAATAAAGCTATAGACAACAAAGTACAACAATTAATAAGATCCAATACTTGGGAGACAGTATATCCTCCTGATAATGCAAATGTTATTGGAACACAATTTGTATATAAAACAAAACGTCTAGCAGATAATTCTATCAAAAAACAAAAAGCTAGATTAGTTGTACAAGGAATATTTTAACAAGACAGTAAAGATTATTATAATAATGATCTATTTACACCCACTGTACACATATCTTCAATAAGACTTGCTATTGCATGGGGATGTTCAAAGAACTATGAGATACATTAAATAGATGTTAAATCTGTATACTTAAATGGAGAACTAGATAATGACAAAATAATATTTATTAAACCTCTACTGAGTGATTTAATAAAGTTAAAACCTGGACAAGTATTATGATTGTGCAAAGCATTATACAGTTTAAAACAAGCTAGACAACAATGGTATAAAACTCTATGCTGAATACTTAATACAATTAGTTTTACATGATTAGAATATGACTTTGCAGTATTCTATACAAAGAAGAACAAACATACAGTTGTAATACTATTAGTTCATGTCAATAATATAACTATTGTTGTGTAGAGTAATAATATTATTGATATGATTAAAAACTCTCTACAATTGCATATAGAAATTATGGACAGAGGCAAATTACATTGGTTACTAGGTATAGAAATCAAATGTAATAGAAACAAACAAACAATAATGATGAGACAAAGACATTATATTGAAAACGTATTGTTTTGATATAACTTGCAAAACAATAGGAATTTACAAACGCCTATGCAACCAAATACTCAATTAGTTTCGGACAATAATCTACCAGAGGATGAATACACATTTATGTCCAAAATACTGTATATGAATATGGTTGGATCCTTACAATATATTGTAGATTGTACACAACCAGACATAGTGTTTATAACATTCTAACTTGTAAAACATTTAAAACACCTAAGCATGTTACATTACAATGCTATAGTGTATTGTATGCAATACTTGAAGGGGACCAAAGACAAATGGTTAATCTTCAGACAAGGAAATCATAATAATATTACTAGTTATATGGATGCAGACAGAATGATACAAGAAAATAATAAAGCAATATCTGGATACACATTCTTCTTAGGAGAATCACTCATATCTTGGTCAAGTAAAGGACAGAAACTAGTATCCTTATCTATGTACAAAGCAGAAATAATAGCACTATCAAATGGAATACAAGAAGCTATAGTATTACAATACCTAGCAGATGAGATACTGCAGATCTCTGATACACCTACAAATATTTATTACAATAACCAAGCAGTAATTAAATCTATAGAAGTGGACGAAACAAAATACTCAATAAGAACCAAGCATATTGGCTTACAACACAATTTTATTAAGTGTTATGTTGAGGAACAACTTATTAATATTAAGTATGTTCAAACAGACAATCAAAGGGCAGATATCCTAACTAAATCATTACATGTTCCAAAGATCAAACACCTTACAGACTTAATAGGTCTTGTAAATGTTTGAAGGGGACTGTTAACATGTATTACAATCAATGATACAATTACAGACACTACAGTAATGATAAGATGATTAATACACATACAATCAGAATGGACACAGAACAAAGAGACATGTATTGGATACACGATACAAGACATGTATCAGATACACAATAAGTATCAGATACAAGATAATGATACATCAGATGTCTAAGACATACGGACGAATGAATAACATAAAAGCAAGCAACTTAGTAACTAAATATATATCATTATCAGGGTCTACACCCTCATTACTTGTGTGATAACCTAAGAATACACATTCTAACACAGCCAAATATAATCCCCCCTCTATAGTTTTGAATAGTATTTTCTGTATGTTCATAATAATGTGTAATGTTACTAAAGTATGAGTGTGATAATTGTAAGGTAATAAGAGTGACTTAGTATTGATAGGTAAACAACAGAGGCAAGGCCATATGCATACTAAAAGTAAGGCAAACTAACAGAACAAGAACAGAACAAGAATGGAACAAGTACAGAACAAGTACAGAACAAAACTGAAAAAGAAACAGAACAAAAAACAGAACAAAAATAGAACAAGAACAGTGTGAGAATGGAACAAGAACAGAACAGAACAGAACAGAACAGAACAAAGCTCTCAGTACATGACTTTGAGACTGTTGTGACTGAAGAAATACAAAAGTGGTCTAAGGGCTGCTAGACAAAAACCTGTGTACAAAAAACCTAATGGGAAAAAACATACTACAGGGAAAACCATACAGGTTTGAAGCATAAGTCTAACTATAATCTACAATTAGTTAAAAGCAAAATCAAAGAAAAACAGAAGATAGAGCAGAACAGGATCAGAATGTTGTCTAGAATATTATAAGGGGTTAATAGAAAAAGGCAAATTCAAGAAAGTAAGGAATGTATAAGTCTATAGTGGTTAGCCACAATTGGCCTTTAGTCAGAGTCAGAGTCCTTGGAAGGCTTGTCTGACAGTAGCAGGTTGTTAGTGTCATTAATTTCATCAGCTGGACCAAAGTTTTTGACAAGATGTGTAACCAGAATCAAGAGTATAGTATAGGCAAAGTACAGAACCAAGCAGAACACTATAATGTGAAGATGAGAGACCAATCTATTGAGTTCAGCTATGATATAGGATCCTCCTTGTGTACAACAGACTACTATGTACAGTCTGAGATAGTATAGCTTGGTTTTTTTTGTCTGAGATCCATTTGTGATTTGGAGTTGTGTATGAGGACAAGTTGACTAGGTTCAAAGTTAAAATCTTTGATTGAGTGTTTGTGTGTTTCTTCAAATTGTTGGAGTGAAACAATCCAGTCTGTATGGACACATTCTGTGATAGCTTGAAGGTTGGCCAGACGTTTCTGTAGTTGACATGCTTGAGTTGTAATGAGTTCTGTCATTGTTATGAGTTTGTCTGGTGCTAGAGTAAGATACATTACTTCTGTAATATTGAATAGGAGAAGTGGTTCAACACTATAAACAATAAAATAAGGGGACATACTAGTTGCATAACAGATTGTAATCCAATCTGACCAAAAGACAGAATGTGTGTGTTCATACTATTATAGTTCATTCCCTTCAGCAGCCTTCATAAGGGCTTCCTGTATGTCAAAGTGGTAGTGTTTAATAATACTATTAGTTTGAGAGTTGTATGTACTAATACAGATGTGATTGATGTAGTATTGGTTGTAAAGCCAATCTAGTGTAGTAACAAACAGGGTTCCATTGTCAGTAACAAGTTCTAGGCACACACTAAATTGACAGAGAATATCTTCAAAAATGAATTGTTCAATACTTTGTCCAGTTTTAGAACAGAGTAAGCAGAACTTGGGGTAGCCAGAGAGTACACATTGAGTGTGAACAATGTATCAGAACCCTCCTGCTTTTGGCATGAACTTAGTGTCAATGTGTACCTTAGTAAATAACAGGGCAATCTTTAGAATGCTGGGAGGGATCAGGATTTGAGTTGTCTGACAGAGTTAGCATTTGTGACAGGTGCAAATGTAGTACTTGATGTCAGGTCTGAGGCTAGGCCACTAGAAGCAGTCAAGAAGTCTAGCCTGGACAGAGTAGACTCCTTTATGTCTAAGATTGTTATACACAGTCTTGACAAGATTCCATTATTGGTTAGGTTCTATTACAAGTTAGTAGTTACTGTTCCAGGTTTTCCACTACAGTCAGCCAGTCTTGACAAAGAAAGTGGTTGTATAGTAAACAAAGGTGGTGAATTTGTGATTTTCCATCCTAGGCAGTCAGAGGCATGTTTCTAGGAAGGTCTTAACTTGTCTAAGACAATATTCTCTAGCACACACACAATCAGTTGTTAGAAATGTCTTAGAAGGTTTGGTATTGTTCAGAACAGTGAACACAGAACTGCTACAGAAGGTGTAAGCTTGGTTGATCTATTCCTCAAAGTCATCTTCTTCTTCTGGGTTGGCTTCAGTGTGCAGACATTGAGACAGTCTGTCAGTACAAGCAAACTGTAGGGCTAGAATGTGTTAGAACTCAAAGTTAAACAGTAGGATTCTAGTAATCCATCTGTTGATTGTGGCATTTGATTGTAGGTCTGGGTTATTTATCATACCCTTAACATAGACAGCATCCATTTCCACTACTAACTTCCTTACTCTGATAAGGTGAATTTGTAGGGCACAGAGTGTACAGAACAATCTGAAGAGTTTGATCTTAGCTTAGAAGTATTAGGATTGTGCTTTGTTCTAGTTAATCAATCTGAGTTGGTTGATTTGACAATGACTGTCAAGGTGTTCTTGTCTGAGATAGAATCCTACACTAATAATAGATGAGTCCACAGTAACAATAACCTCTATGTCTGACTCATAGTCAATAGTACATAAGGTGGGACTATTAATAATAGTGTCTTTGAGTTTGTCCATCACTACTATGTGTTCTGAACAGAACTCAAACAGAACATTGTGCTTGGTCAAATGTGTGAGTAGTCTAACAAGCTGAGCAAAATTTCGAATAAACATGTAGAGGACACTTACAGTTCTAAGGAATTCTCTAACTTTGGAGACAGATTGACATGCAGGCTAGTCATGGATTTTCTGGACTTTTGAATCATCTGGCTCCCTTCCAGTATAAGTACACTTATGGCCTAAGATGGTTGTATACAGTCAGAACACACACAGCTTTAGACTAGAGAATGTTCTGTAGACTGCTTTGACTCACTGTATGACACAGTTTAGGTTGTGAGTGTGTTCCTATACAAATTGTCAGATACTAGGGTTTCCAGGAACAGTTTCATACATTCTGTCCAGAAGTTTGTATCTTGTAGTTCTGCCTTTAACATAGACATTATTAGTGTAGGGTTGTACTGTATTAGGAATTTTGTCCTGTAAAATAAAAGTAATATCACTATGTATAATTTGAAAAGAATTAGTATAACCTATTAGAATAACAGTAAGTTGGAACATTCTGAGTAGTGTCTGAAACATTGTAAGATTGTAAGAGTGTTCATTGAGAGAGCATTAGTTGAAGACAACAAAGAGATCTAGTGTAGAGTAAATGGCCCTTCTGGAGAAGGATTCAACAACCTGTTCAATCATTAGAGGTACAGACAAGTCTCAGATCAAAACTTGGTTGAGTTTCTGGAGGTTGTAGACTAGGCACAAAGACTTTCTGTCTTTCTTCACTATGGTAAACCATTAGGAACAGTAAGATGAGTTTGACAGCTTGTAAACTCTGGTGGTGATTTTGTCTTTGAGAATTTTCACAACTGTATTAAGGTTTCCCTGTAGAATCTGGATGTTCCTTTGTACTCATAGAATATGCAGAACAGTCAGAATCAATATTAGATCAAAGTATTCTGGGTCCAGGGTGCCTTTCTCAAGCTTGTTCCAGGCAAAGGCATCCTCATGTATTGAGATCAGGTTGATCAGGAGCTGGTGCTCTTCTGGCCAGAGGAAGTTACATAGATTAATGTTAAGAGCTTCTATACATTCTTGTATGAATCAGTGTGTTGGAACAAACAGCTTAGGGTGTAGTGGTAGTTCTAGTATGTCCTTTAACATATCAGGATGCTTCTATCAAACAATCTGAAACTCTTCTGGGAGAGTTCCAGCAACTGGTCTAACCTTCTTTACTACCTTCTTGTATACAAATACATTTTCTCTAGGGCTGTCAGGTGTGTATAGAATAAAGGGGTCTAGTCCTAGAGTGGCTGACAGGGTGACTGGACAACTGAGGAGTGGATTGACTATGGTAGAGACTAGTGTGTGTCTATTATAGGATAGTGTGTGTGTGTTAGGAATTGCAGCTTTAGTAGTATTAGAACTTGAATTGGAACACTGTTTGTCCTAAACACTAAGGGGCTGATTGACTAATATAGGAGTTGAGAGATCAGTAATTACTGTGAATCCTTGTTCATTGTGTTTCTGTAGAACAGTTTGTGTTCTGGTCATAACTCAGCACTTCTGTTAATGATCTGAGGGATTCAATAGTGTTATAGATTAGTTACTGTTAATAAAGTCCTTTGTTTTGCATTCTGTGATAACAAAGAATGGTTGGCCTAGGAGTGCCTCAAACAGGGCTTGACAAACAACTTGAGCTTGGAGGGTAATGTTGACTCTAGCAATATTGATCTTTATGTTCTCAACAGTACCAAGTGTTAGTACTTGTCCAGAGTTAGTAGTTTCAAGTATAATTACAAGATCAGAACACAGATAGATTCTGAGACATTTCTATACATCCTTACAAATGATACAGAGTGTTGCTCCTTAGTCTAGAATACAGTGGATTTCTTTAGTATCTTTGAAGATAGCTTTAACTGTACATAACAGTATAGCCTGTTCTGTAACTAACTCTAGGCTCTACACATACTATAAGACTTAAGCTACAATTGTATCTTTGGAAGTTGTTAGTTCTAAGGGTTCTATTAAGACAAGGTGTATAGTGGCATTTGGAACTTGCCTAGCAGATGACAGTTCCTTGACTTGCTTTCAGACATCAGGTACAATTGACAACAGCTCCTTTAGAGTGAGGCTGATACTAGAGTCTAGAATGTAAAAGACTATCTGCTGAATAATGACAGGGTCTTTAATAGGAGAGAGATTACAGTACTAATGTGGTTCTAGTAGTGGTTTAGTAGTAGGCTTGTCAGTATACTTCAATCTGTCATACTTTAGGGCCTGGCTTACTTTGGCAGGTAGTGTAGACTTTAGTTCTGGCTTAGGTTCCTCATCCTTCTTCTTCAGAACACTTGTTGTTCTACACCTCAGAACCTCTACTCTGTTGAACTTGAGCTTCTTACTAGTAGCAACTTTCTTCTTTGCCTCTCTGAGTAAGACTTCAAGTCTTTCAACCTTGTATTCTGCTTCTAAGACTTCTTCAATATATGTAGCTAGAACAGTAAACAATGTTTAGGATACTAGTGCTAGCTTTGCAATTTTGAGGAGGGACACTATATACAGTAGCATGTCCTGTACATCTTAGGAAACTTGGGCACACTTTCCAGGGTTGGTTGTATGATACTGGTCAAAACAATCTATGAGTAGTTAGCCTTAGATTGTTGACAGAATGAATGATCTGTTAGGGAGAACAACCTTTCTGGATGTGTTCTGGATACACTTTCTGTTACAAATGAACTCATTAACCTTCAGACACAAGTGAATAAAGTGTCTGTCTTCTCTACAGAAGGAGCAGTTTGTGTTACAGGGCAGCCCTGTAGAATGAGCAGATTGTGTAGATTGTATGGATTGTATACCTGTGTTTCCTACAAACAGGGAACTGGTCTTGTATTCAAACAAGTCTAACTTGCTTTAGAATGAGCAGAGTGAATTAAGGATGGTAACTATGTTTGTATCTTCTTTCTTTATTAGAACAGTTCCAGAACTCATTGTTCTAGACACATTAACTGTCTTTCCTAAGTGTTGCAAAGCCATACCTCCTTACATAAGCTTGGTGGCCTTGACAACTTTAGTGTATGTGTAAGCTATACAACTGTTGTAGTTAGGGTTGTAGGCTAGCAAACAGAGAGTTAGCTAATCTTTAAAGGCACCTGTAATACTGTTGAGGAATGCTTCATTCCAATCTTCTTCCATAATTTCTTTCTTTAAGACTAGGAAGCTTACTATCTTCTGGAATTCACACTAATACTCTACAAACTCCTCTCAGTTCTGGATTCTAGTAACAGTCTATTGTTGGACCAGGATACAGAGGTCATTCTTTGTATAGTAGTAATTACAGTTGAGGGACAGGTATAATCTAAGAATTGCTACTTGAGTAGCTTGCCAATCTGAGGCACTGTCTACAGCTTTGAGTATTAAGGCCTAGATCTCAGAATCAGATTAGTTAGTATAATATTTTACTCTCTAGATAAGCTGTTGATCAGAAAGTTGGAACTCATCTCTAATCATTTCTACTTCTTTAAGGAACTGAGGCAGGTCCTACACATTGGTTCTATCATAATAGAGAGTATTACAGCTTGTTCAGTACAGGGGCAGGCTGGTCTGTCCTCAGATTGTAACTGGTAGAGTATTCAGAATGTTAGTTGTAGCTAGCTAGCCACTCAGAGTACTAGCTACAGCAGGCAAGCTGCTTGGATTATTCTGTGAGCTCATCTGTTAAGACTGGGAACTTATTAGATTGTTCTATATACTCAGAACTGTCAGAACAATTGGAATTGGTAGAAATGCTAGAGTAATTATATGGTTGTCTTCTTGAACAGACAGAACAGGAGATGTAGAATGAGTAGAGTTGTGTGTAGAGGTTGATAGAAACAAACTAGGGAACAAACTATGAAATGTGGATAGTAAAGCTGAGTCAGATTGCTCAAGAGGTTGTACAGAAACCCCTTCAGAAACAGGACTGAGTGTGTAGGATACAGGTTGTAAGAGGTCACAGTTAACCAAATCTAATTCAGGTCTGGAATCTGATTCTTCTGTGATCAAGTTGGTGCACTCTTAGTAGCACTGCCACCTGTTGGCTACTTGGCCTACTCAAGACACCTTGAGAAACCCCTCTCATAGTGGGCTCCAAAATGTCAATCTCTAGTACTGGTTGAGGTAGAAGAGGTCAGTTGAGTCTACAAGGTACAGATACTGAGAGGGGTCAAGAGTGAGAAGGAATAGGTAGATCTGAGCAGAATGTACAAGTTCCAAAGGTAATGATTAACAAGACAAGAGTAGTGTGGAACAACAAAGCTGTACTTCAGAACAAGGCAATACAAGACAAGACAAGGTAAGAGAGAATGTTTACTAATAAGACTGTCAAATTACACACTAAGAGTCACAATAGAGAGTAACTTGATTGCTGGAAAGTATGAAATACATGAGGGTATTTATAGAAATTATTAGTCCTTTGTAGCTACTAGTCCTTTGTGAACAACTCTACTACTGTCTCCTTTGTATCAACCCATCCAGGACTCTGGATCTGAGTCCCCTTTATATTGATTGACTAGCTGTCTAAAGGCTCAGAGTCTTGCCTTTGTGAATTGGAACTAGAGTCTAGAACCCAACTAGTCTGAATTGAGCAACTAAGACTATTGTGTAGGTAATGATAATGTAATTGAAGGATTACTGACATGAGGATGATACAACTTTGATGTGACTGAGCCCTTCTGATTGGAATGTATTAGAATGTATGTGTTGTGTGAGTGTGACAGTATATAAAGCAAATACAAGTATTGTAATATATATAAGATAACTACAAGCTATACATTGTCATATATAATATGTATATAAGCTGTATCAAGTATATAAATCTAATCTAAGCTGTATTAAGTATATATATAATAAATAAAATCTTTTTCAAGTACTTATAATAAAGCTAAAAGTACTCTGATTATCTTGTAAAGGAGTAAATAATTTTAAATTGAATACAAATCTACAGTAATCTATTTATTATATTGTATGTTTTATATAGGACTCATTTTGTACATACAAATGCAATACAATAATAGGTGACTTCAATTAATTGGTAGGAGCACTTGTAGGACAGTTGGAAAATTTTGGGGTGGCTTGGCAAAGTGGACATACCTTAATATATACTAAATAGAGATGTAAATCTGTGCAACTCTCTGCAAGTAGTGGTTCTCAATTCTTTAGGGAGGGCCTTTGGTAACACAGTATGGGTTGTAGTAGTGCTAGGGGTCATTAAGCTAGAGATCTGCTGGCCAAAGGTAAAAATGTAATAATTACTGTATTTGTACAAGGATTGACCCATTGTGTCCAAGAGCTCTTGAGCTCTTACAGTTAATCAGAGTATGAAAATAAATGTTAGATTAGCTTTGTGAGAACCTAACAAGAAGCCTAACATAAGTAAGACATGCTCCTGTGACTGTAGAGAGTATATACACACACATGGGGCATTTCACAATTTCTTACCTT
>NW_006760393.1:3246248-3249725 GCF_000271605.1 Fomitiporia mediterranea MF3/22 | reverse complement strand
TGTGACAGTGTGAAAGTATATACAGATTTTCTCAAGTGATTGACAGATTTTGTGTCTGCCTGCCCCCTCTGAAGACATGCCTGCTTTGTATGATAAGTATAGGATTCTAGAAACCAAGTTCTCCCTGCTTTCTGCTTTACTTTTGACTCTAAGTGCCTCAGAATTAGAAGTTATTATTAGTATTCTTACTACTTATGAAGGTCAACACATTCTCCTTCATACTTGGCTGTTAACTTGTGGACCATACAACACAATACACTCTAAGGACTTCCTTAGCAACTTGTTATTTCATTCTGCACCTCAGGATTTCAAAGCCTTCTTCTAGTATGTCTTTTACTCTTACTATCCTAATCAATCCATGTCTCTTAATAACCTTACAAGGATAGAGTATGATTTATTCAAGATGTTGAATTCACTCATTAAAGACAATACAATCTTTATTTCTTCAGGCTGGAAGGAGCAGAGGCCACCATGGTACCAGCTTGCTGTTTTTCTCATACAGTCTGGTAATATTACTGTAAGGAAAACAGTAAAGCTAGTATCAGTTACTGAGGGAACAGTGTATTTATACTGTTCCTGTGTGGTTCATGCCCTCTGAAAGATTCTGCCCTACTACCTGAAATGGCCCAATCAACACTAACAAATGGAACTGAAGACACAATTGATGGATGCTGGCTTCCTAGGATGCATAGGAATGGTGGACAGCTCCTTAATTTGCCTGGAGATGAAGCCTAGGAAAGATGGAGAACTGTACTTTTGTAGGAAGAAATTCTACTCAGTGAGTCTCTTTCTTTTCTGTATGTTTACAAAACTCACTCAGTTACTACATGTACCCATCCCTTGCCTGTATAGATTGTTATTCAAGGAATTTGTAATGACAATATGTGTTTTACTGAGTATGACCTTGGATGGCCAGGGAACATTCAAGACACTACTGTATTCTACAAATCTGTAGTTTGGAAGAGAAAGGAAGACCACTTCAAGAAAGGTGAATATCTCCTTACAGACAAAGGTGAGTTTCCCTCAGCTTTATATCTCAATGTGTAAACAGCTTGCATTCTCACATTACTGTCATTTTCATTTTTAGGGTATCTATTAACACTTTACACAATCTGTCTGTTTGGTAAAGCTGAAATAACTAATGACCCTCACAAAACTTGCTAGAGACAAGAATTTAATTAATGTCACTCCAGCATTTGTATTACTATTGAGTACTCCTTTGGCATACTCAAAGAACGTTTTCCAGTCCTGTAATGTATGCTAGGAAGTGACTTAGATGTAATCTACATGACAGTTGAGGCACTCATAGTTATTCACAATATTTTAATAAATCTACATAATGATCTAGAGGATATTGAGGATTTTGATGGACTGGATGAAATGCAGGACAAAGCCTGTAATGTAATTTGAGATGCTAGGATTTGTAATCTGTCTGAAATCCAAATGTATTGTACTAGTCTCATACAGTGCAAACAAATCATACAACTTATAAGACTATAAGTATAGTCTATTTGCCTACACATCTTCCTCTTTACTAATGTCTCCAAATATTGTAATGGACTTTCAATGTTGTCATATATCTTCCTCTGTGACCACTCATATCACTACTTTCTTCACTAGGATATTGTTAAGACTAATATCATATCTGTCAGCCATTAATTGTAACACTATTTTACAACTAATACACTGAGTAGTACTAGTAATGATAGCCATGCCTTTAGCAGACATATCAGACAAATGTATACTACAGGATTGAGGGGATGTTACAGATAGATGAAAGCAGGGATGTTATTTTATTTACAAACGTCTATTTTAATTGTCAATCTATAGTTTTAATATGTATATTGATTTTTCAAAATTCTATGAGTCTTTTACCCAATTCTTCAGCCATACATTTGTTGACTGGATCATCCAATCCACAAAGCTCCTTGTACCTGCAATATTGTTTGTAGTGTAACTCCTCCTTGTCAAGCTTTGTGTATACTGTACTGGCTCTGTCCTCAATACACTAACACTTTTTGTCCATTTGCTTCTAGTATTTGAAAAGCTCAGCCTTGAGTTTGACAGCCTCTGCTTAACAATCATGTACAGTAATCAATGTATCTGTAATGATTGCATTTATGTCTGATACATTGTCTTCTTTCTTACACTTCCAGTTTTTCTTAGCTTCTTCTTCAGTAGTTTCAGGATTCTTGTCAGAACTGAACTCAATAGAGCAGTTCATGTCAGCTTGACTAGCAGCCCTGTAAAATGAAATAGATGAATAAAATTGTAGGTTTTGGACTTGGAAAAGAAGATGAATGTGTAGATTGAAATGTCTACATTTGTGTCTAAACAATGGTAGTATTAACACAGTCTCAAAGGAAGACAGTACTTACACAGTAAGTATCATAGTATATATTAGACTCTCTGAGAACTTGATCATTATAGCTTGAGTGTATCTCTGGAAGTTTGCTTCCTGTTTACCTTTCTTCTCTATTTTGTCTGTGTCCTTTGTATCCTGGTCTTACTTACTGTTCTTCTGTGTTTCCTCTTTGTCCTTTGTCTTATCCTCCTCACACTCAGTAGGATCTCCATCTTCTGTATTGAAGTCAGTAGCAATGTTTTTGCCTGGATTATTAGCTTTGTCTCTATCACCTCTACCTGTGTGATTCAGGAATCCTGTAAAATTGTAGGTTAGACATAAATGTAATGAAAGAAACAAGGTTGACATAGTACTTGTAGCATACTGTTGTAGTGCCCCATGTGGTCAATTTAAGACTATTTCACCCATTTCTATTCACTACAACCCTTATACAATACAAAAAGTTATAATTATAAATTACAACATCTTGTCTACAATATGCTGGTTTTATTTTTGTAAAAAAGTAAAAATTAAATATTTTATTGATTTTATAAAATGACAAGTCAAAAAGTGTGGTTTGATGCATCTGACCTACATGTGGACACCCTGTGGGAAAGGAATTTGCCTACTGTATCTAAGTACATATTCTCAGTACACAAACTCAATTTTGACTCTATCTAGAATAATTTGAATTAGAAACAGAAGTAATTACATTCTATCTGTTTTTTTAAGTTTATTGACTAATGAAATTACAGGAACAGGCTTAATATAATGATTGGAAACTATTTAATTATATTCTACTATCTCTCTCTTACACTCTCCTCTATCTCTCACTCTCACTCACTCTATACTTCTAGTGTATACTAGTTCCAGTATAGAGTATATTACTTCCTCTTCTGAGAGTTGAGCTACTGTGTTTGTTTGGAAATCTCTCCTCTTATAAAGTAATACATATTCTACTATTTTATATAAATACTAATTAATTTCTTCCTCCTTTATTTCAAGCTTATATTCTTTCTCCTTTAGTTATCAAAGCTATACTACTCTAATACACTTGACACTGTTTATTCTGAAGGACTTACACATTTTAAAAAAATTATAACATTATTCTTACTACTAATACTTGTAATAAC
>NW_006760393.1:3236354-3245253 GCF_000271605.1 Fomitiporia mediterranea MF3/22 | reverse complement strand
AGGTGGAATACACAGTGCTGGAGTAGGTGTACCAGTTGGCCAAAATCCGGGTGGATACTGAGACTTTGACAGACACGGCCAAGGTTAGAAGGATTGCAAACACTATTTAGAGGTACCATACCTGAATCTGTGTCTGAGACTGAGGTGGCTGACTATATACTCCTGGAGTGGTTGCACCAGACTGTATTCCAGGCGAGCAATGCTGCCAGAGGTTGTGCACATTGTCTCTCTCACTTTCTGTGTCCATTTGCATGTGTAGTAGACAGACAGAAATTTTTTTCACCCTTTATTTCAGCATTTATACTGGTAGAGACCCTCTTGTCTCTTTTTGGAATGAACTACCAAATTTATTAAAGTTTTGATTAACTAAGTACATGAGTAATGGATCGACGAATGGACCCATTGATTGACCTCAATTTCATCAAGGGATGGGTTGAGTATCTATCTCTTTGGCTGCTCCTTTTTCGCTGCTGCAGGGCTCTCCCCAGTGTACTGCCCCAAAGAATTGAGAGCCCCTAGTGTCTGCAAGTGCTCGAACCCACTTGTTGGCACTTGCAAACGCGTCGGAGTTTGAAATAAAGAAATGTCTGACTACAACCCAACAAAAATCATGAGTAACGTGACATGGGCATTAAATGTCGATCTCTGCAAGTCCAGCTCTTCAATTTTGAGAGACTTGCATAACTCTTGGCATCTTAACTCTAAATTGCCGAAGCCCTTCTGCAAGTGTCTCTGCCAATTAATTGAAGTTGCCTAATATAAGTAAGATCACTGACTTATGTAATCAAGTGTTGAAGATCGAGAGCGCATATAATGACGCACTTGCTCTCATCACTCCTTGTCTCCAACCTTCACCATCTCTCTAAGTCGAATCCTCTGCCACTCACTCGTGCTGAGCCCCACAATGCCACCCAGCTACTACAATGTCCCCTCCCAGTTTCAACATAAAGTGTGAGCAGCCAGTCCACTTCATACTGACTTGCACAATAGTTGCTCATCCCTCTCGTCCCATTTTTACATTCGCCTTTCTTATGCATTCGCATTCGCACATCTGCATTGTTGACAAATGCTGCACAACTTCTTCAACGATTCACGTATGTCTTCCTGCTCTGCAGCGCAGGCAACAATCGACGAGCACACGCTCGCGACAATGTCTTTGTGCAACCACTCCCAAGGCGCAATCCTCTCTCCCACCCCGCGCGCACTTTCCTTCCCCACCCACCATTCCATGCTCGTCATCACCCTCGATGGTCCCACACCGCGTGCATTTACATTCCCCAGTGCCGTCCACGACTCCATTTCGAACGGAAGCAGTGGCCCACCACTCACCCTTCCTGAGCCGAGTCCGTCCACACCGTTCACTTCACTCTCTCCCTTCGAGCCGGTACGTCCCAGAGATACACATCTGCAGTCATCCACAACTAATACTCAGTTTACTGCACCTCCGACTGCGAGACGGAATTAGAGCATGCAACGCGCGCGCACAGACACGGCTTTACCTGCAGCTCAAATCAGCTCCTCCAACGCTCCGGATCTCAACCTTGGTGCACCACTCACATTCGCTGTACGCCGTTGCGGTGTGTCCATCTTTTCTCTCTTATTATGACTTGTTAATCACTCCAAACTCGTCTAACAGGTGCAGCCTCAGCCTCCACAAAACGCGCTCGTGAGGAGGAGTTTGCTGAGCAGAAGCGAGTGCTCGAGGCGCAGCGTCAGCAAGAAGCGGAGCTGTGACAGCAGAAGGAGTTGCGCATGATGTTTTCTTGTTGCGCATGATTCTTCACGATTGGTATGCGTACTCTTGGTCCTCATTGCTACCGATTATTAGAGCAGAAAACATGTAATCCTGGTAGAATTAAAATATAATGCAATACAGATATTATTCAAATATTATAAGATGGAGAAAGTAAGGAATATAAATTGAATACTTTGGATTATACATAAGTGCTTTATTGCATAGTATTTGCTTGATCATAGTTCTATAAAACAATAATACTAGTATAGTCTTATTATTTTGTGAGGTACATTATAAGCTCTTATGTATCTTAGCAAGATTTACAAGTCTAGTTAATCTTGACAAGTTTAATAATAGATTTTGTCTCTTATCAAACTTGTATTATCTTATATTCAGCTTGGAAAACCCCATAGGTACATTATAATCTCTTCGACAAATTTTGGAAAATTTATAAAATATACTTGATTATAAGCAAATACAAGCCAGAAGATTTTCTCGTGATGGAGAAGGAAGAGAATTTGAATGTAGAATATTTTGGTACAAACATTCTAACTCAAGCAGGCAGTGTTGTTACATTGTGAAATTGATCCTGCTAGATTGCTATGTTCATGCTTGGGCAAAGCCAATCAATGTATGTACTTTATTCTGAAAGTGGATGCAAACATGATGACGCTATTGTCAGAAAAAGTTCCGAGTCGGATCCGAAAACAACACCAAGCGGAAAACGTTATCCAGCTTGTTAGAATAACTGTTTGGCAAATATACATCGTTTCCGCCATCAAAACTTGTGACAACAACCAGATCAGCAGAATCCACTCCCATCCAGGCGAAGCCAACAGGACTAAGTCCGTGCTTGTCGGCACACGTGATTTGGAAGAGGGTCATTTTACGCTTTGCTTCATCATATGCATACGCGTCAATAGTAGGCAAGTTCTGTGCGTCTGGTACGTAAAAGCCAGTCTTCAGCACTGGTTTAGAGCCCATCTTGAGCCTCTCGCTATTCGTGCGATGAAAAGTATTCACTACAGGTGGGTCGGGGTTTCCCTGAAGAATCTGCAGGAAATTGCCTGCATGCCCAATACGAAGTACGCATGGTTGGAGGTTTGCAAAGTCTACTACCCAATGTGTATTGGCTGGTCCAGGTTGGTTCTTCCTCATCGTCATCATTGACCATTGGCCACCCTTTGGAAGAGTCAACAGGGCAAGTGTCTCTAAAAGCCTGCCAGCAACAGGCCTGGTTCTAGTGTGCAGAAGGAATAGGCTGCAAATCCTCCTGGCTTCTTGTTCCGTGTGCCTCATTAGAGCACCGACAACCAATTCTGCAAGCTTCTGTGTTGGAATTTTAACAGAAAAATTGGTACGCCCATCGTCCACAGGGAAAGCCATGAGCACTTTATGACTTAAGCCGATGTCAAAGTAGCCTGCGGTCGCTTGGGCAACACCAGTTTGAATATCGGCTAACTTCGCGTTGTTGATAACTTGCATGATCTCAACTTCGTATTCGTGTATCTCCCGAGCATATCTGAACGCATCACGAGCAATTGGTCCAAACAAGTCGAAAAACCGCTCCAAGCATTTCTCGCTGGCTTTTGCCACTGTAAATTGATAGACGCTCCTGAAAAAGCCATTACATTCTGTCATCATACTCTTTGATGGCAAAAGAGCAACTTACGTGACGACAAGCTCCCAGAGATGAAATGGATCCATCCACATAATTAAGATATCCATATCCTTCGAAAACGTGAGACGATCTCCACGTGGTGATGCTGCAACAAGCAGGACTCGAGGTGAAGTCCTGCAAGCTTTGATGAATTGTGTAGGTACTTCCTTGACGTCCTTATTGCTATCGACCAGGAACCAAGCGTCCCACGGTAGATCCCTCAGAACATGGCTTATATCCGTGAGTTTGAATACACCGTTTTCATGGAAAACAATAGAATGGACTCCATCGTAATGCAAGACAGTCGTCTTCTGTGCAATGAGGCGTAATGCTAGAACATAGAACAAGAACATGCTTTTGCCTAAATACTGTGATTAATACGGTGCAGGTGCAAAAACGGGCTCGACCTTACCGATACCAGGAGTTCCAGTGATAACAGCACCGGGTGACTTGGTAGCTTCGACCTTTTTGACGCTCAAGTCTACAAATGGGTTGAATGGGGGAAATTGATCTGGAAATTCGACTGCATGGTAACCAAAATCGTTGCCTCCACGTGCACTGAGTTTATGGAAAACTGCCCTGAGTATTTTTTCATATTCAGGTCTGATCACTATTGCTTTTGTTGCAAACTCGACTTCCAAGGCAAACGGTGGAGCTCCATCAACCCGCCAACTCAGAATTGTGACCTCCTTGGGTACTTCAGCTGACACACAATCTCTTTCGTCGCGAACAACTGTCTCGCAGAAGAAAACTGGCCTTGGTTTATCCGTCCAGACAGCATTATACAGGACGACTAAGGACTCCTCCATCGTTTTGTTACCTGCTGTAAGCACGACACCACCGTTTTTTGTGACCTGAGTCCGTGTCATAGTTTGCCTACGCTTCGGCATTGCGAATACGATGTTACTGTTGGGCAGTAATGGATAGCAGGGTAGGAGCGGAAACCTCCCAAAAGGGTTATCCGCGAGGTTAACCGCAAGTTGAGATAAGTAAGAGTCATCTGTTCGGTTAACCTCTGCGGCGAACAATGTGCTGCAGAGTATGTAATCAGTATATGTAATCACCTAATATAGTAAATTTACCAATTGTATGTGTACAAGTAAGATTGAATGAAGAAAAATGCCTTAATTAATTCAGAACAAGTCTCTATACAACTTTAAATAATTACTACATGTTATTCAGTAGTATAAAATGAGATATAAATACTATTACTGTTAAAGCAATGATAAATTGAATTATTATTACCAATCCATGTGTTATAACCCTTCAATTTCATCCTTCAGATTGATAGCCACTTACCTGACTCAGAACTTGTAATATACATTTAAAGACAGGATAGCTTTTCTTCTACTTTATCAGAGCTTAGAATGTTGACAGTTATAGTTTGTATACACTTTACACAAGCTAATATATTTATTATTTGTATTTTTATTAAATTTATTATATAAACTATATATTTGAAATTAGCTAAGTTATTGTTAGGAGTATCTTAGTTACTCTTCTGCAAATATGTAGTTAACTACACAGTTAACTGTTTATAACTAACTCAGAAGTTTCTACTCTTATGTAAGCTTAGTAGCTTACTACATGTGAAAATACTCTTTATAAGGAAGAAATATACTTTTTATAAGGAAAGTAACATGTACTTATATATAGTACAGAGTAAGGATTACTAATCAGTAATTATACTAGCCTTTTAGTATAATAGTTAATATTACTATACTAGTATTAATAAGATTATAAAGAGCTGGAATTTTAACAATTAGTTTAACTATAGTCAAAAACTTAAAGTTGACAACTTAACTAAATAATAACTCTGTTATTATTAAGAATACAAATAGTTTAATAAACAAAGGAGGATAGAAAGAAAGTATAAAGACTATAGTAGAAACTAGTATATTAAAAAGAGAGGCAACTCTAATAGTAGTAGAAACATATAATAATAATATACTACTAAGAGTAGACTGAATTAACAAATATAATGTAATCTTGTTAATACTAGTATAACAATATTAACTATTATATTAAAAGGCTAGTATAATTACTAATTAGTAATCTTTACTCTGTACTATATATAAGTATATGTTACTTTCTTTATAAAGAGTATATTTCTTCCTTATAAAGAGTATTTTTATATATAGTAAGTTATTAAGCTTACACTCTTTTATACTTTATAAACTTTAGTATAAGGTTTCCTTATATAGAGTCTTAAGAGTTACTGTTACTAGTAGAGTCTTAAGTTAGACTTGTTTAATATTACTAATTTACTTCTAGCAGGAATTAAACTACTAACCTTAATTAGTGATTATGTAATTTTGTCAATACTAGTATAGTAACATTAACTATTATACTAAAAGACTAGTATAATTACTAATTAGTAATCCTTACTCTGTACTATATATAAGTACATGTTATTTTCCTTATAAAGAGTATATTTTTTCCTTATAAAGAGTATTTTCACATATAATAAGTTACTAAGCTTATATATAAGCTAGTATTTAACTACTTTATAAGAGAAGTTAAAATAAAATATAGTAAAGTATATTTATTAAGAACTACTTACTTAAGACAAAAGATTAAAGTCCTTCAAGTAGAGAGTAAAGTAAAAGAAAACTTTACCTTTGTCAGAAGAATTAAAAAGAAGAAGAAAAGGAAAAATACAGTATAAAAACATACTCCTTATTATTAAAAGGATAATAACAGTTCTAATAGTAATAAAAACATTGTATTTTTTATATCTTTTACAATAGTTACTAACTAACAAATAGTAAGTAAAAGTTTAATTAAAGTAAAAGTAATAACTCTATTTAGTACAAGAACACTATTAAAAGAGTAGAGAGTAACTACTAGTATTCTACTACTAAAATCTATTCTTAATAGTACTTTAAGTAAACAAAAAGAGATAAATTATTTTCTTATAATAAAAGTAACTGATTTCTTACTAAAAAACTCTTAATTTACAAAGAACTTTATTATGAATAATAAGGAAAGTAAATTTACTATAGAAACATACAACAAATTAACAAAAGAAATAAAAAATAAACATAATCTAAATAATTTAATAGAAGAAATAACTAATAAACTTTGAGTAATATTAATATAACAAGTATTAGAAAATGTTACAGTTCTCTACTCTTACACCTTTAGTTCTAAAGGTTCTACACCCTTCTGTACTAGAACTCAGGACTTCTGTCCCTTAGAGGTGTTATTTATAAACTATATGTGTACTAACTCTTACTACTACTCTTCCTTACTTTATTATTCTGTTTCTTTAACTACTCCTTTATTCTTTGTTTATTTTATAGTCTCTTACCCTTTGTCTATCCCTTTATTCTTTATACCTTTATCTTTAACCTTCCTTTCTTTCATTCTTCATAGCTTATCATTCTTAATAGCTTATACTCTCTAAGTACTCTTATATAGTTTAGTATATATAAGTGTATAAGATTAGACTGGTTCTGTAGTCTTAATCTTGTCTACCCTAGGTAGTCCTGTACTCTTAGGTTTACTCTATATACTCTACTCTTGTCTTACTCTCTCTCTATGTCTGTTTCACAAGTTCCAACTATGTTCTAGTACTTACATTCTATATTTCTGTTATATAAAATAGTTGTAGTCTAGGTCCTCTTACTAAGCCTTTAGGTCCCCTCTACACTATTACTAATATTAGATTAAGACTCTCTATTACTACTTTACAACTCTCTTATGTTTTAAGTATTAGTACTTACTATTATGTTAATCTCTTTTCTTTATCCTAACCCTTTTACATTTTTAAATTTTAAACTTTCTAAACCCTTTTAAACTTTTGCCACCCTTCTTCTACTCATTACCCCTTTTAGTTTAGTGTCAATTCCTTTGTAGTATAAACATAAACCCTTTTATACTAACTATTACTCTTACTGTCCTACTAAATTAGTAGTTATAAGTAAACCTAGCTTAATATGTGTAAACCTCTATCTAAGAGGCCTTTACTAACTACATACTCTCAGCCCTCTCAGAACTTGTTCTAATTGTTCTAGAAGTTACAACCTGTTTTAGAAAGAAAGTATATATAGTCTACCCTTTAGACTTTAATAAGTAACACTTTAAGAACTTCTAGTACTAAGTTAAACTATATATAGTAGCTACTTTAACTAATCTATTCTCAAATCTTAATCATGTTCTATTTGTCCTCTCCTTTATAAAGGAAGGTAATACAGCCACCTAAGTCTAGAACTAGATTGAAAGATATTAGATCAGAAGCCTAATCTGACTTTAGAACAATAAGTTATATTTAGAATTTATAGAGTAACTCTGTACTTCTTTCATTAATCTGAATAAGAAGTGTAATGTGTAGAACAAGCTTGTATCTCTGTAACAGGGCAAACATTCTACTAATACCTTCTTTCAGGAGTTTAATATTTTAGTCTAGAAGGTAGGATTTGTACTTAGGTTTGATAACATTCTTATTAGAATACTTGAAAAAGCTCTTCACTTAGAACTAGTTAATAAGATTCTTAGAATGATACTAGAACTGATTACTTATACTGAGTAGAAGACATACACTATTTTCTTTAATCAAGCTACAGCTTGAATGTGTTAAGTCTATATAGAATGCTTGTACATGTGTCTGACTCTAACAGTTCTAAGCTCTCAAATTAATCTGCCTGTAATTTGTAATCAATCTGTTCTAATAAATATTAGAGAAGCCTAAAAGTAAGGAGTATACTTTGTCTACAGAAAGTTAGAGTACTAAATTAAGAACTGTCTATAGAAGTAATAGTATATCTGTTAGGTTATTAGAGTAATAATAAGTAACAAGCAGGATTTATAATAAGAAGCCTTTTTTACAAATCTGAAAGTTACTTTAGAACTCTTAGACTCTAACTATATACTCTAGAATTTTATAGAGGCTCAATAGTAAATGTAGTACTAAAGAGTTATGACTCAGATTTTTTAACAGTTACTTTTAATTTAATAGACACTGTAGGATTAAAAGTAAATAAAGTAAGAAAAGTAGAAAAAGTAGAAAAAGTAGAAAAAGTAAATTAATAAAATTATTTATTAAAAAGAAAAAAGCTGAAAACAGAAGTAGATAGTTCTCTTATTTCTTCTGATTCTTTTGATTCTTCTCTTTGTACTTTATCTGAGTCTAAATCTGTACAATCTAACCTGTTACTTTTACATTCTAAGATCTTAGAACATTTAGAATACTATCTAGCTCTGTTTACTACTCAGTAGTTTGTCTATAGTATTAAGTAGGGATAGTCTCAGCTGAGTTTATAACTGAGAACATAGGTCCATCCTTGTTGAAAGAGAGAGGTTAATAAGGAAATGTTAGTGTATATACTTACTCTCTTAGATAACAAGACTGTACAAGCTATACATTCTCTTTAGAACAAGTAGTAATTTATTAGAGAACACTCTAGACACTAGCTCTAGATCCCTGTCCTCTTAGCTCCCTTCTTAGAATCCTCTCAGATCTAAACAATAGTTCTAGTAGATAGTAAATACACTAGTTTGTG
>NW_006760393.1:3229798-3235671 GCF_000271605.1 Fomitiporia mediterranea MF3/22 | reverse complement strand
TTTAATTAAAAGAAAAAAGACTGAAAACAGAAGTAGATAGTTCTCTTATTTCTTCTGATTCTTTTGATTCTTCTCTTTGTACTTTATCTGAGTCTAAATCTGTACAATCTAACCTGTTACTTTTACATTCTAAGATCTTAGAACATTTAGAATACTATCTAGCTCTGTTTACTACTCAGTAGTTTGTCTATAGTATTAAGTAGGGATAGTCTCAGCTGAGTTTATAACTGAGAACATAGGTCCATCCTTGTTGAAAGAGAGAGGTTAATAAGGAAATGTTAGTGTATATACTTACTCTCTTAGATAACAAGACTGTACAAGCTATACATTCTCTTTAGAACAAGTAGTAATTTATTAGAGAACACTCTAGACACTAGCTCTAGATCCCTGTCCTCTTAGCTCCCTTCTTAGAATCCTCTCAGATCTAAACAATAGTTCTAGTAGATAGTAAATACACTAGTTTGTGTATTAATAAGGCTTTTGTATAGGAACACTATCTCTCTACTTAATACATTCTACTTCTAATCCTAGTATATAATGTAGACAGAACTCTGAACCAGAATAGTTAGATTACTGAGTTTGTCTAACTATAAATGACTATTTAGGATTATAAGGAAAGTATTAAGTTTAGAGTTACTAACTTTAGAAAGACAGATGTTTTTATTAGATTCAAATAGCTTAAGGCTTACAACCTTACTATTAACTAGTTAGAGTAGACACTTGTGTTTAATTAGTGTCTTAAGTCTTGTAACTATCTTACACTACTGTTCTAAGTAGATACAAACACTTCTAATATTACTAACAGTTCTAATAAAGGTAACTAGTTGTTCTTCTTTAACTAGGATAAATATATAGACACATATTCTAGTTAAGGCAGAACAGAGTTGATCTGAAGAATGTTTAAGACAGAACCAGTTTAGAACCCTCTTAGAACAACTCTACTCTAGAATGTACATAGATTCAACCTACCAGATTTTGTCTAAAAGTTTCCTAAAGTCTTTAGTAAAGAGGAATTTGATTAGCTTTCTAAACACTGTCTCTAAAACTATACAATTGAATTAACTAAGAGTTTCCAACCTAAGAATTATAAGGTCTACCTACTTAACAGAGACAAATAGGAAGTGCTTGACAAGTTCCTTTAGGAAAATCTTTAGAACAGCTGGATCTGACTCTTAAAGTCTCTTATAGTCTCCTCTTTCTTCTTTATTAAAAAGAAAGATAGGAAGCTCTACTTAGTCTAGGATTATTAATGTCTTAATAAAGGTACTGTTAAAAACAAGTACCTACTCTCTCTAATTCAGGAGCTTATTAATAAGATGTATACATCTAGGGTTTTTACTAAGTTGGACATTTAATAAGAATACAATAATATTTGGATCTAAGACAGAGATGAGTAGAAGACTGTGTTCTAAACTAATTACAGATTGTACAAACTGACTATAATGTTCTTTAAACTAACTAACTTACTCACAATGTTTTAGTCATTTATGAATTACATCCTTACAGATCTAATTGACTCAGAGTATGTTAGTATGTATTTAGACAACATTCTGATCTTCTCCTAAATAGTTAAGTATTATTACTAACTGATTCAAGCAGTTCTATAATAGCTCTAAGATAATAAACTGTTTCTCTAAGAAACAAAGTGTTCTTTTGTACAGGAGTTAGTAGATTATTTAAGCTTTGTAATTAGTAGAGGAGAGGTCTGTATAGATCTAGTAAAGGTAACTATAGTTTAGAACTAGTTACAACCTTAGAACCTGAAACAGGTCTAAATGTTTCTTAAGTTTACAAACTACTACTAATACTTTATTTAAAGCTTTAGTACTATTACCTAACCCCTTTACAATCTTACTAGTAAAGATGTTCCTTAGTAATAGAGGGATTAGTAGTAGTCTGTGTTTGAGTCCTTTAAGTAGGCTATTACTAGTAAGCCTGTATTAGTAGTTCTAACAGTTGTAGACAAGTTCTGAGTTAAAGCTAACTCTTTCAACTTTGTAAATAGAGTAGTACTGTTCTAGTTTATTAACAGAAAGTAGTGTCTGATAGAGTTTCAATCAGAATCCCTCTCTATAATAGAACAGAACTACTCTATCTATAACAAGGAACTCTTTATAATTGTCTGTTCCTTAAAGGAGTAGTATTAATATCTTTTTAGTACTGTACAGAAGTTTAAGATTTAGAGTAATCACCTTAATCTCTAGTACTTTTAGACACCTTAGAAGCTTAACTACTATTAGGCCTGTTAGATGTTAGAACTGTAGAACTATAACTTTGTACTAACTTACAAACCTAGAATACAAATAATAAAAACTAATTTACTCTTAAGATGAGTAGGTTATAAAAGAGGAGAGAATAATAACAAAAATCTTGTTCTTCTAAACAATTCCTGTTTTACATCTGAGACAATATAAGAGATCTGACTTAAATCTAAGAATGTCAACTTTATCACTTATATATAGTAAGTCTTAAGACACACACAGGACTAAATTATAGTAAAGTAGTTAGAGAAGCAGACTAGAGACTAGGAGGAGGATAAGGATAGATAGGTTTACTAGGAAGACTGACTATACATTCTGAAGGATTAGAAACTGTAGAAGAACATTGTTTAAGCTTATTATAACAATCTAACTGTAGAACATTTAGGCTAACACAAAATGTAGAAACTTATTACTTGGGACTATTAGTAGCTAGAAATGTAGAGGGAAATCCTAAAGTATGTAACTAGTTACAATATATACTAACAGACTAAGGCCTACTAGACAAGGGTTTAGACTCCTCTACATCTGTATTAGATTCTAGATTACTCTTAAGAAGAAGTCTTAGTAGACCTGATTAGTAAGCTACCTAAGTCTTAGGGTTACAATACTATTTGTATAATTATCAACTGATTCTTTAAACAAGTTTATACAGTTCTGACCTAAACAGAACTCACTTCTAAAGGTATAGTATACATTTATTAGAATTATGTCTTCCAGTTGTACAGACTCTCTCAGAAGCTTATTCACAATTATAGACTATAATTCAAGTTAAAATTCATATAGGACTTGTATATACTTTTTAGAATTTAAGAGAACCCTTTTACTATATATTACTTACAGACTGATAGTTAAACAGAGTAAGTTAATTAGGAGATTAAGCTCTATCTCTGAATGTTCATTAATCATTAACAGTCAGACTAGTTTAAATAGTTAGCTCTAGTAGAATTTGTGTACAATAACTAATAACACTCTATAATAGGACAGTCTCTGTTCTTCCTCAACTATGAGAGACATTCATACTAGAGGACAGTTCTGAACCAGAACAACAGTTCTGAATCTGTAACAGACTTTACAGAACAGATACACAAGACTAGGAAGAATATACAAGCTCTTTTAGAGAAAGTAACATAAGTTATAAAGTAGAACTATAATTAGAAGAGGTCTATAGTTAAGGATTACTAGCTTAGTAACAAAGTTATTCTAGAAGCTACTAATCTAACTATGAATCACTTAATAAAGAAGTTGGACAACAAGTGCTTTAGACCCTTTATTATTAAAAAGAAGGTTAGTACCTCTGTTTACAAACTCTAGCTTTTAGTAATATAAAAGTGTATACACTCAGTGTTTAACAAGGTTCTATTGTCTTAGTACTATAATTCAGGTTTTCCTTCACAACAAAAACCCTTACTACCTCTACCAGAACTTATTAGTTCTAAACTAGAATATAAAGTAGAGTATATAGTAGATACTAAGCTAGTATACAGAAAACTCAAGTTCCTTGTTTACTAGAAAGGGTACCTAGTTAAAGAGTACACTTAGGAACCTGCTAAGAACTTTACTCATACTTCTAAAGTAATTTAAGACTTCTATTAGCTTTATCCTAGTACTCTGTACAAACTCAGTCTTACAGATTTCTAAGCCCTACTATTCTGACTTATGTCTAAGCTACTAACTAAGTCTAATGTTTACCAATCAGGATGATTAGTTTTAGAGGGAGAGTAATGTTATAGTTCTCTACTCTTACACTTTCAGTTCTAAGGGTTCTACACTCTTCTATACTAGAACTTAGGACTTCTGTCCCTTAAAGGTGCTGTTTATAAACTATATGTGTACTAACTCTTACTACTACCCCTCCTTACTTTATTATTCTGTTCCTTTAACTACTCCTTCATTCTTTGTTCATTTTATAGTTTTTTACTCTTTGTCTATCCTTTCATTCTTTATACTTTTATCTTTGACCTTCCTTTCTTTCATTCTTTGTAGCTCATCATTCTTAGTAGCTTATACTCTCTAAGTACTCTTGTGTAGTTTAGTATATATAAGTATACAAGATCAGACTAGTTCTATAGTCTTGATCTTGTCTACCCTAAGTAGTCCTGTACTCTTAGACTTACTCTATATACTCTACTCTTGTCTTACTCTCTCTCTATGTCTGTTCTACAAGTTCTGACTATGTTCTAGTACTTGTGTTCTGTATTTCTGTTGTGTAGGATAGTTATAGCCTAGGTCCCCTTACTAAGCCTTTAGGTCCTCTCTATACTGTTACTGACAGAAAAGAGAAAGAGAGTAGAAAGTATAAGTACTACTTTAATTCTAAGACTCTCTCTAAAGAAAGGTAAACTTAAAGTATTGTTTAAAATTATAAAAAGTATTAAAAGAGTCAAGATAACTAATTTACTATTAGATAGTATAGTTTCTGTCAAGAATAATAAGAAACATAAAAGAGTCCTAATATAAAGTAAGTATAATAGTTAGAGAGCTAATAAAAACAAACTATAATATAAAAGAGAACAACTTTTAAGAAAAATCACTAATACTAAATATAAGAGACTTAAACTAAGATTAAACAAATATATAAGTATATCTTAAAAGTACTCTCTAAATAAAGTAAGAGCTTTAAGAAGATTAACTAATATACTAAAGAAGAGTGTAAAAGAACTAGTACTAAAACAAATCTGGGATTACTTAAATTGATTTAGTAAATTAAAAGTAAAAAGACTAACTAAAAGTTTAAAATAGAATATACAAATAAAATTTAAACAAGGAAGTATTTTACTAGAAACTAGAAAAGTGTACTTACTAACTCTTTTAGAAAGGCAAGTAGTAGCAGATTTTGTAAAAGAAAATCTTAAGAAAGGATAGATTAGAAGGTTAAGATTAACAATTACTATACTAGTATTCTTTATTAGTAAAAATGATATAAGAGTAAAAATAGTTATAAATTATAAGGAAATAAACAAAATCTGTAAACTAGACTCTTTTCCTATCCTTATTATACATACATTACCTGATTACTTTAAGAATACTAAAGTGTTTACAACTTTAAACATAAGAGTAGAATATAATAATATTAGAATCAAACTAAGTAATAAATAGAAAGCTATCTTTAGAACAAAAGATAGAGTACATAAACTATTAGTAATATAGTTTGGAATAATAAATTCTCTTACAGTATTTCAGAGAGTCATAAATAAGCTCTTTAAAGAACTAATAAGTAAGAGAGTATTAATCTACTTAGATAATATAATCATTTATACTTAAACAGAAAAAGAACTCTAGAAACTAACAAGAAAAGTTCTAGATTTAATTAGAAAAGCAGACTTTTATATAAAAGTAGAGAAATACTTCTTTAACAAAACAGAACTAGATTACTTAAGCTTTGTAGTCAACTTAGAAGGCTTTAAGATAAATTTATACAAAGTAAAAGTAATACAAGAATAGTCAGAACTGAAAAGTAGAAAAGATGTAAGAGTATTCTTAAGTTTTACTAACTTTTATAAGAAATTTATAAAAGACTTTACAATAATAGTAAGACCAAGCCTTTTTTTTTAATGACAATCTAATTGTACATGATGTAAACAGTAGTCATGTCCTACATAGGGCATTTCACAA
>NW_006760393.1:3136185-3228768 GCF_000271605.1 Fomitiporia mediterranea MF3/22 | reverse complement strand
ACTCCGTCTTGCAGCACATCAGTTGCAGAGCAGAATTTCAAGTCAAGTTATCCATTGCAATTCTCCTAACAATACTACAAGAATCGGATAGATAGAGAGTGTCCTGCAAAGTCCCAATTTATACCACAACAGTAATCATATTCAGCACTGCATGGCGCAGCAGCGTCCAGGGTGGGAGTGACGGGATAGGGAACTAGGCGCCGAACCCACGTCTAAGGTCCTACGTTTAACAAGAATAATCCGTAATAATCGGCCCAAGTCAATCATGGTCCACCAATTAAGAAGCCGATCTGCGCAGGAGTACGACGAGCGGGTTCACAATACAGCATTTTCAGCAACACTTAAATCCAAAGTACGCGTCGGCACACTCACCAGAGCTAATAGCCCGTCACAAACTAGTGAGGACAACGAAACACATCACTCTACGACAGCTGGAACGCCTGCCTCCAATGCTGATGCCCTCAGTTTGTACAACATCCAAAACAAAAATACGACAAAGAGAACGAGTGCAACGCGTTGCCACGCAGGCGGTGTAGGCAATTCGAATCGTGGATCACGAGCGTAAGTGACCCGGTTCGCTGGAGGCGACCTTCGTCGTCCAATACTCGCCTCTTCGTTGGCAAGATCTATAGACGACGGCCTCGACTCAGGCTCGGTTGGTAGACGCTCATATCGACCCGAAGACATGGAGCGGAATACGAGGAAGCACGACAGATAACCAAGCAATGAAAGGAGCGGAAGTGCAAGTGGGTAATGGGAAAGGCTACTTCTTCTGAATGAATATATATAAAGCACTATACGCGTGACATTATTAAATTTATTAATTACATAATTCACTCTGCTATGGTAGCCGATACCCGCCTTCGTGCGTCCTGCCCCCCTAACCTTCTCCTAATCGTTTGATTGAAACACCTTGAAGTTCTCTATTAGGATCTTGAAACCTGTACCATTGCATCCCTCCTCCAATTATGCTTAGTCTTATGATTCATTCCATCACAAGACGTACACGGTTGCTTAGCAACACAACAAAGTTGCTCGCCACTTGGGACATAAGTACGTTATGCTATGATTCTCACAAGCATTTTGCTTCCCCATTTCTCTCTGCAAAAATTAAGGACGAGAAAATTTGGGTCCTACTACCCTACAGCAATTCACACTACAACTTACATTCAGTATTGACCCACAAATCAGTAGTTATGTTTAACAGCATTTATACCTACCTGAGTCCTGCAAACAACAATACGCAGCAAGATTCAATCAACAATACGCAGCAAGATTCAAACAACAATACGCAGCAAGATTCTGTCTTTGGGAACGACGAATTCCCTCCGTCTCTTACTGAAAAGAAGCTTCATTACAATACAAAGCATGCAAAAGTGCTCAGAATGGACGAGTTTGGCCCAGTCTATGTATGACGTTGTGAAAACTTATGCCCACACGACTGACATAAGATCTGCTTGATTCTCAGCTTGTCAAGTATACACATCATAGAACTGGAAGCAAAAGAGGGGAAGTAGAGCTTAGAAAAATAAGTAAGCTCCTGTGTGACACAACCATTCACACAGAGCATAGACATGAAGGCCATCAAACAGGAGAAGGAGACGAGAACAATCCTAGTGTCTCACAGCATGAATTAGTAGTTCTTCCTAACGAGATTACAGTAATCGAGTCATGTGGACTCGCAAATAACCCATACCTTGTAAGTCTTGGAATGCCTGGAGCATGTATCTAACTGTTGTCTTGTTCAGATGCAATTTTATGAATCCTTTGCAACAGATAAACATTTCTATATATCTATTGAACATATTACAGGAAGACCACTCCTAGATGAGTTGATTGGTCGTGAGAGACTGTATGAGAAAGACGTAATTGCAGCTGTAAAGTGGGTTGTCCCTTGATTGAATAGAACAGTGTACATCACTTTACAGTTTGAACTACAGAGACATGCTTAATGCCTTGCAATTTCTTCATGAACAAGGTATTGTACAGGGAAACGTCAGGTGGGCCCATCTTGTTGCATATCTATATGTATATACGAATTTCAATCGTAAAACAATCAGGCCGGAGGCGTTCAAATATCGAGAAGCACATGAAGACCCAGACGCCAGACCCAGACTCGTTTTAGTACTCTTCACATAGTCTGTACCTCTATTCATACTCCACGGGAACCTTAAACTAAATACACAATTCCAGCACTCGAAGCAAGGACAGTCCTAGTCATTTACCCACCCCACCTTTCGATAGATACTGCGATCCTAAATATGCAAAAGCTAGAGTGCACGAAAAGCATTACAATAAGTGGATTGACTGGTCACACATACAACCAGATGAAGAGATGGATATGTGGGGGATTGGGTAGGCCTGTATCTCATAATCTCACATTCTGCACAGGCCTGACAGAGTAACACTTGATGCTAGTATAATAACTCATCTACTTCTGACAGGTCATTACCCATTTGTTGATTACGTGCACCAATTGGAAGAGAAGAGAGAAGATGACAGTACTGACTATAGGGACAAACATAGTAATCCTAGTCAAAAGCCCAGCATTAGTGCATCCTATTATGATGAAAATGATGAAGCTACAAATATTGACAAAGCATACCTCAGGAACGTGGTAGATAAAAGGGTCCGTTATCTAAAAAGTCACAAATACTGGGAAAATGTTTCAGACAAAGGTAAGGTCATATTGTATTTATTTCAACAGAACTATCTTAATTACAAATTGTTGATCGGTTGTAGCTAAAGATTTTCTGCATGGCGAGCATAGTAGTAGTAATCAAGATCACAATAGCAAATGTGGATTACTTATTAAGAAGAAGAGTATGAGGATGTTAACAGTAACTGCTCTAAACCATCCTGTTTGTCTGATTACAAGCAGATTTCCTAAGACACTTTGTGTGCTGACACCGATATTGTTTTAATTTTGTTTAGTGGCTCAATGGGCTTGAGTCTATTAATGCAGATCTACCCGGCTTGCGCATGCAGGCTGAGAGGATAAAACAGAAAGGGGGGGAGAAGAAAAAGATGAAAGAAAATATAATACAATCTCAGCCTACAAACAATAGGTCTAGTAACAGCAAGGCACACATACACAGACGTGACGACCACTCAGAAACTGGAGCTCACCGTCATAGTAGTAGTATCTCGGTTAAAGCTGTTACAAGCAACTCAGGTAATACTACAAAGGGTAGTATAAGTTTACCTAGTAATTCTCAAAGACAACAAGGAAGAAGCACAAGTATTCACAGTAAGAATAGGAGTTCAGTAGACAAATCTGTGAGAGACAAACCATTTGAACATGATAGTCCATCAACCAGTACGAGAGATGGACTCAGAGGAGGTAAACATGGTAGTGCAGGTATAGGAGGGATTTGAGACTAGGTATCTGAATCTTGTTGTTTCCTGTGAGTTAATAAATTTGTAAAGAGGTGGAAAATAGTTTGCAAACCTGTACAGTAGTGATACATCTATTCTTGACTTAGACAAGCTCTCAATAATGTAGAGATTTTTACTGAAGCAAAGTCTTTGTGTTTTGGTAATTAGATTAAAGGATCATTGTGATAGAAAGGTGAAAACTTAAACAGCAATTCCTCCTTTTCTCCTTTATGTGTACTCTTTATTCGAGCAATTCCCTAATTATGAGTAGGGATGGTGTACAATGTTTGCCTGTCAGGGGTGTTTCCGTGCTGCAAAAAGGGGTTGAAGCATTTCTTGCATAAGCTGTGCGATTATATGATAAATTCGGAATTTCCCGTTGCTGTGACTGACTTTATCGTTCCGTTGCGCCTTGACTCCCCGAATTGAAATAACCTGAAGCTTTTCATGAGGGTCCTGGAATCGTGTGCATTGCATCCTTCTCCCGATTATCGTTAGTCCAATGATACATTGCGTCATGTGGCGTCCATCGATCCCTGCTCAGAGGGACCAAGCCCTACCTTGCGACGCAGCAAAGCTCTTTATCTCTTGGATAAGTAGGTTGCGCCCTGATGCTCAGACAGTTTGCCTCTCCACTTCGTTCCGCAAAGATAGTATCCAGGTTATCTGTGTCTGGCTATCCTGTAGCGATTCACGCCACATCTAATATTCAGCAGTGGTCTGCAAACCAGCGGTCGCTCGGTAGTATTCACGCATGTCCGAAAACAACGACGATAAAAGGCGAGAGTCGGTCTTCCGGGGCGACAGTTTCTGTTTAGCCAGCTACAAGAAACTTCAGTATGTTACAAAGTATGCAGAACTCCTCAAAGAAGACGAGTTTGGTCCTGTCTATGTATGGCATCAATACTGTTAAAACTTGCGTATACACGACTGACTTCGGCTCCCAGCTTGTCAAATATAAAGGTATTGGACTGGGGCATAAGCACAAACACGAAGACGTGGAGCTTAGGAAAATAAGGAAGCTCCCGTACGACTCGAGCTCCCAGGACGAGCCTGAACTTGAAGCTCTACAAAGAGAAGAAGGAAACGACAACGATCCTGATGTCATTGATGTGAAGGAACTTACAAGGCCATCAAAGCCCAAAGGCATTTATAAAAGACATCCGAAAATCGTGGATAGGGTGCACGAAGCACGTTTCCGTAACGAAGCTGCGATACTCGAGTCATGTAGAGTTATCGCAAAAAACCCGTACCTTGTAAGTGTCGGTATGCCTGGAGTGCATGTATCTGACCGTCGCCTTGTATAGATGAGATTTTATGATTTCTTTGAATCAGATAAGCATTTCTATATAACGATTGAGCATATTACCGGAAAATCGCTACTCGATGAGCTGATCGATCGTGAGAAGTTGTACGAGAAAGATGTAATTGCAGCTGTAAAGTAAGTCGTCTTCTCACTGGCAAGTACAAGATCCATCATTTTGACAGTTCGACCTTCGATCTAAAGAGACATGATTAACGCACTCAAATTTCTTCATGAGAATGGTATTAAGCAAGGAAACGTCAGGTGAGCCAGTGTCTTACTATTTGTTTACTTATCTCACAATTTTCAATCATGGATCCAGACCGGAGGCGTTCAAATATCGAGAAGAGCATGAAGGTGCAGTGGCCAGACTCAGGCTCGTTTTAGTACTCTTCACACAGTCTGTATCTCCATTCAGGATTCATGTGAACCCTAATCTAAATGCACAATTCCAGCGCTCGAAATGAGAATAGTCCTAGCCATTTACCTCCCCCGCCTTTCGATAGATATTGCGATCCTAAGTATGCCAAAGCAAGATGTCGAGCGAAGTATTCTGATAAGAGGGTTGACTTCGAGAAAGTCGAAGTCGTTAATGAGATGGATATGTGGGGGGTTGGGTAAGCCAGATTATGGTATTTTCTCGCATTCTGGCTATCCCTGACAGAATGACCACGAATCCTAGTGTGATAACGCATCTACTTCTGACAGGTCATTACCCATTCGTTGACTACGTGCATAAGTTGAAAGACAAAGGAGAAGGAAACGACACTGATCGCAGGGAGGAAGGCGGCAGTACTGACCAGAAACCCGGTATTAATAGTATATATTATGATGAAAATGATGAGGCCACAAACATTGACAAGGCGTACCTCAGAAATGTGATAAATAGAGAGAATCTTTACTTGAAAAAGCACGAATACTGGGGAGACGTTTCTCGAGAAGGTAAGGATAGTGACGCATTTATTTTAACAAAATTGTCTTAATCGTGAAACGAATGATTCTAGCTAAGGATTTCCTACATGGCGAGCATGGCAGTGATCAAGACGGTATTGGCAAGAGTGGGCTACTTTTAAAGACAGCGAACTTGAGAATGTCAGCAAAGAATGCTCTGGCCCATCCCGTTCGTCTAATTCCGAGCGGATTACCCAAATTGCTTCGTGTGCTGACGCGAACATTGTTTAGTGGCTCAATGGGTTTAAACCCAATGATATAGATTTACCCGGACTGCGTATGCAGGCGGATAGAATAAGGAGGAAATTTGTGAAGAGGAAAAAAGCGAAAGAAGAAATGACGCAACCACAGCATACGCATGATGAGACTAGTACTGGCCGAGGGCGCAAGGACAGGAGTGGGCACCACTCAAGACACAGAATCCGTAATCATATGTCTTCGATCGGACAACAGAAGAAACGTAGCTCCCATCAGAGTTCCCAAGACAAAAGTGACAGTCCAAATAGTAGTATTTCGTTCGAATTCATTACAAGCGACTCAGGTGATGTCAAGAAGGGTAGCTTAAGTCCGCCCAGCGATTCTCAGAAAGAGAAACATCGGGGAAGAAGCGAAAGTGTCCGTAGCAAGAATAATAATTCAGCGGGCGAATCTGCAAGGGTGAAACCATTTTTTGGATATGATTATGGCCGACAATCCAACGCGACGAATGGGTTTGGAGGTGGGCGTGGTGGTGGTGGTGCAGGTCTTGGGGGTGTCTGACACGGAGTATTTGACATCCTTAATATTGTCTCCTGAATCCTGTCAGTCCGTCATCTGGCATAGTGGTAGAAAATAACTCACAAACCTATACAGCGGCGATATATTGTGTTGTGGTGCATTTGGTACAGAAAGTAGGAGGTGTGTGTAATTGCAAGTAGTATCAGATGTTCAGACATACATGTTGAAATATGTAGATATAGAGCTGTCAGCTGTATCTTTATTATTTATTTCTTTTAAATTTGACTAAATGTGACATGAATCATGTGATGCGTGTTGTACAACACAGTGGCAACTTGCGCCGAGCGTTCATTTTGACAGTCTTCATCTGCTGGCGGGATACACATTAGACAAAGCGAATATTCTCACTGAGCCCTTCTTCCGACATGAGGCCCCAGACTTCCTGGTGTTCAGTATATGGTTGACACTGTGAGTAGAAACCCACTGTGCTACTAGACGATCTTAGGACCCTGCTTCCCGCATCCACCTTTTTTAACACAGGATGTCGCACCAGTTCAGTCTGTTTCTTCAGTCTCACTTGCAAGCATAAGCCTCAACTAATCTATCTGGATTTTGGAGCTTTCCATGGTGCCTGATCCTAGTTTGTACTGTCTCCGCAGGAACAGTCCGGAAAAGCATTGCACGTACTGGACAATCCGGACCGTCACAACGGCTCACGAGATGTCTCTCCAATTTATCTACGTAAGAAGTCGTATTTCGCTGGCTATAGCTTCTTCCTTTCTTGGCGGGAAAGCTGGACTTACTACCCACAATACATACTGCAAGCATTGGAATACAAATCTTACTTGAGTCTATTTTACTGGTAGCGAAGATTCTCTAATTTCTGTTCGCCGTCCGATATATTCAGCTTCAGGAAACGGGTAAGGTCCCAGAATCCAAATCACTTAGTCTTGGTTGCTTTGTTTCAACGGAATTTCCTCGTGGATAGAGTCCCAACTTCCATATTTCGGCATGGTCATACAGCTTCTCTACATTTCCTTTCATCAAAGCGGGCCGCAATTGCATGTGCTTTCGACAAAGCCCAATTCCTTTTGATGTACAATCCGAAGTATCCTGCCACGTATCATTAGTTCTCTCTTTCTTTGATGACCTGGTGATGATTATTCTCGAATATATTCTGGAAACTCACTTAAGTTAAAACGATCATCGAGTCTCCTAGTTCTCCCAGGCCAACCCACCCATCCAACCTCTAGTCACAATGCTATTGACTTTTGTAGCACTTGCAAACCTATTTCTTCCATTCGTGCATGCATATGTTGGTTTTACCAACCCTCTCAAATCAACAGATGGAAGTGACCCGTTCATGGTCCATAACGATGGATTCTACTACCTGCTCACGACAACATGGTCAAATGTACAGATCACAGGTGCGGCGACAATCTCGGGACTCAAGACTGCGACACCAACAGTTGTTTGGTCTGACTCGACGGCGGTGCGTAGCTTTGATCGCCGTGCATTTCGGACTAGCAATAATTTCTGGTATCTGTAGAGTCGCTGTTGCAACGTCTGGGCACCAGAGCTCCATCAAATTGACGGAATGTGAGTTCCGTTATTCTCTGATCGCTCCCTCTGTTCTGATGCCTCTAAAACTTGGTGTAGATGGTACATTTACTACACTGCTGGCGTGAGCACAAATATTAACAACCAGCATATCAATGTCCTTCAAGGTATTGCTTACACTTTGATAATCCTGCTTTGCCTCGTAGTTTCTCACTTACGTCACTTCAGGAGGGACGAATCCTATGGACGCCTATTCCTGGAAGTCTACCATCATACCTGACGTTTGGGCAATTGATGCAACCGTTGCGAACCTTGCCAATGCGTGGTATATCTTCTTCTCAGCTACTAGTCCGAATGGCCTGCAGAGCCTGTACGGTGCGAAGATGGCGAATCCGTATACTGTGACGGGAAGTTATTCACTCATTTCCGAGCCAACGTTGAGCTGGGAACGTGATGGAGCGGCAGTGAATGAAGGACCGCAGGTATTAATTAACGGAACAAGGGCTTGGATGACGTATTCGGCTTCGTACTGTGAGCAATGCATTTACTGCAAAATCTACCCCCGCATTTGTCTTATAATGGATTCCATCGCTATCAGGTTGGACGGATGGATATTCTCTTGGTCAACTTACTTGGACAGGAGGAGATCCGCTCTCAGCCTCATCTTGGGCAAAGTACACAGCCGGTCCAGTATTTTCAAGCGCCAATGGAGACTACGGTCCTGGACACAACGGTTTCTTCACAAGTCCGGATGGCTCCATGACCTACATTGTTTATCATGCATCTGCGACGAGTGATGTCGCGTGTGATGGAACTCGCCGTACATTTGCTCAACCTGTATATTGGCATACGGATGGTAGGTTGATCATCTAACTGAGATAAACGTTATGTTAATGAAGGACTAACGGGCTCTACTTTTTGAAGGATCACCGAACTTTGGAGATCCGAGGCCTGTATCCGACTTGATCCCAGTACCTCCAGGTGATGGTTCGTAGAGAAGATGCGTGACACTTGCTTCCATACTGAGTGTACTTCAAGAGTTTGTCCAATTGGAATGTGGTTCTCGTTAGACTGAAGCAACGGCTGAGATGGAATGACCTTCCCTGCGTTCCTTTGTCAACCCATGTTACTCATGGGCGCCTTAAGTTTTGGTCAATATTAAAAGAAGCATGGGTCAGTCATCCAACGCCAGTATAACGCTTCGTATCAAATCGGACTTCAGCTGAGACACTGCGATTGTGATTGAACCTGTCAACTAACGACACACTGAGCAGGATCAGACAAGTAAAGCCTGACACACGAAGGCCATTAAAGCCGGCAGAAAAAGAAGCTGCATTGTACGAAGACATTGGTTTGGAAATGTCAGAGTAATGCGCATAGAAGTCATCTAGACACACGCTTCTTCAAGAACATATGATCCGAGTAGAAGAATGCTAACCGGACGTATCATACTTGTCATCCGAGCGCACTTCGCATCTATTCTTCAATCCTTAGTTCGACTTCCATACTGCTTGTCAGACGCATCGCATCTATCGAAGAAGCACTAATTCAGTCGCTCAATTACTTAAAGCCTAACCCGCACCTTCCCGCGAGCCTTAAGCTCGTCCTGTACAGCATTGCGAAATCGATCCGAAAATATCATGTAGCAGATTCGATCTTCCCGCATCTGCAATACAAGTAAAACGTAAAAAACCCTTTTGACACGGGCTTTCAAAATCATTTGAATACCCATTTGTCAAGTAAGTCGCATTGAGCCTCTATCAAGAATACAAGAACCCATCCAAGGCTGACGCCACCGGGATTGATCGAAGCGCATTTCCGTACGTTTTAGGCATCGGATTAGCAGGCATGAATGAGGACTTCTGAAGAAGGCTTCTCGAGCATTGTGGCCCTGATGCTTCGATATCTGAAGCTGGTCAAATGAGTCGTCCCTGCGAGCCCTGTTCCATTAGATCCATACAATATAGTGCGACAGTTGCGTGTAATATTGATGAATTGCGATGTATTTATACTGTCGTGGGGCGGTGGATGTAGCCACACACGGAGCGTAGCACCTGAACGGGATTCAGGTGAATGTCAGGTATAAAATAACGGCGACAATGACTCGACATCAGAATGTCTGACAATATGCTAGTAATCAGCTTCTCTCTCATTCAACCTCTACACACATCAGCTTGATTGGCAATCAACAAGCTATAGACTTACTTCCCGGCTTCCTTACATCATTGAAAAACTTTTCTGCATTGAAGCCCAGCTTTTGGCATAGAATGGCAGGCTTAGCTCATTCTCTGCCTTATGTACTAAATTTAGAACTATAAAGAACAGTACTATACAAGTGCTCGAATGGCGAGTAAGTCTGTTTGACGTCTGACAGATGGTTCTGTACATTTTAGGAAGTGATATAGACAGACCGTCCTTAGTCCTATAGCTTCAGCCACAAAGACTACTGTAGCTGATGTAGTTGGCATCAATAGATAGTTAGTAAAGAAGACGTTTACTTCTTGACTCTTGAGGCAGTCCAGTCTCTCATTTACCTTGTTATGTCCACCAAAGAAGAACGAAGAAGCAATCTTTATAACACACACTTGTTCAAATCGAGCTTTATTGAGCTGCAACGAAAGAGGCAATCACACAGCTAGTAGTACCAACGTCCTTGCAAGAGCCCTTTAACACATTGTAGTAGTACTCTTTTATTAGCATATACACGCATAGGTGGAGCAGAAATGAAACGCATTCTCTTGGAGATTAATTTCCTAAATGCCTTCAATACTTACTTTTATTTATTTATTTATTGGGGGAGGGGAGGGGAGGGCAGGACTAGGTAAAATAGATGTGGCTCCAATAGTGACATTCTTACAGTCAATATTAATACAAAGTTCATCCTTGTTTTTCCACACCTCTGCTACAAGCTACAACCAGACACAGGCGCGGAAGCCGTCCATACCCGTCTTAGTATACAGTCTACGAGATATATCTGAGAAGATGTTAGATAGTCGGATAATGAATGTCAACGTCTTGCCATCGGTCGTTGGTGGGTATCAACCAAATGACACCCTACGTCCGGAAGCAGTACTATACGTCAGTCGCTACTGCTGTACCAAGCGAAAACAGATCCAAAGCGTGCCAAACAATGAAATGCAGTGCGGAACATCGGGAACTACTAACGCTACCGTTGGTATTTAGCACAAGCGCGAAGGGTTGTAAGGGGGTCCATCCGGGTTCGGGAGCTCGGTAATCGAGCTCCCGGAGAGTAAGTACACGGGAAGTAGGATAAGTGGTGGCGAAGTTATATTTTTGTAAATCGTCCATGCAGCTAGCATACAGTTGTATATAGCGGATTTGAGCGCGATGTCAAAAGCCTAGGCATAGAATTAGAAGTTCGAACTTTAGAACCACAATACAAACAACTTATTCTAATGTGTATGCGCAGCCCAGACTATGTGGCGCTCGTTCATGCGTACGCTACATTCTTCTCTTCTGCTGGCATACAGTGATGCGCCCCGCAAACTCCTAAATGATGGGATTAACTGATCGTATAAGGTAAAATAACCAAAATAATCACAATAAATAAAGATTACGAGTCTCCTTCATCCGAGTCAAAGATGAATTTATTTTTAATTTTCCTTCATCGATGGTGCATATGATCGTATGGTGTACGATACATCTAAGTCAAGGCGAAAGCCAGAGGTACTCCAAATATAACCAACTATCGAAGTTGATGGTTAGTCCGAGGGTATATCGAGATTTCCACACTCGTACCGTAACATCTTTACATATTACACAACGATAATACTAAGAGATCTGCACAACGTAAAAAGAGGCGTTAACACGGTCGTTTCTCCGAGGGTGAGAATATTAATAACTTCCCGTAGGCAGTGTCGAGCAATCCCGAGATGAAAGGGAGAGATACGCACTTACTTGAAAGTCCGTCGGGCCGTCTCCTCCTTGATAGTGACTCGCAAATTGCATTACATGTACCTTCTAAGGCCGTTGCACATATGAACGGAGGGCCTTCGGCGTATCTATCCGCCCACAAACGACCAAACTACCAAGCCCCGTCTCTCATGTGAACGATCGGACGGATTCGCACACAAGTCAATTTACTCCCATATCTCCGTAGTAGCTTCAAGAAGGAAGAGATGTTCTTGTCTTCCCGAGGTTTAGGCTTGTACCTGTGCACACTCGCATCCACGCACGTCTTACATATGAATCTCTCGTGAATAGACGTCAATAAGGCGATGCCGTAGGGATCGATCGTCCATACTAGGATAGTCCGTTCTTAATTTGGATATCGCTCGGAGATACGGGCGTAAGGAATCTAAGAATAAGTAAAGAAACGAAGCAAGGTGAGGGGCAACGCACGACGTATGTGGTAAATCCATTACGTCAGTGGCTTGGCTTGGCCTAAGAGACAGTGAGTTCATACACACGAGAGGTATGAGGAATAATAATATACCATCACGATCATGCAGTATGGCCTCCTATACGCCTGAGTTATTCCAGGTCCTCTCTACGTATACAAGCCAAGAGTGCTATTGCGAGAGTGCATACATCCAATCTATGCATCTATGTCTCGCTTGCTTCTTCCGAGCAACCTACGAACACAACAGCTCCCGTCTGCTTTACGGAACGTACAATAAGCCGAAACATTAATGACCGGAGCTAGCCGATTTTCGTTCGTTCTCATTCCGTCCTTCTCTGTCACAACAGGCCTCATAGGAAGAAAGAAAGGAAAGGGAACGAAGACTTTGTAAGAGACCAGGTGACCCGTTCGGAAGATTCGGGCTTGTTTTCTCGGATCCATTAGAGTAAGTTCTTTGAGCTTCCTGCACGAAAAACAACTGGATCTCGTGGTGCATGATGCATTTGAGAAATTAGCTTAAGTTCAGGAGTCAAGTTGAATAAGCTTGAACTCTCTGGAGAGAAATTCGTATAAGTCCAAATCTGGTGAAAGGCTGATTTCGATGATAGCTGATTCCGAAGGACCGATAGCACAGAAAACGTCCGGTGGAGAAAAAGAAGAATAAGCACAGCACTAGACAGAATTTGAGAGGACATCCAATATGTCACCGTTAACCCAATCACCCTGGGCTACACATAACCCAACCCATCCGCGTTGCGATTACAGTTCCACTTGAACAGGTCGTCTCTGACTTATCGTGTGAAATTCCACGGGAGGTGCGCACAAAGTTCGCATATCGAAATACACAAAATTAAATTGCAAGCTCGACGTCGAAGCTTACGGTGAGACTTCCAACACGATTAAGCGAGCGAAGATCGTTAGTCAGTAAGTAAATGCAACGAAACGAAGTGAGACGAAAAGAGAGATATGAACGATTGCATATGCTTTTCTTGACTTTTGACTGAAACTGTAATAATAACCATAAAGCGAGCCGAGCAGCCGCGTTGAGTGAGCCGGAAGGAAAAGCAGATTCCCCCGACGTCCCGACCCTCCGAATCCGAAGCACGCGACCCAAAAGCTAATTAGAGCTCACATCACCGCATCACCTCTCTCTCACCCATATCGCTCGCACATCGCGATGCAACGCCTCGCTTATTTCGACATGTTTTCTCGATCTAGCAACTCTCCTGGTAGAGCTCTCTCCTAGGTCCGGATCCCAGGAACTATAGATCATCAGCTTGGAATCTGTCGCATATGGCCTACTTGTTAACACAGCACCAATGTTCTGGACACGCGATCATCTCCCACCAGAGATACAAAACACACGCTCACGTACAGGGCATATGGCTCATCCAGTCGGGCGCATCGCGTATCCACAACCCAAGCGAATATGGGAGAAATTTCAAATCAGAATGTTGTCATATAGAGATCGTCCCCTTGCATGTGCAATGGCCGAGATGATATGTCTAGAACATGTTACACATACATATCATTGCCCAGTGGCGGGATCTTCATCATATTGGAGATAAGAAGCGCCCATTATGCATTATTCAGACAAAATGCATACGGCGCACCTGCAGTGCAGCGTGCGTGCTGAATCACGATGTACCACTACTGCAATGCAATAGTTTTGTGCCACCTGAATATGTGCCAGTGGCGGCTGTCGGCGGCTCGCACGACCTCTGCAACTAAGCTTTGGTGAGCTGCTTCCATATCGTTAGGAGTCGGTCAGACGACAAGGACGTGACAGGAGACAAGTCCTTCTTGGTGTAAAATAGAGACGAAATAAATTGTTAAATAAATTCCGAGCCGCGCATCGGTCCTTCAGAGCGACTAATGAGGTTTTCATGAGACTCAGAGAGGACCCGGAGGCATCAACCGGTACTTCTCGGGGATACGGGTCGAACGGAGATGAGAAAAATCGACCGAGTGGGGGAGCATCGCTGGATTCTCTGTGTTCGCTCGCTTGTACCTTTTCGTTCGCCGTTTGCAAGGTTGGAGTCGGGAAGTGCAGTACCGGAACGCGCGTATGGCGCAGTGTCAAAGGAACCGCTCGTTTGTGAGTGGACAGCTAAGCCGCTTACTGGACCGGGAGAAGTAAAGATGAAGCGTTCGGAGGAGATGGAAGGCAGGTGACCGAGAGACACAGGAGATCTGATCCGGGATACGATGTGATGTGGTGAGGTATGGCTATGAGAATGCGAAGAATGGTATATGCATCCTTGTAAAGAAGGTTGAGAAGGGTGCAGTATGCCCAGGAGGGAAAGGAGAGACGTCCGGCGAGCCCGAGGATTGACCCATAGGCAGAGCTTAATGGAAGACCCATCAAAGAGTGAAGGAAGAACAACGGCAGATAGCCATTAGGAGCTGACTACGCCTGATGCTAAGCACAAGTAGAATGATTCTTGTATGGCGGCGTCGCGTGGACAAGGCGCATGCACTTGTACAGTAAAGGCCGTCAACCGGTGTAGTGTTCAAACTCGGATTACCCTCGGAGGCGCTTAGAATGCACAGCAGGACAGGAGGGTATCTGCGCGGACGGGTGTATGGCGCCGGCCGGAAGGACAAGTCTTGGACAGGACAAGACGTGTTTGGAAAGACAAGACAGGATGACTGAGAAGCCCAGATATGTTGCAATGATAGGACCGGCATCTGCAGGGCATCTGCGGGAGGGATGCTGTTAGATTAGAAGAACACCCGTAAGGATCTGTTCATAGCAATCAGTTCCGTCGCTGGCTGATCCATATGCTCTCTGTATTATTATTGTTTTAATTTATTTTTGCATTCGTCCAAAGGAAGCGCTGCCAATACTCACCCATGTGCATCTGTCCGTCCATCTGCCTTTCCGTCTGGGCAGAATAAACATATAAAATCTGCCCTCGCTCCTCGAAATGCTAGATCCGCCCAGTACTCGCCCCTCCTCCTCCTCCAGCTAAGCGGTTAGCTAAGGCAGCAACAGTAGCTACTTAGCCATGGAGTTCCAGTCATCACAGGCACAGTTTGCCTTGGACGCACAGTCGTCATCCATGTCCATGCTTAGTGCATGGGACAACTCGCAACAGCGTCATCCTCAGCCTCAACCTCAGCCTCAGCCCTACCTTCCGGTCCGTCGCCAACACTTTGCATACAACGGCTTTCCAATCTCGCCAGTATCTCCGTCTTCATCGCCTCAAGAGAACATGATGAATAACATGGGTAACCAGCTGTGGACGCCGCCGACGGTGACCGAGATAGAGCTAATGCAGCTGCGGCGGGGATTAGAGCCACCTATTCCGGCGGCAACTGCGTGCGTAGCCGAGCATGAGCCGGCCAATCAACAGGCACATTTCAACTTCGACTTCGACTTTTCCCTCCCACACATTTCTCTCCCGCAACTCCCGCTTCCTCAATATCAACAACGCCAACATCACCAACAGCAGCGCTGCTCACCGCCTCTCCCAACGCCCACCTCGCCTTCTTCTTCGACATTATTTGCTACGCCTCCCGTCACTCCTCCGCGAAACATGAGCTTCCGCCGAGAATCACCCTCGTCTTCGCTGAAGCGTTCCTCTTCTGACGACCAGTCGGATACCTCGACAGCGCCGTCGACAGGTACTACGAAGAAACGTGCATGCATGAGCATGAAGGACTTTGTGCCACCCGATGTTACTGGCCTGTCAAAACGCGAAGCGCGTCTTGTCAAGAACCGTGCTGCTGCGTTCCTTAGCCGACAGCGTAAACGTGAAGAGTTCGAACTTATGGAAATGTACATTCACATTCTCAAATCGTAAAAGTATCATTTCTCACATTTCTCTTGCAGACGCGTTGCAGAACTTGAGCGAGAGAACGTCCGGCTGCGCGAGCTTGCCGATGGACACACTCCCTCCTCTCCCTCCCCATCCTCCGAATCCTCTGAACTCGAGCTACTTCGCATGCAGCTCCAGTCTTCCCGCCAGCGCGAAGTCGAGCTAGTGCACCGCCTTGAAGTTCTTAAACACGAACAGAAAGTCAAGACAGAAGCAAGCGAGCCGACTCTCAGCGACGGAACCAATTCAGATGCAGGAACCAATTCGCCATTCATGGCGCCTGTCTCGTTCAAGAACATTGTTGCAAACCCTAAAGGTGGCGCGAGCCTCGGACTTATGGTTGGTATCTACTCCTTCACAGAAGACTTAATTTTGTGTAATTAATACGCGGTGATTATTTCAGGTTCTACTTTGCGCCTTGCCATCTCTTCTTTCGCATCCATCTTCACAACCTCGTTCCACGCTTCCTACTTCTCAGTCTTTCTTGGACACAATCCAATGGGATAATCCGTCTTTCTTCCCTGCTGCAACTTCTGGGAATGACGATGTCCCGTCATGGGATCTTGATTACCCTGGTCCCAACTCGGGTTCCAGTGGTATAGCGATGGATGTTGACTACAACGATGTCGCTAATACCAACGAAGATGAAGAATGGAAGAAGTTGGAACTAGGGCTTGAGGGTGCTAATGACATGGGTCTATCAGGCCTTGGCTTAGGGGCGCTTGATATTTCGTTTGCAACCCGGCGAACAAGAGACGGGAAGATCCGCGTCCGGGTCCACTCTTCACCATCGACATCTTCACAGTCGTCTTCATCAGAGCCAATGCCTCAGTCGAATACCGAGCAGGCCACACTATCTGTCAATGATCAATCGAATACGGCGCTTTCTTTGCCCTCGCCGCCTCAATCAGAAACCGACGCTGTATCACATCCAGACGGATTGGTCAACCCGCTAGCAATGTCCTTTGTCGATACAGATCCACTAGGCCCCTTCCTAGGTGCAGGATCCTCACCCACGGGTGCATTCTTTGAGTACCCCAACCAGAATAACTTCACTCTTCCTTCCGACATTTCCGGAGCCGATATCGTGAATGGTACTGATGGATTAAGAGCAGGGGAGCGGCGCCGCGTTCGTATTGCCCTCCGGAGTTTTCCGCAACCTGGTGGCGAGGGCGGCGAGTGGGAGGTTGAGGTGCGATGATTTCGGTTTCTCCGTTTGATTTTCGATTCTATTGCCTATTTTGGACTTTCTTCTCTTCTTTGTTCATATCGTTGCATTCTTGTCCTCGCTTCTTGTGCATATTTCTTGTTGTCATTTCATTTTGCTATGCTGTGAAAGATATGTTTTATGCCCTGTCGGATCGGATTTCTTTCCTTTCTTCTCCTTCACCCGATATTTTGTCAAGATACTGTTTCTTGAGTGCTGAGATGCACATCGTACATCGTACATTTTATTTCTACATCTTACTCTTCACCATGTTTATGCTCTGTTTTGCACATGCCACCACTCATCATCTCCCTGTTCATCGCATTTGCTATCTGTCTATCACGACCATCAGAAATTATTATATTTCCGAAACTCTTCGGTATTTCGCGGTTGACATATATTCCTCACTATCTGGTATACCACGTCTATACACATCTTTGTTATAGCTTTTTGACATTTGACATTTCTCGTAAAGATGTATTTATCAAAAGAGCATCTGTCATTAGCATGACTAGTACTGTTCTTAGTTTCCTTAAAATTTTTGAATGACGTTCTGGTGTCGTTTGGGTGGTAGTTTTCTGTTTTTCCAATTCCTTTTTTTCTTCTTTTTAGTCTTTTTCTTCTTCTTTTGATTGTAGAAGTTATAATAGTAGAGTAGAATAGAGTAGAATATTGATTTGTCAGTGTCATAGGCTATGATCAGGAGAGATATCAACCACATTTACATTTTTAGCAACTACTGGTACTTCTCGTAAGTAATATTTCCCTGACCCCAAGTGAATATGGTTCTATCTTCAGATATAGCCCAATACATATAGTAGGAACGCAAATATCATGATGCGCTGAAAGGCAAAGCGCCGTAGCTTGTGCACACCCACATTTTTTCTGAAGTTGAGATAGATATGTGGTACTAGTACTAGTACTTACGAAGTTGAGCTCGGGGAACTCGGGAAGCCAAGTATAGAATGAATGTTAATGAAGATTTACATACGGGATGGGATAACTCATTCAAACTCACTGAGAATTCACCTTCATAACTATACTAGTATACTACTAGGCTGGTGCTGTACTAAAGAAAATCAGGGCTGAGCTGGTGAATGCGATGGTGGCGTGGTGTTACATGTGCTTGAGGTTATCCTATTCTTAAGGCAGAATAATTTTGCGTTGAGTGTACATCAATGTGCTATACTAAAGATAATCAGGGCTGAGTAGAGAAAGATTCCGATTAATGCGATGGTGCTGCATGTGCTCGAATCCGTTCTGGATTTCAGGGAGGGTCGTTGTCGCGTTGAGCAGACAGTAAATCATGTGTGATACCGTAATACTGATCGGAGTTGTGGATACTATTAGTATTACTTTGTGGGGAGAGATGTACGCCGAGTCTAGTAAACTCGCAATCGAGACAATTCGGACTTGTCACTAGTGTGCCTCTTCTCAAAGCGGGAACAATGATCGTTCTGGTCACCACTCGGAAGAGCTTGCTCTCTCCTTGATGTATGCGGGGGATAATTGAGTTCCTGAATCATCGCACATAAATCTTTGCGAGCGCGAGGACGAACGTGCCACCCGACGCGCTAGAAGTTCTTATTTCCTGCTCTCGGAGTTACCCCAGGTTTCTTCCATATTCAAACGGAGTTTTTTTCAAGGGATGCATGGTCAGTACTTTATGGACTGCGGAGAATACCGAACTCCTTGAATACCGATGAACGCTCATATTGGATTTACATGTGCAGAGTGTGTATACAAAAGGACAGCTCACGATCCGGAACACTGCATGTAGAACAACGAATGTATTGAAATTTAGAACGATATAATGTAAAGAGTGAATGGAAGATTGCCTTACAATAATAACTTGTTGAGATGTTATAGATTATAAATGAAGAACGAGATATAGATAGTAATGTAATGAAGACTCGAGATCACCGTTACAATCTACAATATAACAAGTATATTGTAGATCCAAAAGAGGCGTTTAGCTTGACGATGCGGATACATACCGGAATATTGTCGATTAACCAAAGGATGGAGAGGTCGGGACCGAATTGAGGGAAGACGGCAAGTACCCTTCTTCTATCCCACTCATCCTTTTTCGTACTTTGACTGTACGACACTGTACGGGCTGGGCCGACCAGGAACAAAAAAAAACACATGCACACTTCAATGACGATACGGCACAAACCATACTCAGTATGGGGAAATAAGGTACATCTTCTATGCGGGTCGAGCGTCGATCGCATGGAACATCATATAAAAGGTGCGGAACACACGGGAAGAACGGAACATACGGGAAGATCACATAGCATATAACCACGAACAGCCAATTAACTCGCCCAAACCCTCTTACTATTAACAAAATGACGAACAGGGAAAACAGAATAACAAAATAGAAAAACATAGAGGGTCACGATGTACACAATTATCCCTCTGCAAATTACAGAAGCCTACCCTCGTGAAGCTCTGTTAATCTTTGCGTTGTCCCCTATACTGGCGTCCCTGAAAGACCTGCATGATCTACATATGGACGCACATGGCCTCACACGGCTCGGACGCGCTCATCCTCAAGAATTATATTGCTTTTGCAGTCTTGCCGTAAGCTCACATGTCATAATGTTTATTTCCTCGAAAATCATGCTTATGATCCCTTAAACACAATCTTCAAGAAGTCAGTTTTCAAAGTTCAAAAGCACACTAGGGCATGCGATCCCTCCAAAATACGAAGGACTTCGCTCGTAGCTGTTCCTGTTCCATCCATTTAAATTACCCCGGACTATATTTTTGTGCGATGAGTCGCAGCAGGAATCGACGGCAGAACGCACTCTCTTCGACAAGCGAGCATGCGGGGGCGTAGAATGTAAAAACAGGTCGAGACCGGAATGAGGCATGATAATCTGCGACTCAGCATGTTTACGGAACTCACTCGGAGTTAACGCCCCAAACCGCGAGTCACTGTATGGAAGAGGATTGACAACGGACGACTGAAGCTTGATGGATTGACGTAGCACACGACCAGAGATAGACCTTCCCAGTCAAATCCTAGTATCGATCTATTCATTCTTCCCAATAAGAAAGGCATAAGCTACAGCTGGAGGGAAACATACTTAGACGTGAGTATAATCAAGCTGTTATCGCTCGGCCGGATGGTATTGTGTGCATAGAGAACGGGATGAACGAAGCGAAGCATCGTCAGGCGGATGCGGGCGCGTGCAAGGGTTGTTGAAGCATAAGGTACGCTCCGCACATACTGCGCCCTTAGGAGGGCGCGTCGAAGCCATAGTCGCTGCCGCAGCCACTGCCGTCGCTCAGAACCACATTACGCACTGGAAAGATAGGAGATAGAACTTATTATTAGAAGCGGCGTTTATTTTTTCTCTTTCCCTCAGTAATGACGAAATTGATAACCGGGATCACCGATAAGGCCTAATGGTCTTGAGACACGAGAAATTGAGAATAGATTGGATAACCAGAACTGAGCTCGGCGCTAAGCTGGCAGTGATGCGACAGCGAAGTGCATCAGCCCCATCAATACGCTGATGACGATGACGATGCGAGAGCTTGGAAGGAGATAATGCAGATCTGGTACGCACGTAGCTTGCGGGGATCTGCAGAGTCATTGTGGCGATGTGCGACAGCCCTGTCAAGGCAATGCCACTACCGGGAGACCGAATATCCTACAAATTCCGCAGCGCTGTCACCCTAACAATGCGGATGAATGTCGGACTGTTCTTCACGTTGAACAACATATCTTCCCACCAGTAGCGTCAAGATATCATCATATGTATGATGAATATTCAAACAAGACCTATTTCAAATTCAAATACGAGAAGATATGCAAAGCAGACTTGCCGAGCGATGAACAACGCCGCGCGAATACAGAAGAGAGTGGTAGATTTAGTGGTGGCATGTGCTGTCGCTTATCACTGCATATCGAGCAGTCGAAGTGTCGGATTCGCCTGGTTTTTTTCAAATGCAATGTGTACAAGAGTGTTCTCAGAGTTCATAATTATATGTGCACAGATAGGGAAGACCAATACCAGAGATTTGAGAGCTTTAAACATATAGTAATATAGTATGCTAGTCCTGCTGGACTCCTGAGCACATGGGCTAAGACAGCCAAGAAGAGGAGTTTGTAAAAACGGTTAGTCCGCATAAACACCTTGGAGGAGTGATACAGTTCAGATGGATATGAGTACCTCGGAGGGTGAAGAAAGCAAAAACATATCGCGTGCATGTCATTGTGAGTGTACTTCTTTCAGGCATAAAGTTCTCACGGGTTCAATAAAAGATTAGTCATTCTTTTGCCAATCATACCACAACAAGTCATCATCAAAATTGTTGAGGCAGAACCAATTTCCAACCATCACGCTGTGGCACGACCAAGCAGAGTACACTGCACCCTCGTCTTCACGCGAAGAAAGTCGGTCATGGACGGAGTTATTTGCATTTCTCCGAGCCATCGACGACCACCACAACGACATGACATCCTGTCCTGACCGGCACTGTGTTTGTGGACGCCGCATCGACCGCCTACTCCCAAATAACCGGCGCACGCCGCACATCCCATCAAATCGAACCGAAACCCCGAAGCACAAGCGCGCGAAACTCGGGAGTATCCTAACCCTTCACACTACACCATTCTTTCCTCCCATTTGTGCCCAACAATATATCGTCCTAGCCTGTCGTCTCTCACTTCTTCAATACAATATCTCTCCTCAAATGACATGAATTGAGTGAGTAATCACTGAATCATACTCACAGGCACTCCTCTCTGCCGAATCGTACCGAGTCGACACCTCAGTGATTCCGTATCCGTATCCGTCCATCACCCCAGATCGACGAAAATAGTCAGATTACCTTTGATAATAGTGGCTCCCTTTTACCGGGTATTTTGCTTCCGTTCCTCGCATTTTCGTCCCATAACCGCCTTTGTGCGGCCTTGTAAAATTCTTTTCCTTCAGTGACCGCCTTCTTTCTTTCACATTTTCTCCGAACTTCTCGACTCGAATCGAGAACCTGTCAAGCGAAAGAAAGGATGCTTTTGAGTTATGAAGAATGGACGATATTCTCGGTTACCTCCCTGTGTTAATACGGATGTCGTACCGGCTCCGTCCTACTAAATCTGTCTTGTAGCCCCAAGACCGTGCAGCTTTCTTTTGGCCTTGAATGAAAGTAAGCAATATGAACTCAAAAACTCATCTTTTACTTTCAAAACTAAGTTCAAGCTTGGTCAGCCTCTCATACCGAGAGTGAGACCTGTTAGGACTCCATCAAGCTTACAACTTCCGCTTGCGGAGTACGGAATGAAAATCACTTTCGGACCCGTCGGCGGACAAGGGGCCCTCAACGATCGAAAAGCATCTGATTATGGAAGACGAATGGAAAGAGCTACTCATGCAATTCAGTTCGTACGAGCACTCTTCCCACTCTTCTCTTGGTCTTTTCGTTCAACGAGTTCACCCGACCTCAAACCCTACTGCAAAAAATAGTACCCAGAGAATCGTGAAGACCTGTTCGGATTCGGTGCCGGATGTGCGTAAAACGCCCATGTGCGCGCAAAGCCTCTTGCTGAGGTGGCTAATCCGATTTCGTGTGCGCCCACGTCCAATCTCGTGTCTTGGCCGTTTGGATAGATTTCAGCACCCTCATAGCTGGCCTGGCCGAACAAATGCCCATACCATGCATTGCTATATCTCCATATCGCTTTTTACCAGACAATGCAAAGCGACCTCTCTTCTCCCGTTAGCATTCAACGTTCGACGTGGTACTCGTCTGAATGGACGCAGAACAAGCTACCTTGAACCTATAAGCTCCAATTAGGAGCGACTATTCAGTACCTCAGTGTAAGTCCTCCAGAACCACAAGCTCATACCATTCTCGTCTCTCTCAATTCAGCAGTAAAGTACCGTCCATATGAAATCCTCGAGTCGACACTTCCTTTCTTCTAACCTTCCGAACCATCCGAATCATCCGAACGCCTACCTTTCCCCCTGAATCTAAAGGCCTGCCGCCTGCATGTGTTCGTATCGATCATCGAAGTACCGCACAATCACCACAAACTGGTGCTACCCACTTCGCCGATCATCGCTCAAGGGCAATTGCCCCACTTCACTTACCACGGAGAAATAATTTGGAACAAAGCATACCAAAAACAGATCGAGCGAACAAAGTAATATGCCATTATCATATCTATAAGGGACAGGAGAGCCTATAATCATTTCTTGTACAATAAGTTATGTATGTAGTTTATGTTTATTCCATTCATCTTTTTTGCAAGTACTGTGTAGTACCAACGCGAGAGCCCAAAGAGCCCGAAAGCAAAAACAGGACGTGAGAGACCCAAGAGCAAGAAATATCAGACAATGAAAACGGAATAATAAGGGATATAGACATGCTCGAAAATAGGGTTCGAACATAATATAATTTACAATAGAAAGCTCGAAATAAAAGGAAGCTCAACTCGATATCAAGAGAAAGGTGAAGCAGGGTGAGGTAAGGCGTGGTGATAGCAAGGTGAGCACAGCAAGTGGGGCGCCAGGGGATGGTAAGGGACAAGAATATAGAAAAGGTGACGATATGCGGGTGTAGAAAGGAGGGACGAGGGACGAGGCGCATAAACAGGGCTATTGTGATGCACTCGGAAGGTACCGATAACACAACACGACAGATTTGGATATAATAACGGCGGCAGCGCAGAGATAGACCTCGATAGACCCGATAGCAAATATGATTGTGCCCTATAGCGGCACGAGGGAGAGGGGCGCGAAGTATGAAAGGGAAAACAGAGTTAAGAGCAAGAAGGAAACGGAATAAGTAAAACAAAGGGTAACAAATAGGAACAAACACAAGAAAGGAAAAGGCAGAAAAAATATATTATGTACACGGAATGATGTCATCGCACCTCGACCTCCCATTCACCACCCTCGCCGCCGGGCTGAGGCAAACTGCGGAGAGCGATACGAACACGTCGTCGTTCTCCCGACTGCCCTCCGATTAAGCCGGAGGAAGATGAAGAAAAATCGAATGGTGAGCCCAGATCGAAAGCTGCCGTGGGTGAGGCACCAGCACCCAAGAAAGGGCCAAGCGGGTCTGCATCTACATACGAGAGCGAAAGCGGGTTTGGACCCTCGTGTGGACTCGAAACGGAAGTCGAAGGCGATGACTGGGAGTTGGCAGGTGACGGGAGTGAGAACGACATGAGCGATGATGGATCGACGAGATCATCTACTGTTGGGGTCGATTGTTCCATCTTCATCTGTGACACTGACTCTAATGATGCAGGAGTTTGTGAAGATGCCGATGGTGGCGAGTGGACGCGCACGCGGATCTTCCCGTCCTTTGTCTTTCGGGTAGAAAACGAGACGTCGAGCGCCCCTAGTCCAAGACCAGACAGGCCCATGTCTTCAGCGCCATCAAGCCCTAGTTCAAGTTTCTTCCATTCATCACCCTCGTTGGCGTCTTGAGCGTTAGTATAGTCGACGTCCATCGCCATGTTGCCCGAGCTGACGCCAGAGAAATCAAGTTCCCACGATGGAACGTCTTCGGCTGTCGCAGTGCCTGATGTTGCAGTGGGGAAGAAAGAAGGGCCATCCCATTGGATCGTGTCCAAGAAAGACTGAGAAGTAGGGAGAGTGGAGCGAGGGTGCGAAGACGGATGCGAAAGCAAAGACGGCAAGGCGCAGAGCAGTACCTAAAATAATTAAAGCACATTAATGTCACAAAATTAAGTCTTCTGTGAAGGAGCAGAAACGAACCATCAGTCCGAGACTCGCACCGCCTTTTGGGTTTGCAACAATGTTCTTGAGTGAGGCAGGCGCCATGAGCGGTGAATTGGCGCCTGCATCAGAATTGGTTCCGTCGCTAAGGACTGGCTCGCTTGCTTCCGTCTTAACTTTCTGTTCGTGTTTAAGAACTTCGAGACGATGAACAAGTTCAATTTCGCGCTGACGAGCTGATGCAAGCTGCATGCGAAGTAACTCGAGTTCAGAGGACTCGGAGGAAAGTGAAGGAGTCGAGGGAGTCTGCCCGTCTGCGAGCTCACGCAGGCGAGAGTTTTCTCGCTCAAGCTCTGCAACGCGTCTGGGGAAAGGACGTGAGAAATAATACACATTGTATTTGAGAAATCGAACATACATTTCCATGAGTTCGAATTCTTCACGTTTACGCTGTCGACTGAGGAACGCAGCAGCACGGTTCTTGACAAGACGTGCTTCGCGTTTTGACAGGCCAGTAACGTCCGGTGGCACAAAGTCCTTGAGACTCATGCAGGCTCGCTTCTTGGTATTATTATTATTATTTGACACTGGCGAAGCAGCCGCAGAGGTGTCGGACCTGTCGTCGGAAGCGGAGCGCTTCAATGAGGATGGGGAAGATTCTCGGCGGAAGCTCATGTTATGTGCGGGTGGCGAAGAAAACAATTCGGATGATGAAGTGGGTGAGGTCGGCGTTGGGAGAGGTGGCGAGCAGCGCTGCTGTTGGTGTTGTTGCTGTTGGTGTTGAGAGAGATGTTGCGAGAAAGATGGCGGCGGGAGAGAAAGGTGTGGGAGGGAGAAATCAAAGTCGAAGTTGAAGGGGGCGCCGGGCTGATTGGCCGTCATCCTCGGCTCATGTTCGGCAACTGGTCCCGTCGCCGGTATGTGCACCTGCAGGCCTCGCCGCAGTTGCATTATCTCCATCTCGGAGACCGGCGGCGGCGTCCACGGGTTGCTCGTCGCCATCTGGAGAGACGATGAGGTCGACGGGGGCGATGACGACGGCGACACGGGCGAGAGGGGGTACCCGTTATATGCAAATGGCTGGCGATGGGCCGGAGGGTGACGCTGGGAGTTCTCCCATGCACTCAGCACGGACGCCGATGCGGAGTCGAGGGCAAAATGGGCTCGTGAGGTCTGCATGTCCATGACCTAGTAGAATAACTATGCACTGACTGAGCTCGTCGGATGCGGGGAATCAATGTTTGGGCGGATATCCGCTGAGGGAAGCAGCCGTGTTCTTATACTTTCTTGTCCCTCATGGTACAGTACAGTACTAGTTACAGTATACCTATTCATCGCCTTTAAGCTTCTTCTGCACGCTCGGCACTAGGCTGATTCTGCACTGCACTCGACAGGGATTCCCGGATGGAATACCATTTTATTTTTAATATTTTGTCATGAACACAAATACTGATGTTCCGAGGGTTCTCCGGCCTGGCGACGCACGCGCTCTCTCTGGCAAAAGCCTTGGAATAGCCTGCCTATGGCATCCCTCCAGAAGCATTATTCCCTGGCCAAATCTCGGTCGTCATCTCCCGCCCTCATCTCTGCATCCTCCCCTCTTCTTGTATGTCTGCATCTGCCCTTCTGCCCCGCATTGCCGTTTCTGGTGTGATCACCTGTACGTTGCCCTCATCCTTCTCCGGACATCCCGTCCGGCTCGTCAAAGAACCTCGACGGTGGTATTTTCCGCACAGGTCGTCTTTGTCGGGTCTTTGCCTTTGTATATCCTTCCCTCTACGGATTCCAAGACGCCCTCAAGCCTCTCCTGGACTGATCTTCCCAGCCCGCAGCAGTCCCAGTGCCTGCCTCTTTTCGCGCGTTGGCACGGTCCCGGTTACGCGATTCCTCGGATTCGGACACTTGTTCTCGCTCTCTCGGGCAAACTTCTCGTTTCTCGCTTTCTCTTCCGCCTTTACTTATTCTGCTCTGACGCCTGCTGATCTCCGCATACAATACAATCAACGGGCCGTTCCGCTATGTCCGAAATCCTTTGGTACCTTCAGTCCATGAATGTACTAATGAGCTGCTCTAACGATGCTTTTCCGAGCCGGCACATCCCGTACGCGTGTGCGTGTGAAAGGGAATGGGAATAGGAATGTCTAGATTATATGTTTTCTGTGCCTTACAATACCCTCCGTTCACTTGTTCCCAACCTCTTGTTTTTCCCACTCGGCTGCCCGGCTCATCACAAATCGCTCATTGCGCTCTGCGCTCACTCTCGCAGCCGCACGTCTTTTTCTCGCGGTGATATGGACGAGCCGAGAGTCGCGCGTACGACAATCTAGACATTGAGAACTCAAAAGCACATGTTGACAAAGGCTCGACGGACTAACGTACATAGATTTGCCTCATCGGTCCAAACGCGCTGATTAACCTCGCACAGTTTGCATCATCTGGGGTCAATTGACTCCGCATCGCTGGCGGATATTCTAAGTACGTTATCTCGCCGCTGATTGCTGATGCCGATCATGCTGCTAATTGGTGCTCTGGTCATGCAGACCAGTTGCAAGTTATGTTCACGTGCTCCTGAGCTTCCCGCACAAACGAGCATATGCCACCGCCTTCTTTCTCAAGAATCTACCCTTGCTCGTGTTCAACACACAATAACAAAGGCATATCATGCCTTCTTTATGTATCTGTCGCTCTGTGCTTTGACACAGCATGCAGTGAATTATGCTCGGCGGGACCGGCGGATGTGATGCTTTCCGTGCGGATGCATGAGCAGACGCTGATTAGACACCTATCTTTGTATCAATTGGATATACCAGGAATTTGGTGTATTCGTTATTTCTGCCTGAGCAACGTCATCTCCATGATGACATCCGGCAGACAGACAACCGCCCTCCTTCGCTGCTGGTGCTGATGCTACACCCATCCTTCCGCGTACGTTGTTACGAAATCGCTCTGTTTCTCCCGGCTCCACGTTCACGCTGCCCGCTTATCTATCGTCAAGTTAAATGTTCAGAAAGCTGAAAGACAACATTGGACGATATTCATTCAACGGCAGCTAGCGGTGACCGATTACCGTATCCATAGCTATCCTCAAGTCGAGAAAGGATATAAATATTCATGACAGCTACCCTCAAGTTTCTTCTCGGCCGTTTCTTCAAATTTTCCCTGCCCTTGTCTGTCGTATTTTTTTCTCTAGGAATCCTTGGCAAGTGCTGATCTGATGACTTCATACCACACAACCGTACATCCCTTACACACGACGCTGTCCAAAAAATAATTCGAAATCGATAACCACATCCACTCAAAACAGATGAAGAAGTACAAACAAACGGATCATCAAGACGAAACGGTGAATCGTCATATGCATGTTAGTTTGTAGGAAGATCGGAGGTCACGCATCCCTTTCCTCTGCTTCACGTTCTTCTCATTCATGTCATCCGAACCAATCGTAAAAACCAAATGCGTTCCTTCCATCGTTCTTTTGCACGGGGAGAGCACGCGACTTCTCTCTCCCTTAGAGCCGAGAAAACCTCACAGCCGTCAGCGCCGTTTCTCCGAGTGAGTCCGTGCTCAGCCTCATATTCATCCCGTCGGACGTACATCATCCAATGATCCATCAAGTAACACCTTCCGCCGTTCCTTGCACCAACCCTGATTTAGGTTGAGTCACACGGAGAAGAGAAGCTGTCGGAAGGACATAGGGACGTAGAAACCCATAAACGTGCCTTCCGTTCCCTCGAGAGCTATTTTTCGACCTTGTCTTTGCTTGTGGTATGAAAAGTAAGGCCTAATGGGATGTAGGGCGTATAAACCTCGGTGCGCGTATTTCCCCGCATTTCCCGCACTACTACACTACTACATTATTACACCCTTTACCTTTACTCTTCCCCGACAGAGACCGAGCGACGGATGGTGCTGTAACACAAGTACTAAGCTAAGGTCCGTCCGTCCGTATGTCCGTATGTCCATGTGTACAACAGCGGAAGTATCACCAGGACATTACGACAATGTATGGCGTATATTTGGTGCTCTTCGTTCTCGGAAGAAGTATGCACTCGGTGATCTCCTACCATACCTCTTTCGGTACTAGTGGGTAATGATGATTTGGACAGCCTGGCACTAATGCACAAGATACGCCTATACACGACCGCATGAACATCTGAGGCGTAGGGGATCAGCGGTACGTCCGTGCGTCGAGGTATCGATCAGTCAAACAATCAAAGGTTCTCATCGGACATAGAATATCACACACCGTAGTACGCTACCAGATCAGTTTACGTTTTTCAAGCGCTTTCATTCCTTTTCCTCTCAAGCGTTTGCCTGTTCGCATCAGTCTCCTTGGTGAAATCAAATTACCAAAATACTTGGTGTCTCAAAGGCAAGTCTGCTTCTCGGAACACGCCCATCTTTGCAGTGTCTAACAAAATTGACATACTACATTCGTCTTAGCCTGTCAAGGTGAGGAATAGTGAAAAAAAAAATGCCAAGAGTTCGGGCAAAGTCGCATTTTCCCAAAAACTTATATTCCACTGTTCCGATATGTCATGATTAACACTGCCTGTTGTCAGGTGTCTAGACTCGACAGTGGAACACGGAACTGTATAGCCTTCGGCTGTATTGTTTGACAATCGCAATCTTCCTGATGTCATTGAACATATGATATGGAATGCAGAAGGAAAAGAAGAAGCAATAGCATTTACGTCAGAATGTGCTTGCTCGTTGCAAACCAAATATACCTCAGATTAAATATACTTGAGCCCCATTTTCTAAGCGCTTTCATATGTCTTCACTTAGCCAGGTAAGCGAGAGATGTTTGTTGCACGTATTCCGGATTCACTACTTCCTATCGCCGCAGAGCAAAACAATGCGACAGAGTGAAAAGGAAGAGCGTTTACCGAGATTACTCGGGTTTCTTACGGAGACACGTAGCTTTGAGGATTTGTCATCCTATGATGTATGCATGCTCTGTCGTGGGTAATTTGTTCACTACGGGAATTCCTTGAATACCTCGTCAATACCATCACGTTGAGTGCCTTCCAACGTCTTTCCTCGGGTACTGGGACTACCGGACCGCCAAGCAAATTTGAAAGAGAGTTAAGATTATCACAATACAAATTAAGGACAATCCGCAAGCTGCAGGCACACAAGAGTTACTCCCCAAAGCTTCCGCTTTGCGATTTGACCACATACTCTATCAAATTTATTTAGACAGGCATACCGGCACTTCAACACCGCAATTCTCTTATTAAATATTCTTCCAGAATCACGAAGTATGTCTATACTCTAGAAGCACGTTCTTGAGAAAATAGATCTAAATCCAGGATATAACTCCTCAAAGCCCCCGAAATCAACACAACTCACTTGACATTTCTTCTCTCATTCCTTTCACTTCAAGAGCGCGTAATGGCCGTTTGGTGAATTCGCGCTTCGCAACAGCTCCACCTCGTCCCTAGCTTCTGCTTGCTGGTACTCTCCAACAGGAAAAGAATTTGTAAAAATAAAAATAAGATTGTAGACTCGTGCCTTGGCATTTCTTCTACTTGTTTTATATAACTAATGTCATTAGGCCATATGTATACGAAGGCACGAATAACATTGGAAAATAGACTCTGTCTTCCGCTCCACATATGCTCTTTATTTGAAAGCAACGATCAATGTATCTGCTATTATTACTCTCTGTCATGAGGATTGCTCTCATGACGTTCTATCAATGTATCATTGTCGTCATCATTCTGCTCATTGGGTTTATGTTTGCTTAGAATAAACTATGATAGTAAAATCGGCTATTGAGAGGGGTTATGTGAGAGGCTTAGAGGGATCACACAAAGAGGGGGGATAGTGGACTCGGCTCGTTCTCCTTAGCATCATTGTCCGTTGATTCAGTAGGTATATATAATATGTAGCTATGTCTCGGGTACGTCCGTTGCTTATATGCGTCATTCCATATATGTTAACACTCCCCTTCAAACATATATTAGTTTAATAATATGTTTGTTTTGCAACTATTCGTTTATTTGATTTGTAGTTATTTTTATTTTTATTTTTATTTTTAGGGGTAGTTATAGTGCTGCTACCACTCCCCTTCAAACATTTATAAGTTGGCCAGACCTATAAGATGTTTGATTTGCAGATTGTTCCAACATTTTTATTAGTATTGTATCTACATTGTACATTGTGTCTGTATTATATTCACTCGTGTATCACATATAATAATATTATTTGTATAATATAAATGTGTTGTTTGTATCATATATTTTGGTCCACTGTGTGTTAACTTTGTGCTTTGTTAGATATTTATTAAGTTTTCGTTTGCTGTCATGTCATTAGTTCTGTAGTTCATTCATTATTATATTATTAAGTTGTTGTTCATTGTCTTGTAGACTGTTTGATGTGATTGAAATTGTTCAGAGTTAATCTGAAGTTTGTACATAGTTTACTGTTCAATGACAGTATTGTTTTCACAATAAATCGTTCGAAATCGTTATTAATATCATATGTGCTTCAGAGACCTGTAGAATCTCATGAGCACTATGTAAGATTGTAAATCATGTGTTTTATTTATTAAATTTGCTTGAGTATTACTAGTAATTTCTTTTTACTTTGCTGTGAAACTAATGAATCATACTAGTAAAATGTATATCTAGTGTTGTAATGATATCCTTCTTTAATCATTACTGTCTGTGTTTGTCTACATTTGTATATACATTAAGCATTCAGCAATAGCTGATTTATGTCTTCAGATTAAAGCTTTGTATTGATTGTATGTTGTAATATTAATAATGTTATTTGTTTTTGCTAGATTGCTTCATTCTGAGATCAATAAGGTTTTATGCTAACATATATTTGTTGTATAGATATTATATCTGGCTGTAGGCAGCTTGCTATGTGTCTAGGTGCATCATATATGTATTATATCATGAATGTATTGTTTGTTTGTTCACTTTACATTATTGTTTATATTTATATATTAATGTTGTGTTCTGTAATGAATTGTTTCTGATACATCCTGAGTAACTATACAATCTGTTACATTATTTCTTCAATAGCCAACATAATTATCTATTGTAAATTGTTAGTAACATGTGTTTGTATTATTTGTTATTAACAGTGTTATTGTGAATTGTTGTGATTGTAATGTTATGAATATTTATTAGTATTATAGCTATTGTTCTTTACTTTTTCTTTTGTAAAGAATAGTGTATTGTAACACAATCTGTATATAAGTGATATATTAGATTATGTTTACTATAATAGTCTCCTAGCATACTTTAGTTAATCTAGTAGTATGTGTAATTGTAGTATTTGTTCAATGTTTTATTTGTCAACGTTTTATTTGTTAATTGATTTGCTAGGTAAAGTGTTTTATATATTGGTTTTATTTATTTTATTTGAATCATTGTATAGATATACTTATTAGTATCTATCCAATGTATTTCATAATGTTATAATACTGTTCACACTTGTATTAATTGCACAGTGAGGGCAAATTAATTGTTCATACAAGAATCAATTTAATAGTTTTATTTGATTATATGTATGTACTCTATACTTGTTTGTATAGTTATTATCTTTGTATTATTCAATTGTAGTTGTGAATTATATTGCAATTATATTTGTATTATTGTATGGATATATTATTTATTGTTTTATGTACGTTCCGAAGTATTATTTTCATTATTCATCACTTTTATCCATGAGCTATAGTCTGGATTAATGAATTATTTTGTTATATGATGTGATATTTGTTTGTATTTTATTTATTTTCGTATTAAACTTTGTTAAGTTAATCAGATTATTATATTAATATTATTTGCCAAGTATGAGCATTTGTTTTGTAGTGGAATTATTATTTATTTAACATTGAAGTTCAATTACACATTGTGTTGACTTCTGTTATTTGTTCCAATTGATGTTATTTTACATCACATTGAATGATTTACCTTTGTGATCCGTTATATCTGTCTGTAACTTCTATTGCTTATTGTTTTTTAGGATCAGTGATAAGATCAACATTTCTGTATCATGAATATTCATTTGTTCATCTGTAGTTTTGTGTTGTGAATGTTTGTGCATTTGCTGTAAAGAATGCTTTGGGAATATGTGCCATTTCTAGGCTTTATTATTATTAATTTATTAATTATCTGTTTGAATAACTTTTATAAGCATTGAAAATGTTATATGATGTATAACTTTTATATTCTTTAATAAGGTATTTTGCATTTGACAGATTTGTCAGATTCATTGTAGATTTCACTTAGTGACATAGTCAATATGTCTGTATTAAGAATTTGATGTTTATCATTAGTATGTATATTATTTAATTACTCCCCTTCAATTTGAGAAGGTTATTCTTTGAGTAATTGACAAGTAGTGTAAGTACATAAGTACATCATTGATTTCCTTTCATGTATTTGTAATCCAACAAGTAGTGTTAGTACTTTGTTATTTTACTTTCATACGTTTGTCAGTATGTGTTATAATATAACAGTATGTTTTAAGTTAACTTGTAATGTTTGACATACATTATTTTGTTTAAACATTACACTGTAACATTGTGCCATTTGTTTTATAAATTTTAATGTGATATTTATAATATGTCTGTAATATTTCAGACATGCTAAGAAATCTCTCTGTATGTTTGCAGTTACAACATCAGTTGCACATCTATTCATATCTCTGATAAGATGTAATAGATATGCTTGCATCTACTTTTCTTTATATATTATACTGTCTGAGATAATGTGTTAAACGTTTTATTAATTTATTTAATCTTATCATATTATGATTGTTTTCGTTTGTAATCATTATAATAAGTGTGTCTGTTGTAGTTTTTCTGTTGTTTGTTGTACTAGCCATATTGGCATAGTACTTCACTTGTATATAAGCTTTGTAGCTTTAATATAAGTTTATTTATACTTTGTTAAAGTATATCTATGTTCTGTACAATTAAATATGTTCTGTTACATTGTTGTAGTAATGGTAGAGGTATTATTCTACTGTTTGCCATTATTATACATTGTTATTATATGTTTACACTATCATAGGTGTAAAGTATTGTTATTTGTTTATTGACTATAATTGTGTACTCGTTCCTGTACCATAGTTACTGTAATGTACTTTGTAACTTTATTATTATTATTATTATTATTATTATTAATTCGTCTGTAGATAGTTGTACACTTTCATAAGCTGTATTAGTGTGTAGATATCAGATGTCTTAGATATCAGATGGATATCTGCTAACTTGTTTTATCTCATATCTGACATGTCCAACATATCTGAGACATGTCTTACATTAATCATTTGGCTGTGATATCACTATATGTGTTATTATTTTATTTATGCTATACTATATGTGCATTTGTTGACAGTGTCAATCATTTGTGCTATTGTAATATTAATAGTGGATGAGTAGCATTTGCTTTCTCAATCCTTCTAACGTTTGTCTGTAGTATGATCAGTTATTTATAATAACATGATCTCTGTAATATTATAGAATATTTTAGTGATTAAATGTTGCAGTAAGTGATACTCATTGTAGTTTCAGCACCACCTGCACAGACCGAGTTATTACTAGGCCAATGATCATAATCACTAAGACAATGATCATATAATGTCTGGGTCATGTGTAGTACAGTAGATTGTGTGTCTGTAGTGTATCAATTTGCGTTTGGGATACTCAGACAGGTGTGTCGAGTTCTGCGTCATAGTATGCTGCGTGCATGCATGCGATCCATAGAGCTGCATAGAGCATAGACATAGTAGAGTGTAGATAAAGCGTAGGCAGGGAGCACAAGGCTCATAACCTATTGATAGGGGTTATGTGAGAGGCTTAGAGGGATCACACAAAGAGGGGGGATAGTGGACTCGGCTCGTTCTCCTTAGCGTCATTGTCTGTTGATTCAGTAGGGTATATATAATATGTAGCTACTAGTATGTCTCAGGTACGTCCGTTGCTTATATGTGTCATTCCATATATGTTAACATCGGCTATCCCGAGCCTTTACCCGTGCATCATTGTTTTTAGCACTTCCAGGAATGGACTATTCATCTATCGACCGGGTTATAGCAATCCAGCCGCTCAGCATCCGCACTGACATGCAAGCCTTCCAAACTGTGTTTTGCTCTCGATTTATACGCCTACAGTATGCGTGCGGTGTCTATGATGCATTGGCTTCTATTTCCGTTGACCTCTCCTGTACTCAGTACTGTTAAGAAGGCAAGAAGGATCCGTTCACATAATTTCATAAAGCTGGCGCTTGTGAAAAAGTGTGCTCTTATCACGACTCCGAAGAGACACGTACAAATTAGTAGCTCATAGACGTGTGTTCAACGCAAACCTACTACTACTTCTACAACTATTTTTTAAAGCATATTTCTAGGTCTTATGTCTAGACTATATGCATATTAAGTCATGGACGGATTAAGAAAACAGACAATGACATCTCTCCCCTATCTCTTACTACTTGCCTTCAGCTTCAACTTGGTTACAAACTTCAATGAACAAGATTATCAGACTCAATCTTTAATGCCTGTGATCTGGACTGCTCCTTCCTACTGCTTGAAAAATGCATTTTAAACCTCTTTCCTAGTTACAGTAAGTGACTACCTGTTCATACAAGATTAATTATCAGTATTATGTTTAATGTAAGGCAGGCTGTTAACTTTCCTATTTCTGTTCAACAGCTTCAGCTGAACTACTATCACAGCTCTTGTGTCTTTTGATGTTTTAGAATTTTTGTTTCCCCTCGACAGAGGTATACTAATGTCGGAGTATGTACAGATTCATGTGTTGTACTGGTAGTAAAGAGGATAGATATAATCGAATTGTTGGGCTTATCGGTTCCCACGAAGTGAACACGTAACATTAGCCTCCCCATTAGAACTCTATTGTACTGGGATCAACTCTTTCAAACCACAGGGTACAAGGTTTTTCATAATTTTATGGCACAAGTTCGGATCGTAAAGCCACTTGTTGTCCAAAGTGGTCGGTAAATAATGGAGGCCGGAAATTTTTCTTCAGCAAAACAAGATTATGTAACCTGTTTAATTTCCTAAAATAGCCAACCATTGTCCTTTGGCTCTGTCCGTTGCGACGAGGTCAATTGTTATTGTTCTTCTGCGCACCTGAAAAATGGCCAGAAACGTGCTCCTTTTCAGCTCTATCTCCTACTCTCATCTTCCCTTTCTGCGCTGTGCGCCATGTTTGCCAGCGTCATCGCTTTCTTTTCGGTTTTCAGCGCGTTAGCCGCTGCCCAGAACACTCCGTCGGTCGTGTGCATTGCTGGACAATGCGTGCAGGGTTTCACAAACTTAACCCGTGAGTTTGTAATGCAATTCAGATATGCGAACACGTAAACTTACGTTGCTGATGTAGTGGGTGCAACTTTGAGCGCGCCTGGCGCGTCAACAAGTCTGCTCTTGCTTCCAGGTCAATACACCGAGACGACGAATCCTTCACTATTGCATTCTATCCTTACTTCGAGCTCAGCCACCATCTCAGGTTCCACAGGCTTTCAGAACAGTAGTAGTATCTCGTTACCCCTTTCCATCCAACTTCAACCCGGGCTCGCATTCTATTCTTCTTCAAACTATTCTGGTTCAGCTGCATATATCGCCCTTCCGACGTCAGCGAACGCGTCGAATGTAACGACTACTATCAATGGCGGGTCGTTTGTACTGTCGTCAAACACATGGGCCGAGTTAACCACCTCAGGTGGTCGGATCATCCTGTGGGACGCGTCGCCCGATATATCGCAATTACCCGGATTCATTTCTAGTGGCTTGACTCTCAATCAACTCCAGAGCGGGTCTTGCAGCACCCCTTGTGCAAGCGGCGGAGTCTGTACCTCTCAAGGCTCATGTGCATGTCTGCCAGGATTTACAGGATCATCTTGTGAGGCATGTGCGACTGGGTTTTTCGGAAAAAATTGTCAGGCCTGTCCGAGTGACTGCGAGACCTGTGATGACGGTATTAACGGGTCGGGAATCTGTCTGAAGAAACAAAGTAATGCTCAAAACTGCAACTGTTTGAATGGCCAATGTGCTAGCGATGGATCCTGCGCTTGTAACGCGGGTTGGGTTGATAGCTCGAATGGTACTAAGTGTGCTTCATGTGCAAATGGCTTCTTCTTGAGTGATGATGGATCGTGCAAAGGCAAGTGGAACATTGTATGTTTCGCTATCATATTACTGATGCTTCATTAGTTTGTGAGCTTGGATGCGCAACTTGCGCAGCTTCTACAGGAGCTTGTACCGCCTGCAAGAGCGGCTTCACCCTTTCCTCTACCGACTCTACCAAGTGCAATCCACCCTCGACTGCGACGACTACTGGCACTGTCTGCCCTGACGGCTCGTTTGCCAATGGCGCGTCTTGTGCTGCGTGTAATTCACTGTGTAGCACATGTACTGGGGCCACAGCCAACGACTGTGTCGTCTGCGGGACAGGGAGATTCCAGTTCAACGGGACTTGTGTGACAGTCGATGGCAATGGCGTATGTCAGACTGGTCTGACTACTGGGAATGGATTCGTTGCAGATAATAACAAGAAGGAATGTGAAGCATGTCCTGAGAAGTGTACGGCCTGTGGAATTCCTTCATTCAGCATTGCAAGTACGATCGATCAAGTACAATGCACAGCCTGTCTATCTGGCTTTGTACTCAGTAGCGGCCAATGTGTGGAGAACTGTCCAAGCGGGACATTCTTGGATCCGAAGGACAATGTAACTTGTTCAGCGTGCTCCTCAACTTGTAGCACTTGCGCGGGTTCCGCGACGTTCTGCCTAACTTGCTCAAATAACCAACTCGCTTCTGGTGGTGCTTGCGTGACGTCGTGTCCCTCGGGGACCTTTTCGTCATCCGGCGCATGTGTCTCGTGCCATCCTGATTGTACGACTTGTTCTGGGACATCATTTAACCAATGCTCAACATGCCCTTCCGATCGTCCCGTCCTGTCAAACGGCCGCTGTCTTCCCATATGCAGCAAAAACGAATTCTTTGATCCTGCTAGCAGCTCTTGTAAGAGCTGTGATAGCTCCTGCGCAAGCTGTAGTGGTTCAGGAAGCTCAAACTGCCTCAGCTGCGCAGATGGGAACAGCGTGCTTCGTGGCGGTAAATGCGTCGCCGGGACATGTGCAGCCAATACTGATGTCGTCCCTGGCCTTGGAGCATGCCTGAGTGACCTTGTTGCTATTCCTCAGGCATCCGGTTCTGGGACTGCCTCTGGTGCTTTACCGACTGTGACGGGCATCAACTCTCCGACGGTGGACGAGAAGGGTGGTTCGCACCTCGAGTGGTGGCAGATTCTTCTCATGGCACTTGGATGTGCTTTCATTCTACTCTGCCTTCTGTTGTGCCTGCGCCGTCGCATGAGGAAGAAGCGCGCGCAACAAACTCAGGAGTTTGCGAGGGCTAAAAAATTGGACGATAATCTCACCTGGCGTGAACGCGTCGTGAGGTTTGGTGAGCGCTTGTTCGGACACACCTTAGGGGAACGTGTGCTGGGGTCTCGCAAGCGTGGGGCGACAGGTCCCATTGCTCTGCGAGATGTTGGTAAAGGGACGGCCAAAGACTCCTATCAGATGCGTGACCTAGAAGAGGCACGGTATTCGCGCGACGTGGATAAGTTGCTCGATGGATACGCGTATTCTCGTCATTCACGTGAACCGTCACTCAATACGTATGAGAAGCGTTCAGATTACCTCTCGCGTCTTCACGGTGATGCAAAGTCCAAGTCATCAAGGTCTAAATCAAGTCGATTCCGACGTGACCGCGACCGAAGTGCCGATAAGGATGTCGACTTGAATACGATGTCCGATGAATCGATGTACACATATCTAACAGGTCAACCTCGTCGCACTGCTGATGCTCGTCAGCCTGTGCGTGATAAGCCTGCCTTCTCCTCACGCCTTACTCCTCTTGATACAAACGCTCGAGATCTCGACCGTGGACGAGATCGTTTAGCTTCACGTTTTTCCGATTCCATGTATTCTGAATCCAATTATGCGCCTCCGCGTGATCGACGAAGGCGTGATCATAGTCCTGCATCGAACGCGAGTAGCTCTCGCGCGCCAACTCCTGCGCAGGAATACGCATTGACTGTACGCGATCGAGAACATAGTCCTGCAAACCGAGGCCCCGCAGTGGATTATGGCTTGATTGACCTCGGAAATCAGAAAGATCAGTATGGAGGGAGAGGTGATTATTGGTTGCGACCTAATCATACTGGAGCAAGCAGTGGATCGAAGAACCCATTCCGTAGATGAACATGGTGTTATTTCCTTATTTCCGTTCCTTTGGATATTTGGACTTTAAATTTAAAAATGCATGTCCACACGCTCCATTTACTTGTCTTCTTTCAATTTCGTCTGTTTGAACGCTTACATGTATTACCCTCTAATCACTTTCGTTATACAGATTTCTTGTGCTGCAAATTATCCTTATAGCGTTACACTCACATATTTCCTTGCACCATATCATTTACTATTTACTATGTGATATGCTCCGATTAAACCCGTGCATGGATGCTGTCTGTTCCATTTTAATTGCTTAAATAACTTCAACTTTTATTCTGGCAATTGAGACTGAAACAGCAGCAATTGAATAACTGTGCTGCGGAAGCAAATAATGAATTTACATAAAAAGAAGTTGAAATGTATTCGTGGGAAAATTGGCTGTTCGTGGTGTGGGTCTTGTTTGTCGTTTAGACGCTGCTGGCGTATCAACCTCGTTCCCAACACCCATCTCTCCGCTCTCTCACTAACTCATACCTCACAAAAATCATGTCTGACGGTGAAGGTGGTGAAAAAAAGAGCGGCTACCGGCTTGAAGTCGCTCCCTCTGCTAGGGCACAGTGCAAGGGTGTGTTTTTCATCGAGCTTTATAGTCAATAATGAGAAACGCGATGTTGATACTTTCAATGGGAACCACATAGGTCCGAAGCCATGCAAAGGCGAGTCTTGGATTCAGATGACACGTAAAGGGAGCGCGACTGACGCGAATTTCTTTCTTCGTTGACAGGTACAAAAATCAACAAAGGCGAGCTACGACATGGATCTGTTGTGGATTTCCGAGGAAACACTTCTTTGTTCGTCCTTCCTCCCTTTCTTAGTATAATCTCCCTCTCTAATACTAGCTTTGACTGTGCAGTGCATGGCGTCACTGGGGCTGTGTCACTGAGCGTATCATCAAGAACATGAAAGCTGCGTTTGAGGATCCAACCGAACTGGACGGCTTTGATGAACTCCCAGAGGAACACCAGGAACGTGTCAAAAAAGCATACGAAGAGGGCCACGTAGCTGAGGAAGATATTCCTGAGAGTGCACGTAAGCCTGAAGGTGAAGGCGACGAAGAAGACGAGGAAGAAAAGAAGCCTGCGAAAAAGAAGCAAACGAAGAAGAGGGTTAGAGTAAGGCTTTTCTCCGTGCTATCGCACTATGTTGCTATACTAATATACTCTCGGAAGAGTGATGAAGATGGGGAAGAAGAGAAGGATGAAACTCCCAAGAAGAACCCCAAGCCTCGCAAGCGTGCCAAGGTTAGATATTCTCTCAGCTCTACACGTCATTTTCCTAACAAATACCTCAGAAATCGGATGATGATGACGAAGAAGAGAAGGGAAAAGAAGAAGAAAAGCCAAAGAAAAAGGCTGCACCCCGCAAGCGTGCCCCTAAGGTTAGTTTATTGAATGTATTCGATAAATTAATTTAATTAACGCTCCTGTTAGCAGAAGGATGAAGATGGCGAAGAGAAGCCACCTGCAAAACGTGGAAGAAAGAAGGCTGAATCGAAGGTAAATTTCTCATAAATGACACTTTATCCTGCCACTGTTCGATTCCTTATAATACTGTCTGGCAAATAGGCTGCGGAGGGCGATGAGGACGAACCAGCGCCGAAGAAGAAACGTGCAGCGCCCAAGAGCGGAGATAAGAAAGCCAAGAAGGTGAGTCTGAATGGTTATCCTGATGTTCTTAATTAACAAAGGAATGGCTCTTAGGTTGACGAAGATGAATCTGGCGAAGATTTCGGTGATGAACTGGATAAGGTGTCTGGCGATGAAGAGGATGAGGTTGAAGAGAAACAGAAACGCAAGAAGGTGGAGAAAGGCGTATCGAAAGGGAGGGTGTCAAAGGCTTCGGTAGTTGACAAGCCAGTCTCGAAGTCTAAGCCAGCCTCAAAAGCTAAGCCTTCTTCGAAGGCGAAGCCTGCATCTAAAAAGCCTACTAGCAAGGCTAAGAAAGTCGAGGAGAGAGCCGAGGAGGTTGCCGAAGAAGATTGAAAGAGTGGCTGAGATATCAAAAGCCTTTTAAAAAACACATGCACGTTCTCTACTTTGGACCATAGGACTATGCCTGCACCTTCGCGATCCATGTTCCGTCGTATGAATTGGCTTTCGGCTTGTTTCGTCTTGTTTTGCATCCATCATGCGACACCCTACTTTTATTCTGCCTGTGTATTGCTGCCGTACTCTGCATTTCGTTATTTTGCGCGTAGTTATTAATACACGTAATCCATCGATGTATACTACCGTTTGGCACGTTCTTGTAAATACATTATTATAGTTTACTTTATCCTTCCGCTATTAGCAAGACCGATGCTTCCATTTCAAATTTGATTTCTTGAGGTGAGAACTACAGGCAACTCCCCGAGTCGGAACACGAAGTGATTCTTCATGTCCTTCTCCCATTGATCCTTGTCATAGCCATGCGCAAACGAAATTTCAAATCGCTGCAAAAGCAGAGCAGTGACGCTGCGGATTTCGGCTAGCGCGAGCATCTTCCCAGCGCAGTTCGCGGGTCCATAAGAGAAGGGCATGTATGCCGAGGTGTCGTGAACGAAGTGCATTTTGGATTTCGAATCGGATTCCGTAGTTGGTGACGGTTGGAGCCAGCGGTCAATCCAGAACGTTTCCGGTATTGGGGAGAAGTATCGGGCTTGCCGGTGGAGGACGTACGGTGGGACGTTGACGGCCGTTCCTTCAGGAATAATACTAACACACAATATCTAAGCAATAATAAACATATTGGTATTAAGGGAACTCACTGCTCGCCGATTTGCTTGTATCTGGACCCCGCAGCAGGCGCCCGTTGCAAATCAGTAGGAACAGGTGGCTGAAGTCGCAGGGTCTCGTTGCTAAACACAAAGGACAAATTAACCTATTGCCCTAGATAGGGACTGAGATCAAAACTCACATCACAGCATTCAAGACGGGCAATTCAGCGAGTCTTGTGAAATCAAAAGGGTCACCTTCACCGAGCGGGAACGCCCCATCGAGCTCCTTCCTCAGCCTCCCAAGTACGGACGGGTTACTCAGCAAGTAATAGAATATATGACTGATCGTTGTCGCAGTTGTGTCCGACCCGGCAATGATAGCGACCTTGCAGTTCTCGCTCAATAAGGTTTTGTCATGGGCCGATTGGCATGAGCCTTCGATGTCCTCATTTGCAAGGTGGTAGAATAGATCCTTGTTGCGAGCACCACGTTGCACTCGCTCAAATATACAGTTGTTAACGAAGGTTGTAAATGTCACCATTGCTGCAACAACGTAGGGAAGGCTGTGTACAATATGAACGGACCACGGAAGTCGATGTAGTGTCGCTTGGGCTCTAATTAGAGTGAATAAATAATGTTTAGAAAACATACGACTAATAGCTTACAGCATTTGTTTCCCGATCATTCCCCAAATACCGCTGGTATCCCCGTCTTTCATGAGCTCGAACGCCCCGCCGAATCTACAACACAAGACTGAGTAAATCAAGCTGAACACGCAACTGTCTCCCTAACTTACGCCATATCACCCATGAAATCAAAAGCAAATCGGCTCAACCACATGGCAAGATCGACGCTCCTCGGACTCCGAGCATCGTTCCCCTTCTTAATAGTGAATTTTTCAAGCTCTTCAGCAAGTTGCAATGCTCTACGTTCAATCGTTGGCGTATATTCCTTTACTGCTGCGGAGCTGAATCCCTTTGACCACGGCTTCCTTAACTGTGCATGATCAGCAAGGTCGCGAGTAGCAACGATATTCGCAGGAACGCCAGGCATCCGAGCACCGTCGAACACTGTCGAGATCGCACCAGTTAATTAACGATCCGGAGATACAAAGGAAATAGAGATCTTAAAGGAAAATATAAATCCGAAAGGAGACTCACTCGGACCCTTAGGCATACCGTCAGGACCCATAATTTTCGGAATAAGAGAGGCGTCGATGAAAGAGAGCTGATTAGGACCTGGAGGTAACATATTAGTGGCTGAACATGATTAATAAAATTATGCGCGGGAAGACTGACCGATGCGGACATATGGTCCGTGTTTTGCGTGCAAATCCTTCAGTGTCTCGTGCCATCTTCCGGTTGCGGTCTCATAAGCTAGCCAGAATTGTGAAATCTTCGCGGTAAAGGGGCCAGGATATCGAGCCAGGGGGTGCCATGGGGAGATCCGATACAGGACAATGCTCGAAAGAAGGGTGGAGTAGAAGACAGAGAAGCCGGCAAGTACCGCAAATCCTGCCGAATAGTATTGAAACAGGAACAGTGAAGATGCTAACGGTACATCGAATAGCAGGAAAATTGTGCTATAAGGACTTGAGGGATGGATCTCGAACTTCTTGTAGACAAAGTAAACGAGCTATAGCGCGAATACGGCCAAGGCACACTGGTGAGAACAAATTCCTAGAGGCAGAACGTGTAACATACCAGCCCAGCAGCGAAGGGTATCATCGCGGAATCGCGGAAAGAGAGGACTGGAAGCGAGTTGAATAGAGCCATGACGGAAAGCCTACTAGTCAGGGGGCAGAGAGGATGGGGCCTCGAGAGCTCTTATATACCAATCTCTGGAGCAAATGATTGGTGACTCCGTTGTCGTACCGCAGAGACGGGACGTAGATCGAAACCGCAAAATCTCCGGCCGAGGTGCGAGAATGCAGACATGTGTAAAAATAAGAGACTTGGAACCATGTCAACCCCAACGCTGAAGCACCGCAAATTGACAACTTGTGATAGTGGCGCTAAGTAATGCAATCGGCTTTCGCCTCTTGCTGAAAACGACAATAACCTTAGCAAAATGAAACACCCAGAAGTCTGAATAATGTGCGATTCATCCAAATATAACTAGCACGGCCGAACGAAGGCGGATAATTGAATTGGAAGGTAACGTGCCTGTGAGGTGTTTGAGCTAGACGTGAACCCACGAGTGAGGCATCACAAGTTTCACTCTCAAAGTACATTCTAGATCACAGACGGAGTCAGTACCGACTAGCTATAAGTCACTGATAGGCTTATACACCGAGCGCTTGAAGAAGCAGTGCTTACATTTTGATGGAGACGTCTCGGACAATGCATTACTCAACGTCTATACGTGCGATCCCTGCAAATGTCGACAAACCTAGTAACAAATTTTCAAATGGGCCCTTATTTCCCATGTAACAACGTACGTTTCTTGAGTCATATCAATTGTTGCAGAGAGAAAACGGTCATACCGTCGTCATCAGCGGAACAAGACTCAACATTCAGTCGTAGACTCGTATCCACCAGAGATGGTTCGACGGACCTAGAACCGAACCGAGTATGAAAAGGCACCGCTGTGCCTTCGCAATCGTCGCAATCGCGACACTATAGCACATAGGGACAACCAGCGGTGGGGAATGGGGCACCGCCAAGTACAGATTCCATGTTAAGGTTGAAACATAAGCCGCGTCGACACCGGACGTCAGAGTTTCTTAAGACCGCTCAGTAGTTAAATTACTAGACTCGGAGATAAGTTTCCATGACCCTGGTCACGCAGACAGATAGCTCTAGGTAAAAGTCAAATGATACAATCGCAATTAGAAACTCTTGCATCAGGAGATATGCACGTGATTCTCAGAATTCTCAATGACATAATATTCAAACAAAATTGCATCCATGATACAAGCGGGTCACTGTCTGCACAAAGGTTAACACTTGGATATCTAATCTGAATTTTTGGAAAGTTTCCTTTCCGTAGATTCATAATCTCCAGAGTCGCCGAGGAACGCCATTATCGGGCTATATGGCCGAGTGTAAATTGACCGAATTTGACAATATTTACCACAACTCACCGACGCTCAAGCCACAATGATCGAAACCCGGAAACGCCGCGACGTGGGTATTAGACCCTCTCGACTCACTGCCTTGCACACGTTCCAGTTTGAAAGTAAGAGATGCCGGGTTCTGAGACCTGGAATGCTTTCCAGTAGGTACGAGTTGTGTACTCGCAGCTTATTGAACTTCCGTTTTGTATGGCAACGTATCATCATTGATCACACGTTCACAGGTTCAGCGCTGCATTTTTAACACAACAGCATCGGCCTTAGATGGTGAATTGCTGCGGGACAACCCGCTATAGATGTCACCATTACAGTGTAGATCCTCAATTACGGCTCATTGAGACGTTGCCTCCTCAATCTTGTTCTCAAGTTTTTATCATAAAATCAAGAATTCTCACCTGTCTGGGGGATCATTCACTTGAATTTTATACAGCGCACTATGACGGTCCGGCCGGCTTTTTGAGGGCGCTACTATTGATACATAATGGAGGGTCCGCGCGCATCACTGAGCGTCCGGCTGAGGAAACCGGAGTATTATGTTAGGGAGGGGGAGCGACGAGAGTTACAACGTCCATCGTATATCGGGGCCCGTCATTCGCGTTCTAACGGGCTGCGGTTCTTCCGTGTAGGAATTGTACGATTTGACACGTGAATACGATAAAACAAATACTCAACGGTGTTACTTGCGACTGCCGGCACATTTCAACCATGCCATCATACTTGAAATACGGTTCTCCTCTTGTTGACATCGGTTGCAGAATTTTCAAAACGGCTATGGAACTAGTACACCTCCCATATCCCAATGCGTATATTACCATGGCGAGGGTATCGGAAGGAACGGTCACTCACTCCAACTTAATTTGCATTTCCTTGCAATCTTTACTTTCTGTCTTTTTCTCCATATGTCCTCAAGCTGATCCGAGACGGACCAACGATCGTTTATAGGAATCCGGTAAGTAAAGAATAATGGTATAATTGTAGCTGGTGCTTCACTACCCCTTCTCTGCCTATTAAGTTCAATATCAGTAAGTTACATGTATATTCGATTCCCTGTGTTTCGTAGGGCAATTGTTGTTTTTCAACCGCATGCATAGCTCATTTGCTGCTTTAACTTCGTACACCCTTTCTTTAGTTGAACGTCCCCCAATATGAAGAAAGGGCTGGAAATAAATGGTCGGCCTAGATGGCCCTGACTTGAGGCGTTGAGGACATCCGAACATCACGACATGAAAGTCAGCAAGAGCAAGACAGGTCTAGAATGAATAGGAAGTACCCAACCCTGCACTCGTCCTTGCAGGTGTATCCCCGTGTCAGCTCGAAACTATTACATTTCTTATAATCAAGCCAACTCATATTTTTACAAGGAATGTGCCAGGGAAGGGAGACGTGCTATAACTCAGGTGTACTCCTTTACCTCATGTAATACATCCCTGTAACTGAGAATCATCATAGGTAATGTATGTATATAGGTATGTGTTCAACTGTCCCAGTCGGAATCAGTCGGAATAGCATTACTGTTCAAATTGTTGATCTAAAGGACAGTACCAATTTTTATAATATGGACACAGATTGTGTCCAAAGAATAGACAGCCAATAGCAATAAAGATACTTATATCAAACCAATAAGGGGGTAGAGGGGAGGGACAGAAAATAAAATGTGTATTGTATGTGTAATGGGAGTAGGAAACTCAGATGAAAAGGAAAAGAATTGTGTAGAAATAAAACAGATGTTATAATATATTATTTTCTCTTTTTATTTTTATTTTTTGTCTTTGACCAAGCTGTTTACAAATCAAAGTCAGATTTTTCTACACTACTTATTCAGAGGGAGCACAGTTTTTGTACTCTAGAGAAGTTACTCTAGTTATTTCTTAACACTTTGAGTACTTGCTTCTTCAATGTGTCTCTTGAACTTGTCTGATAAATTGATATTTTAGATTGATTACATTCAACAGTTGTGTTACACCCTTTCAGAGAGCTAGGGAAGGGGTAGGTGCCTTTAAGGTTTTTCCAACAAACTATCAATCTATAAGACAGTCTGATAGCCAGTTAGAAATAAATGCAGGATAGAGGTAGATAGTGTTGAAGACAGGGTGAGATGTTCTGCTCAACTGACTTGCACAAGGGAACTTCATGGAATTCAGCAGTCTCTGCCTTGTATCCTTCAAATGATATGCTTGTCCAAAGACATGCTCAAGATTCATACTGGAAAAGATAGTGTGTTGAAACTTTGGCACTACAGACATTGACTCAGTAATAAATGGATAAGGAATCATCACTCTACGGTTTTGATTACCCCCTTCATGCTCATTATTGTGATTATCACTGTAGTGCAGTAGGAAAAATACAATCAACTTTGCAATATTTGAACCTGGATCCTTCTTCGAGCTTGACACGTAGCAACCTGAATCCTGATACAGAAGGCTCTGAGCACGTATGAGTCGGTATGTGAATGAAGTTAGCTTAATGACTACGGCGCAGTCGTTGCACGCTGCCGATAGTAATCGTCAGCGTCTTGATCGGCTTCGTGCGACGTGTTCGTGTCGTGTAACTTACAGGTTACTGCATTACGACAGAGGTGCGATGTAATCGTACGTAAACGTGATTTGGTCATTCTATGATTAGCTCTCTTACCTTATAAGGGTACCATCTTTAGCATGTCCCTACCGTTTGGATCGGAACCGCAGCTTTCACCGCCAGAGTTTGATTCGCGAAGTTCGCAAGCTGTGCATATTGATCAGTGAAGCCAGTCCGACACGTAGGATGATCCTCCTGTCTGTACCATTAAGCGCTGCGGGTATAAATACAGCAATGCTTTGAGACATGGTACTCTATCTATCACTATCAGTTCAGTCTTAAACTCGTACTCTACAGTCATGTCTTCAGATAACGCACCTAAGGTCCTCGTCGTAAGTCTATTTCGCATTTCTACAGCTGTTTAAACTCACTGCTATTTGCTTGTTTGTCGTAGGTTGGCGCAGGCCCTGCTGGACTTATCCTAGCACTAAGTCTCCTCAAGAACGGCATACCCGTACGCATCATCGAGAAAAACACTCAGCACCACGTTAGCGAGCGCGGCTCTGGTATCTCAGTACGTCCGTCTCCTCTATCTATCATTTCATTCTCCCACTTTCTTCAAAAGTCTGACACTAAGTATGTTAACAGTGTCGCACGTTGGAAGTCGAGTTGTTCCTCGGTGTCGGGAACGACGTCCTAAACACAGGATTCGATGCTCCAATTATGCAGATTCATGACCCGAAAGACCCGTATAGGATCGTCAAGACGTTCCCGATGTTGGAGAAGATAGACCCTACGCCTGCGTTCCCAGTCGTACGTCTCTCATTTAATATTGATTACCCTTTCTAACGGCATGTTGTTAACTTTTTCTATTGTAGACGCGGGCTGTCATGCTAGGCCAATGCATCCACCAACAAATCATCCGAAAGCACCTCGAAGCACTCGGGTGCCAAGTCGAACTCGGCACCACTCTTTCTGGACTTGAGCAGAGCGAGGACGGCGTGACTGTACGCTTGACGAAAACAACGACGAATGGCGAACAAGTGGAAGAGACTGCGAAGTTCGCGTACGTTGTAGGAGCAGATGGGGCGCGCAGTAAGTATATTCATTCTAAATTCTTTGCACAAATTTTAAGTTGTCTTTTTGATTCTTTGCTTTTGAAGGTGCTGTTCGTAAACAGATGGGTGCAGATTTCGTTGGCGAGTCTAGAGATTTTAGGGTATATCTCATCGATGCTCGTATCGAAGGTGTTCAAGACGACAAGGTGAGGCGTTCTTCACTTACATATAAAGCTTCCTTAACTGAACAGACTTTCTTCAGCTCGATTTCCATAGATGGGGAGACGGAGTCAAGAACGTGTACGCATACCCTTCCATTCACCTTTCATTTATCTTTCCACTAACTTTGTTTTATTTGTTTATTTGTTTAATAGAGTATCCCTGAGACATTCCGTCCGAGAAGGGATATTCCAACTACTCCTCGCGGGTGAGAATATTGACTTTGACACTGTGACGAAGGGTACTCCGGAAGCCATTCAGGCGGAGTTTCATAAGCTTTCTGGGAGGACAGACTTTAAGGTTACAGAGGTCATTTCTCATGGTGAATGGCGGTGAGTGATTTCTTTTGATACGAAGACACTTTGGTTGATAAGTTTCGTTTTCTTTAGTCCTAATATGCGTATTGCGGATCGTTTCCGTGACGGACGGGTGTTCATCGTCGGAGATGCCGCACATGTGCATCCACCTACAGGAGGTCAGGGCCTCAACACTAGTGTTCAAGATTCTGTAAGTTCATATTATCCAGCCATGGCTTATTTAACTGATCTTTAATTCTGCAGTTCAACCTCGCATGGAAACTGGCACTCGTCATCAAGAACCAATCCCCTCCGTCCCTACTCGACTCATACGAACACGAACGTATGCCAGTCATAGTTGAGATGCTTCAACTCACGACAGATATCTTCAACAAGATGTCTTCTCGCGTTGAGACTCTCAAAGCTCTCAAAGATGCTAAAGACGCTAAAGACTCTTCCACCTTGTCAACGAATCAGGAGAGTACGATGAAGCGAGGGTGGACGTTCACGCAGCTCGGTATAAATTATCGATGGAGTGAAGTTGTGTTTGATGAGCGGTTCGCGAAAGTGGAGGGGAAGGAGAAGGAGAAGAAGGAAGCGTATGGGAAGAGGGGGTATGATGTGAGAGCTGGGGATCGGGCGCCTGATGCTCCTGGTTTGGACACTTTGCTTAATGCGAAAGAAGGAGAGAAGGTTACGCGGTTGTTTGAGGTGTTCAACCCTTCGACGCATACGGCGTTGATCTTTACTTCGAACCCTTCGGACGCTACGACTCGTGAAGTACTCGATTCGATGACAAAGCTGCATAGTGGGCTCGTCCGTACCTCTCTTATCCTCCCTAAAGATAGCTCGTACACAGCTAAGGATATATCCTCCCCCGGTATCGACTTTGTGTTTAAGGACACGGAGGGACATGCGTACACGGGATACGGTATAAACGGGAACGGTGAGCTGGAGAAGGCTACAACGGTTGTGATTGTTCGGCCGGATGCGGTCGTTGGCGCGTTTGCGATGAGCAAGGCGGGTGTGGATAGGTATTTGTCGACTGTTTTCAGCTCTGGTTAGAAGGGAAAGGGGGCTTGGACTTTTATGAGGTATTAGTAGAACTATGTAGGTAGAATAGCAGGTAGGTAGTTAGGTAGGTAGGTATAAACTCATGTAACGTTTATAATAGTTGTAATCAAGAGGTATAAAAGAGTATATAGCAAGCCAAGTCATCTCAATTGAGAGAAGTGGACGTCGGGAAAGGAGTGAGAGTGATGCGAAACGAGACGGAGCAGCCATCCGGAGTGTATGATATTGATGATCGACGACGAGGTGATGCCGCTCTCGCCCGTTGCCTCTGTTGAGTGTTGTCCCACGAAGGGCTTGCCTCCGCCGCTATCTCCCTTCTCCTTCGTCCCCCTTCACGCCCATCTCGCATGTGCTCTCCTCATATCCACGATCAATAATTCCCCTTTGCGAGCACACATGCAGCGTGGCACTCTACGCGACGTCCTTGCTTCCCTGCCCTTCTCTACTACTTGGTCTTCCACCTCCCACTCAACCAACAATGTCCACAACCACCACCACCAATTGCCGCTCATGTCCTCTTCCCCGTTTTCTTCCTTCTCCAAGTCTGAGCTTTCTGAGCACTTAGATATCGAGCAAGAGAATAGTGGGAATAATAATCGCAATGCACGACATCCACGACCTTCGTCTTCGTCCTTTTCCTTATCATCGTCGTCAACCAGCACTTCACAATCCTCAACGACCGCGAAACTCTTCTCCGGCAGCCAACTCTCTTGGCTCATTCTCTACTTCTTCTCCAACCTCTCCCTCACCCTCTACAACAAATTCGTTCTCGTCCGTTTCCCATTCCCTTACACCCTTACCGCCTTACACGCCCTCTGCGGTACGTTGGGAGGGTACATATTGATGGAACGTGGGGTTTTTGAACCGAGGGCGTTGAGTTCGTCTGAGAACGTTGTTCTCGTGGCGTTTAGCGTGCTGTATACTGTGAATATTGCCGTAAGCAATTTGAGCCTGGGGTTGGTTACTGTTCCTGTGAGTGAGACGATCCTCTTCTCGGAGACCGCGAGCTTCGATTGTTTATTTTTAATTTTAATGGCGATGCTGACGACTCAACCTTCGCGGGTGATGTTCTATTGTAGTTCCATCAAGTCGTGCGTGCTGCAACGCCCATATTCGTCATGGCGATCTCGTACCTTTTCTTGAACACTCGGTTCAGCGCGAGGAAGCTTTGGACGCTCTTACCTGTCATGGCGGGTGTTGGCTTCGCGTGAGTAATCTCTCTTCTTCCCACCATCTCATCCTTCGCTTCTTCGTTCACCTCGGACTGACTAACGGAAATCAAAATCGTCTGTAGGACGTTCGGCGATTATTACTTCACGACGTGGGGTCTTCTCCTCACGCTCCTCGGGACCTTCCTCGCAGCTCTCAAAACTGTGTTTACCAACGTTCTCCAATCGCCTTTACCAAATAGCAACGACAGCAGCAGCAGTAGCAATACCTCAGATGGCGGTCACTCTTCCTCCCCCTCTTCTTCATCCAATTCGTCGTATACACACCACCGCGCACCCTCCATCGGCCAACCAACCCGCCCCCACCCACTCTCCCGCATCCGTCTACACCTCCACCCGCTCGACCTCCTCTCGCGCATGTCACCCCTCGCCTTCGTCCAATGCGTCTTCGTCGCTCTCCTCTCCGGCGAGCTCGAGCGTGTACGCGTAGCTTCTGCACGCGAGATGGGTTGGGGAAGGGCGTTGGCGTTGATGACGAATGGGATGTTGGCGTTTATGCTTAATGTTGTGAGTTTTACGGCGAATAAGAAGGTTGGGGCGTTGAGTATGACTGTTGCTGGTGCGTTTCCTTCCCTTCTGCCTTCCCCTCTTTCCGACCTTTGAATGAAACGTGTACTTATGGGGTGTTGTTGTTTATGTTTATCATTGCAGCAAATGTGAAACAAGTCCTTACGATCCTGTTTGCTGTCTTCCTATTCGATCTCACCATCACACCCGTGAATGCGTTGGGTATTATATTGACACTTGTGGGTGGTGCGTGGTACGCATCGGTGGAGTACCAGGAACGACAGCAGAAACGAAGAAACCAGAGCTTAAAGACATCGGCAGGGTCGTAGAGTCGGACCGGATAAGTATCTGTTGTCTGTTGTAGATTATAGATCAGGTTAGTGGGCAGGTAAAATGGAGGACGATACCGCCCGCTCATTCACTTCACTCGATGATTCACACATAGAACGAACAGGCATACCATACATATACATATTCAGACACATGCATATCATATCATATCATACGTACTATTCCCTTCCTTACCTCTTTCATCTGGGTTTCCTTTCTCTCTCTTCCGTCCCTCTCTTCAGTCCCTCTTTTTATATCTCTCCTTCTCTCTTCCACTCTTTTACTTAGCTCGGTATAGGTATAGGTGTTAGGTATCATTATTATCATTATTGACATTGACTGTCTGTTTTGTTGATACAATCAATCTACGATCCATATCTTCATATCTTCATAACCCCATAACTATTAATTTTTGTGTCATATATGAATATTTAAAAAAATTATAGTTTAAAAGAAGTATGAATTACTCAACTTTGATATATGTGTACACTGAGGTATTCAACACTATGTAGAGAATGTGCTTACAGTAGACTAGTACAACTTGTTACTATCTGAACACATCATTTTTTACTATCTGAATTCTGAATACACTAATACTCTTCTCAGACAGAAAATAATATCAATTCTCTCTCTGAATGTTTCCCATCCAGATATCTTATTAAAGGATCCCTTACTTTTCTAAGAAAGGAATAATAAGCTCAAAGATAAATATGTAATTAAATTTTCCAGATTATATGTTAGAGTTAGAATTATTATTATTATCAATTAGTAAAGTAGTAGTACTTTGTAAATATAGAACTTGAAGACAGTGAGTTGTGACAGATATTACTGTAACAGGCAACAAATAACTCTGAACTATAGGTAGGGCATGAAATACTATATCACGCATTGTACTAGGGAACTTTGCTTTATGGGATCAAATTATGTTTTCAACAAAAAGTGAGCAACATTCTGGTGAGTGAAACTAGTGATGCTGAGTTGCTACAACTGAGGGATGGGATATTGTTATCACTCAGAAGGTTGAAAACATTCCTGCCATCGTTTGCTAAGAGCAGCATTTGTAAAGTCCAACCTTGTCAAGAATGCACAGCTGAACATTGTAGTGTTTTGAGGTCGCCAAAGTGTTGGTCGGATGTCAGGCAGAACCTACACCAGTAACTCTCCTTTGTGTCCACGTATCCATCCATCTTCGTCCATTGTCCGGTCAAGGACGGGATTTATATTGAGAGCAAAGTTAGGAATACAGTGTCAGACATTGATCACTAGGTAAGAAGGAAGTTGTAGTTGCACCTTCTACATTCCACATTCTAATTGTACAATCTGCAGAGCCAGAGCCGACAGGTTTACCATCCGATGAGAATGCGACAGACAGGACTTTATCTGTATACCCTTCAAAGGGTCCAAGGAGAGCTTGTTCACTCTCTGTGTCCCAGACTCGGGTTGTCCTGTCATTGGAACATGAGACGACACGCGTTCCGTCCGGGGAGAAGGTAACTGACATGACCTGGACTGTATGACCTTCGAAAGGCCCAGCAATGTCATGTCTACTCTCGAGTCTCGACACTCCAGATTAAAATAATCTCGTCATCAGAACCCAGAGATAATGTGTGCTGTCGAGTGAGCAAGCCACAAAACGAACCATACCTTTGTGTCCTTTCCAGGGACCGGAAAATATCCTCCCACCTTCAACATCCCATACTTTGATTTCGTCGCTGGAACCAGAGACAACGTACCTCTAATCAGGCAAGAAAGCAACGCATCTGACACCGTACTCATATCCTTCGAAAGGGCCGGAAATTGTTTTGCCACTTTTAACACCCCAGATTCGGAGTGTTCTGTTATCAGAGCTAGACGCAACGCGTGCCCCATCTAGCAAGAAGCAGACTGAGTGGACACACCACCTTTGCCCTACAAAGGGTCCAGAAACCACATTTCTACTTTCAGCGTCCCACACGAGGACTGTTCCATCCTCGGCGCCAGAGACGACACGCCTTCCATCTGGTGAGAACGCAACACACTTGACAAGTGACTTATGCCCTTGAAAGGCCCAGAGACCATGTATCTACTTTCAGCGTCCCAGATTCTAATCGTTTTATCATCCGTAACCCAGACACAACGTGTTTACTATCTGGCGAGAAGGCAACAGATCTTACTACATCCGCATGCTCTTCAAAATCCTCAGAAACGATCTGAATACTCTCGGCGTCCCAGATTCGGATCGGTCTGTCCTCGGAGCCTGAGACGACACGGGTTCCGTCGGGAGAGAGTTTACATAGTCAGAGTGCTCTTTGAAAGGCCCAGAAACGACATGCCGAGCCTCAACGTCCCAGATTTGGATTGTGCTATCCTCGGAGCCAGAGGCGGCATGCTTGCCGTCGGGCGAGAAAGCAATGGAAGTTACTACATCGGTTTGGCCTTCGAAAGGCTCAGAAATACATTACCCGCTCTCAGTGTCCCAAATCCGAATCGTGTTGTCCACAGAGCCTGGGGAGACATGTGCACCATCAGGAGAGAAGGCAACCGACCAAATGCTGTTTGTGTGACCTACGAGATGGCCACGAATGGTCTGTCTACTTTCAACGTCCCAGATCCGAATAGTCTTGTCCATTAAACTAGAGACGATGTGCAGTCCGTCAAGAGAGAATGCGGCAACAGAATGCCCACTGTCTACATGCCCCTTGAAACACTTGACAGCCTGTCTGCTCTCAGTGCCCCAGACCATGACAGTCTTGTCCGCCAATCCGGAGACAAGATGCATTCCGTCCGGTGAGAATGCAACTGAATAGACCATGTCATCATGTTTAATAAATTCAGAAATAATCTGCCCTTTCTCAACGTCCCAAATTCTGACTGTAAATTCATCAGACCCGGAAACAACGTGCACTCCATTAGGAGTGAAAGCAATTGACTTTACCTGGCCTGTATGGCCTTCAAGTGGTCCAGAAACGACTTGGCCACTTTAACGTCCCAGACACAGGCTGTATTATCCCAGGAGCCGGAGACAACACGAATACCGCCAGGTGAGAACGCAACAGAGTGGACAGGTCTCTCATACCCTGTAAGCTCCTTCAAGAGCGGCGGCCGCTGCTTTACGCCTATCTTCTCTACTTGTACAATGGGTAGATCAGGCTTCAAGTAATGGGCTATATACTTCGACTCTCTCGATGCAAGTAGAAGGAAAGAGACGAAGATGTGTGATGTCGATTGGGAAATGGCAGACAAATGAATAGTAATCATTCTAAGCACGTCCCTGAGGGACGCTAGTGTGTGGGCATTGTGTGGCTGTATAAGGATAATATAAGGATAAGCTCTACTAGTAATAGCACATCTATGTACTCACAGAGACCCAATTCATAGCATGAAGAAGTGCTGGGCTAGCAGTGTTGACCTTTTTTGAGAGGCTTATCATCTCAAGCCAATACAGTAGACATTTATTAAGGGAGTCTGACAGCTTTTCCAGAAACGGGTGCGAGAATGGAGCCTCGAGTAAGTACTGGCTCCAGAAGAGGCACGAGTTCTCCAAGTGAGGAGGAATGCTCGCCTTAATTCGATCCGGAAGGTTAGAGATCTGATCGTTAGGGATATATGATGACGCTATTTTGCAGATGTTGAACCGCAGCATGCTCTTCATGACATCGAATCATCGCGAAGCAATCAACTGCTTTTGAGTCCCAAGATTAATAGACCACGAGTCGCTTTTGCGCCCTGATGACAGTAAGTATTCGCGGAAGATGTGTGACAGAAACCGATAGGTTCTCCCCAAGCAAATACAAGGACAGAATGTAAACGAGATAGGATTAGCCTCGATGGCTCGTCGCTCGAAAATCTCAGAAGCCCGTCGATGGTATCGTCAGTGAGCCGAGTCCTGCTCAGAAGGACAAAACCAAACACCTGCGAAAACCGAAGCTTGGACGATTCATCGTCGAATGAAATACCCAAATTTCTAAGGATAGAGTTATAGAGTTGCTCGAAACCAGAAAGACGCTGCGATTCGGGTACAAGATTTGTAAGCCTCAGGGCAGGGTTATTGCAATCCACTACTTTCACTGCTATCGAGGCCCAGACGGACAGTCTTGCTGCAGCTTTCGCAAGGCGGTCTATTTTCAACTACCAGTCATCAGGAATCGGCAACTCCCTAATCTCGAACACATTGCGCATTGAGTACTCGAGATAGTGAAGCACGTCCTCCCTGCAGCGTTCTGATCCGTGATCCAGTTCAACGGCAAGAATGCGATCAGGTCGACCACAGAAAGGTCGTTTGATGTCTGATTCCTTCCTGCTCGTGATCAGGAACCGAAAGTTCTTTGGGAGTTCTGGTAGCCCTTCCCGGAAACTCTCCATTAGGCTCCGCCTTGTCCTTTGCGTACCGCATTCGTCCAATGCGTCGAGAAAAATTACAACATGGCCTTGCATAGCTTCCCTAGACAGAGAAAGTGGACCATGAAGCAGATTCTCAAACGCGTTGCCGAAGTGGCCTGTGTAATATCGTTGTCCCGATCTATTGCTGCAATTACATTAGTCCCCACCGAAGAGTCGAATGAGGTGAGTTTATACGCATATGTTCGGATGACACAGCACGAAAAATAGATGGGCTCCGAGACGGGATAAGCCACGGAAACGTTCTGCGGTCGTTGTACTGGCTGTGCTCTTACCAGATCTTGCCGCACCGTACAGCCAGAAGACATTCTGGTCTGAGTCCGATAGCATCCATTCTACCGCCTGCTTCATGATTTCCGTCCGTGTACCACGAAGGCATTGGTGCTGATTAAAGGCATCCATTCTATCTGGCTGCGGTCGGTCCGACAAAACTAATTGTATTGCCTTAGTGTTGATTATCGCATGTAAAGATGCGGCACGTACATAGGTTATTGATTTCGAATGACGTCCTCGATGAGACAAAAGCAGAATGAAGAACGGCACCCGAGTCGACTGCGTGAATTCTTCAACTTTTCCGTCCACGTCCGTCTTGAGCACTCGTCCTACGCGGAATGAGTCTCTAATGAGTAACATGTTGATGCTGGACGTACCTGTGAACGTATGCCGGGCGTATTCTTGAACGAAAAGACAGCACTCGCCCGTCTGCTTTAGGAGTTTGATCATGGTTGTCTTGAGATATTGTGCCTTATTACGAAGGAAGTCTGCATGATGAACGAAATTGAAGGCATCCTTCATGACATGCAGAGTTCAACGACTTTCTCGTCGACTTTGAACCGATGACTGATGGTCTGAAGAAGACAATTTGAAATGTCATTGTCAAATGTCACCCTGTTTCGCATACCTTGTACAGTGCCAATGCAACTTGCCCTGCAAAATTAACGAGTGGATGGACCTGGTACTTCTCATAAATACAGGTATGTAACAAAAGTCTTCATCATTCCTCAAAAGGTAAGTGTATTTGTAAGTGATCTGCATTGACTTATAAGGCTGTCAGAGACACATCAAACCTTTGTCTTACATTTCTAGCATACATGAACACATTATACACACACAAAACATGAAAAATACAGGCTATTTTGTGAAAATAATACAAAATTCTTTTTTTTGTACTTCACAATGTGTATATCAGAGCTCTGATCTACATCTAATTTCTATGTATGGTATGCAAATCACTTACAAATACATCTACCTTTTAAGGAATGACGAAGACTTTTGTTACATACCTGTACATAAATTCTCTGTAATCATGATAGTGGGACACTAAGCTGAGGGAGTGGTTGAACACTGTGGATAATGTTACACATAAATGGCAACACACAACATACCTGTCACTCTCACCACACCAATAAAACAGAGATGCAGAAAAAAGCTACAATTCATTATTAGAGCGAGAGAGTTCGGAGGGTCGGTCCTACCTACTTCAACGAGTGCAAGCAACTAACTAACTAACTAGCTAACTGAACAAAAGAGAAAACGAGTGGAGAAGAACGAGAGCAGCGTAGCAGCAGCAGCAGTAACGACGCGAGGTGTTCAAACTTGGAAAGTCCGTACGTACGATAGACATAAACGCTATATTAAAGAAAATGGAGAAAAGAAAAGTGAAAGTGAAAGAGAAAGTCCCTATGCCGATTACCAAAAGAATAAACCGTGGATTGTTCGTTTCGTAGTGTGAAAGTCGCTAATGCAGGGATGCGGGGTGGTGATGGTGAAGAGCGACTGGAAAGAGAGTAGTATGCGATGATGTCTTTATTACAGTAATGTCTGTGATGATGAATGGGTGGGTGGCATGTCCGAGTCCATATCAAGCAACGAAAGCAAGGAAGGAAGGTGCGTAAGCCTGTCTGTCTGTCTATGATTCCGAGAGGATCTGGTCGATAGATTGGTTAAGGAAGTCCTTCCGTGACGAAAGGTCCGCTCGAGGGAATTTGGCCGCAATCGCGTCTCGTGCAGTCCTAAACAATCGCACACAAATAAAATAAAAATAATCAGTAACCCTTCTCTCGAAACAGCCCAAGAAAAAAACACGGGACAAAACGGAAATACTCACTTCTTCGTAACACTCATCAAATCCTGCGTACTCAAATACGCTCTCAACGCAATAAGTAGCTCCTCATCACTCGGGTTCTCATTCATATTCGGCCCACTCGCGAAGGGGTTCATCGTCGTCGCAAGCGAGAACGTCGACATCGGTCGCTGCATCCCTATCGGCTGTTGTGGAGGCTGCATCTGTTGCCCCATACCACCCATCATCGGTCCACCCATTCCCATGCCCATCCCAGGCGCACCACCAAACCCACCAATTTGCGAACCAGTTCCCGAAGGCATCATCGGCATCCCATACATCGACGCCGGAGCCCCAAAGCTTGGGCCAGTGTTCATCTGTCCCATAAAGTTACCCGTAGCACCAAAGTCCGATCCACCGCCCATAACAGACCCCGCCGTGCCAAATGGTGCAGCAAACGGCATCGGTCCCAGTTGCGGCGCCGGTTGCGACATCGACGCGCGTCCCGTATGATGCGATAAATTGCTCAACGAGGGCTTATTCGGCAATCGCAAGTTCGGGTTCGAGGAGTTATTGTACGTGAGGTTCGTATCCCTGTAATAATCCCCAGATTGTGATGCCTGGTGGTAACTCCTGATAGACCCAGGTCGAGAAGATGATGGGTTTTGTCTCGAGTGGTTACCAGAGTCATACCCAGTGTGCCGAGTATCATCCGAGCGATGCGAATCTTCGTGCTCCCATGCCTCTGCTTCATATTCTGAACATATTATGAGTACCTCGCAATCTTAAGATAAGACTTGGAAATCCACTTACCGCTGAACTTCTTAAGCGGGATCATACTATCATCGAACTTCTCATCCTCAGCCATGATAACCTTCTTATTGTTACCCTCGCCAACGACTAGACGCGTGTTACCCCAACTGAAGTCGTCCATGCACCAGAACGAGTAGATCGGCAGGAAGAAACTGTACACCGGGTACCTGTAACGAGCACATGAGAAAAATCAAGAAAGAATAGCCGGGCAGAGCCAGAATGGACTTACGAAAGCAGATAGACAATCATCCACCCAACAAGCATGAATTCTCTCTTGATGATGAATATAAGAGCCTGTAGAAAATTCAGTCAGATATTGTCGTCATTGGCAGCGTAGCAGACTAAACGAACCTGAAGACCATAGACGGCAGCAATCATAATAAGTGAGATCGTCGGAATCGCGCCTGCACCAGTTGCAACCGTGACAATCAAGTAGACGAGCTAGAAATAAGTCTGAAGTTAGCAACGTTAAGTCGTAGAAGTCCAAATCACATACATAAATGACAGTGGCCGGCAAGATCTATAACAATTACAACATCTAATTAGTACAGGCAACAACATAGAGACTAGAATGTATTCCACTTACGATCGTCCCAAGCAAATCGATAAACACAATAAACCGCATCGAGAAACAACAAATCCCACACAGCTCCGGCAAGAACACCAATTCACACAGATTATGCACAGTCGAGTTAATCCATCTCCTCCTCTGCGAAAGTAAAACACTCCACGACTCAGGCGCAACAGTATGTGCAAGCGCATCAGGTGTAAACTTTAACCGGAACGTAGGGAAGTGTTTAATCAATAACGTCGTCAAGAATCGATCTTCACCGAGCGAGAAGAGATTCTTCTTGTGTAGCGTGTCGACGTTGCCTTCTGCGTATTCGTCGATGATGCGGTTGGAGATGATGATTGGTCGACCTTTGTCGGCGGTACGGATACGGTATAGGGAGAAACAGCCGGGTAAACATGTCACGGAACCGAATAAGGACTCGAATGCCTTTGCCAAGTGGTGAGAAATGTAATACTCGTAGACCTAAACAATGATCAATACAAATATCCTTGTACAATGGAGTCTGACTACTGACCTGAATCATCGTCCACCACGAGCCTTCTTCGTTATCAAGTTTCGTCTCACCACAAATACCAATAATGCTCGAATCGTCCGCAGCACAAGCGACCAGCCGGTTCAGAGAATCAGGAGTAACGGACTACAGGCGAAACACATCATCAGTACTGGCCTCATTGACCAAGATTGGAAGTCTTACCGTATCAGCATCAACAGTGAACAGATACTCATAGAAAGCCGGATCAATGCCAATAACATTGCGCATCTGATGATAAATCTCAAGCTCAAGCGGGTTCATCGGCGCGTCGAAATGCACACGGTTGAGGTAATGCATGACAAGAATCTGCGAGTCACGTTTTCCTCTATTACCAGGCTTGGACCTCTCAGTCGGCTTGCCAACTTTGACGACGACAATGTATCTGGAAAACAAAAAGTAAACAATCTCTTCTCCGCGATCATAAGACAGTGAAGTACGCACGGAACGACATGTCCCTCAAACTCATACAACCCAGAGTACACCTTCCCATAATTCAACTGTCTCGACCCCTCACCAACAGACTTGAACAACAAAGGCTCAGGATCAAGCTTCGGGTCCACACCAAGAAGGTCCAGCACAATTCGTGGAGTCGGACGATCATTCCCGCTACCAATGATATTCCCATCGCAAATGACGAAAATGAGCTTCCGCTTATCGTCATACTTGAGTGCTGCTAGCGAATCAATGGTACGCCGTAAAGAGTCTTCGCTTTCCGTATAACATGGTACTTGACATATGACGAACTTGTCTTGTAATTCGGGGTGGCGTTTAGATCCTAATTGCAGGGCGGCAAGAACTGTGTAAATCAGATATCAGTATCAATGAATATCGAATTCCTGGATATCGAGGAGACTTACACTTCGCAGCAATAGTAACAATCAAAATAATAGACGCCACGAGCAGCAAGATATTCTGCACCCTACAGCGCGCCGTTTTCCTGAAGTCACTCTGACCAACAAAGAACATATTCTGAATGCAGTCCATATTCGCATTCACAGTGTTCGTGTCCTTTGTAGCCAATACCTGGTCAAGCGACTTTGTAATATCGCCACCAGCACCCTCCTTGAACGCATCGACAATATCCTCATCCAAGAACTTGTACTGCGCCGCATTGTTGAACACTGTAAGTGTGTTCAAGTAGTCGGTCAAGTCATAGAGTTTGTCCTTGTAGAACGCCCATGTTCTATCAACACGAAAAAAAATCGTCTGTAAGTCTCACAATCCTATCAATGATTAAAGACAACGAAACGTACTTCGCCGTCTCATTCTGCGCCTGAGACTTAACCGTTCCCTTATCCCACACGACAGGGCCCTTATGGAATTGGTTAATCTTCGGTAGGAACGTCTGAGTATACCAATCATCATTCGACAAAGCTGATGTAGTCGACACCGCCAATGCACCAGACGTATGAATAGCAGTCGGCGATACTGGCGTGAAGTTCGCGTATTGCAGCGTCAACGTGCTGGCAGTAGCTCCAGTAACGACTCCAGAACAAGCCAACGCAAGTGGTGGCGGGAAGTAATTCGTCATATCCGCACCGCCCAACAACTCCAAGATCGACTGACTGTTACTAGGTGAACCAGTAATATCACTGTGATCATGTCCAACGAAATTCGTGACGTCGTACACCCTACCCTGAATCGCAACGAAGAAATCGTTCGTTCCAGAATGCTGTGACACTTCATCCAGGTTCCACGCCTTGTCGAAGTTCGGACAGAGTAACCTGCCAAAGATGATAATATAGAACAGAATAAGACCGCACGTAAAGGCAATGAGGATACAAATCGTGAGTTTCTCGCGCCATGCAAGTCGGACATCAGGTCGCTTCATCCGCCCAACATGCTTGAGAAGGAAGTCCGGAATCCACCACGTACACAGCATCACGATTATGAGCCAGAAACGACGCGAACGACTAGTCGGTACTTCCTCGATTGTGTTGGGTGCATTGTGTACAGTAAGTCCGCCAGCTTCTTTCGGTAAGTTTGGCTGTGGAGGGCTACGATCACCTCCGCCCTTCTTGTCCCACTCTGATCCCCATGCACTGCCGTCGTCGGGCTCAGTGTATGCTGGCGTTGCTTCTACAACAGGTGACTTCAACCCTCCAGCAGCGTACCTCGAAGTCGCTCCGTTGTTGGGATCCAGGTAATTCATACCACCCGATGCAGTTCGCGAGAGTAACAAGTTATCCGCACTCTCACTATAATAATCCGCAGCACCACTGAAAGGACTCGGGTCTTGCGTATGCTCAGTCGCAGCATCATCACCTACACTCTCATCTTCCAACACCCCACCCGCGCCCTGACTTGCCTTCTCCTGCTCCCGCACACCATCATCCACAAGCTTCCACGCATCATATGTCAACCATATACATCGGTGTCCCAAAACGTAATCCGTCCCTTCCTTCAACCCATTTTTCTGTACGCACTGCCGAATCCGGAGGGGAGTCTCACCCAACATTGTCGGAACATAACGATCGCAAAACTCTTCCTGCTCGAAGTCAACGACGTAATCCGCCCTCCGCCGTGAGATGAGGTCCGGCAACAAGAGAGAGCGGACTTGCGCCTTCACGCGCCGCTTGTCGAAGGAATTGGGTGAGCCAGAGTCATTTGGTCGGATGCATGACACCGTCCAGAGATGTGCACGGTCCAGTGCAAAGAAGAGTTCAGAAAGCGTATGGTTGAGCTGTGTCGTAATGGGATAAGTCTTCGATGGGTCGAGCTGGTTCGGCTCGTCCTGTTGCGACGTGCTGCTGCCTGTGATAGCAGTCGGGTGACGAAGAGGTCGTGAAGAGACTTGAGCTTGAACGACAATGGATGAATCCTGGTGATGAGTCTCCGTAGCCAGACTCGGGCCAGACACGAGCTTCGACACGAACGAGTCCGTCGAGTTTCGGAGTAGAGTAACGAATCCAGCGTCCAGCAGGTCTGTATCCTTCTCAATGAAATGCGTCACGTCATACGAGCATGGGCCGGCATAATGGTTGATACCGAACAGGTTACTGTCGGCTGAGCCGCCAAGTGCAGGACTAGCTACGTACGAAGCATGCACACCGAATTTCGTCATCATGTCCTGTAGCATATCCTCATCACGCCGATCACCACCCTTGCCCTGCTTATACGAGCTGCACGCCTTGTTCATGATACCAAGCATGCCTCCAGGCTTACGGTGCGCTCGCTCACTCAGCTGCGCACCACGTAGCAGCTCAACACATGCAGAGTTATCCATCGTCTCAATCGGCGGTAACGTAATGCCATCTCCGGTGAGGTGCGCATTATACCCGACCGCGTCCTCGAACGTATTCCGAACAATGTACGAGTGAACAAGCTCATCCGCGAAGTTGATGCAGAACTCCTCAAAGCCGTTCTGACCGTACGCAGCAATGAGCGGTGCATTAGCAGTGAGAGCAATCGAGTTCGTCCCAGATGGCGAACGGGACTGGAAGCCCGCCTGGTCAAGTAGAACGATCTGCGTAGGTGGCGCAGGGTCTGCTGGATTTGGAGCAAGTTTGTGATTCGCGGTTTCCACGACGAATGCGAACAAGATCGAGTACAAGTCTCGCACGAGTTGGTCGCGCTGCATGGCGCTCTGTTCGGGACTCAAAAGAACGGTGTATAGCTCCTTACGGACATAGCTCGTTCGATTCGTGAGAGCCTGAGCAAGGTCCTCGGACGTTACGCCCAAAAGCCTTGCAGCCTGGTCAAGCACAAGCGTATTTACCACATGAGCTGTGTCCTCACGAGAAACACCTTCGACGAACTCGAGGTTACCGAGCAACAGGATGGCGATCAGTAAGTTGAAGATGGCGGTCACATGCTTCGTTTTGAACCCGAGCGTACGCATGGCAGCTCGTAGCTCAGTCATTGCTGTCGCGTCATCACTGAACGGGCCGCCAGGTAAACGATAGCACCCAGACGAAGCAAGAAGCGCATAGTCCGACGGGTCTTCCATGTTCAATCTGTCGCGCTCCTCCGTCGTTGATCCAGCAAGAAGCTGGTAGAAGACATGGTACGTGCGTTCCTCATGTGTGAGTCGCGTCAATCGCGTTTTGTCTAGTCCGTACGTGAGCACCTTGGCGGAACCAATACGCCTGTGCTCATTGAAGTGTAATTCTAGGTAGCGACCGTGCCGTGAGGCATTCGGGTTAAGGAGTGTCTTTGCATTTCCAAACGAGTCTAACAGAGTTGAGAGTGATTTAAGCTGTTCCGCGACCTTTTGTTCCTTCTTTGAGCGGGCAGAGAGCCGTAAGATTTGGTTAACAAGTAATTTCGAGCTCTCCGTTTTTCCGGATCCCGTGATTCCCCTGGTAACAACACAAAACGAAACGGAAGTTTAAATAAATTGCACGAAGAGCGGGAAGAAAAGAGCTGCGGCGAGACGCACCTGAAGACAACGGCCTGAGATTGTTTTCGTTGCCGCATGAGAAGATAGACTTTTGCGGCGAGACCATAGAGGTGCGGCTGGGGCGCTTTTGGCGAACCTGCCGTGGGTACGCTTGTGTCCTTGAAACATCGTTCCTCATAGTCCTTGGCACTTGCTTCATTCAAGTTTGCAAGTGTCTTTAAAGGGTTGACGACGACGAGGTTGGATGCGCCAATGTGGGAGTAAGGGAGGTCTGCACGGAAGCGGGTTTGGAGGACGTTGAGGACAGCATCGTCATTAGGGTAGATTGTTGTTGAGCCCGTCGAGGAGATGAGGTCTGTGAGGTCGCCCGAGCTGACTGCCGGGGACGACGACATGGACGCCATGTACGAGGAGAAAGAGAGGAGAAAAAGGAAGGGAAAGGTGACGAGGACGACAAGTGCTGACCTGTGGATGTGAGGAGGGAAAGGAGTATCGTCGCCGAGTGCGAGACTCGCAACACTTGCTAAATTAGGAAGGTGTCCGTCACGGCCTAAATCCAGATCATCCCCTTCATCTGGCGTTCTTGCCCCATTTCACTTATGATTCCGCTCTGATGTGCAGTAAATTTATCGTCGCCTTGTGTCATCTGCATGCTGTTTTCTTGTCTTCGCCGTTGAAGACCTATGAGACTGTCACACAACAAGCAGCAAAAGAACTGGCATTGAAGACGGGACCAGACGGGACCAGACGGGAAAGGAAGATCGGAAAATAATTGCATCTGCCATCATGGGCTGTGACATGGGAATGAATTCAATTACTCCCCAGCCAACAAACGTGCAGCACGCATCAAAGAAACGCCGCATCACACAAATCCTACCGGCACAGCCTGCGTCTCGACCTTCGGGATTCCAATTCCCGTTTCTCACAACATTCATCCAGCCCGCTTCTGTGCCAGTGTGCCTACGTTTTGCACTGCAACGGACATCCATTGATCCAACAGACAGTTGCTCTTTCCTGTTGACGGGTCTGAAACAGTCCTTCTCGCTGGTTGTAGTACTGTACAACTGCCGTGTATTTTTGTCTGGTAATTTGCGTGTGACGGATACATTCAGCGAACCCCTTTTGTATTCCAGCTTCTTCTGTTTCATGGAATTTCTAAGAAAAGTGGAGAGAGAACTTAATTCAAAAGGTGGCACACGGATTTGCTGGCTCCCAACGACGCCCAGTCCTGATGCACATGTATCATAATCTGCGTACTGTAGACAGTAGTAACCTGCAATGCAAACGAAAAGGGATGTGGCCACGTCGAACAAATATACGAAGATGGATTTATCCATGGGAAGAAGGGATAAAAATAGACTGTTTACTTACGACAGCGCCGATCATCGTATTCTCACAGGATCGACGCGCATCTCCCAGATAAGGTTCCGTGTCAAGTGTACAAGTGTACACTTCGTCCAATATAATTGTCTGCTTACAACCTTATACACAGTCTTCCATGATATACCTCTAACACCTAACACCTATCATTCTGCGAAGACAAACATCCCACCATCATAATGTCCGCAAAACATCAAAGAAGAAATCGAGTATGCTCGGAAGATGTCGTCCCTGGCAAGAGCGTTTCTTATCTCGCCCGACCTGCTTATCTCCTGAGCGCCGCGATCCGGATAACATATACACCCAGCATGAGCAAGCAAAAATGCCGTCTCTGCTCTCTTGAAGTCTGACACTGACCAGCATCATGTCCTCTGAGCACTCTATCACAAAGGAACAGCCGAGCGCAACGCCTGTGCCCACAGTACCAACTGGCAATACAGATGTCAATCTTCCTCCTCGCAGTGAAATGAGTGTCCGCAACCGCGCCCAACGCCTCAAACACAAACTCACAACACGCGAAGGATGGTTCGGTGATTACGACTACCTCTGGCTTTGTACACCTTCTCTTCCCCTTTCACCCTCCAAACAATCCAATCATCGTCGTCAACGGCGACTTCCACCATTTTACGCTCTCGACGCAGACATCCCTCTCCTCCTAGCTACTGCATGTGGATTACAACATGCACTCGCTATGCTTGCAGGCTTGATCACTCCTCCGATCATTTTTGCTACTACGTTGAATTTGGATACGGAGACTCAGTCGTATATGGTGTCTGCTTCGTTAATTGGGTGTGGTAAGTCGTATACTCGAGATTTGTGTCTAATAACTATTTTGTTCATTCTTGGTGTGCAGGTATTCTGAGCTTGGTGCAAATGTCGAGACTGCGTTTGTACAAAGGATATTATCTCGGTTCTGGCTTGCTATCCGTTGTTGGGACAAGTTTCGCTACACTAAGTACTGCGAATGCAGTAAGTATCATCTCATCCATGTTAAACTGCACAGTTAATTTTACGCTCAGATTTTCGATGCGCTCTACAACAACGGAACCTGTACAAGTACAACAGCAGCAGACGGTACAATAACACGAGATCCCTGTCCAGACGCATACGGGATGCTCCTCGGTTTGTCTTCCTCAATTTCTTCAAACTCCTCGCTTACATATGATGAAGGAACCTCACTCATCTGCTCCTTCCTCGAAATGCTCTTATCACTCGTCCCCGTCCGAATCCTCCAACGCATCTTCCCACCAATGGTAACAGGAACCGTCATCCTCCTCATCGGAGCCTCTCTCGTTGGGTCTTCAGGTATTCCCAATTGGGGTGGAGGGTCGAATGATTGTATGTCTCGACCTAGTAGTGGGTTTTTTCAGCTGTGTCCAAATGTAGGGGCTCCGAGGGCTCTTCTGTGCGTCTCTTTTCTCGATTAACCCTAATTTAAAAACTTTGTTGAGTGAGAGTGGAAGCTGATGTAAATTTGTTTGTGAGGATAGATGGGGCTCACCAGAATTCATCGGCCTAGGCTTCCTCTCCTTCATAAGCATAATCCTCACAGAACTTTTCGGCTCACCATTCCTCAAGAACATATCTATCATCGTCGGCCTCGCAATGGGTTGTATCGTCGCAGGTGCCACAGGGTATGTTGATGGGAGTAGCATAAAAAGTGCTCCTGCTATTACTTTCCTTTGGTGAGTTCACTCTTTTGTTTGGAGATTCGAGCCCTGATTTATATCTGTAAATTCTTGGTTTTACTTCAGGGTAAAGACATTCAAGATCCGAGTATACCCACCTGCTATCTTACCGATGTTAGCCGTATACAGTACGTTCCTCACATCACTCTTGCCTTTCGAGAATCGAACTCTGAAGCCTGATTCGTTATTTGTTTTTTGTTATTTGTAGTCTCACTAGCGATGGAAGCTATCGGAGACATAACAGCTTCAGCTGAAGTCTCTCGTGTCGAAGTCGACGGACCAGTATTCGATTCACGTATTCAGGGTGGAGTACTTGTACGTCTCATCTTTCCCTTCAACCTTCTATTCTTCTCCACATTTGAGCTGAGTTAATGTGCAATATTAAATAGTCAGATGGAATTGGTGGATTCATATCTGCCCTGTTCACAGTTGCGCCTTTATCAGTCTTTGCCCAGAACAATGGTGTCATCGCTATCACACGCTGCGCGAACCGCACTGCAGGCCGTTTCTGCTGCGTCTTCCTCATCCTCTTCGGCGTACTAGGAAAAATCTCAGGTGTCTTCCTCGCAAGTACGTCTCTGCTCCCTCTCGCTTTCTCACATCCACCCTTCCTTCTCTCCTCATTTATCCATTCGCTAACCCTCTCCCTTAATGAACGAAAGTACCAAACCCAGTCCTAGGCGGCGTAACAACCTTCCTCTTCGCAACAGTCTCCGCATCCGGCATCCGCGTCCTCTCCTACCTCACCTGGACCCGTCGCACCCGCTTCATCCTCGCCTCCTCCCTTTCTTTCGGTCTCGCGGACTTACTCGTCCCAAGTATCTTCCAACATCTTTTCGATTCTGTGCCGAGTGAAAGCGTGGGGAAAGGGTTGCAGGGGTTGTTTGATTCTATCACAATTATCTTGAGTACACCTTGTGAGTCCTCAGTTTCATCCATTTTAAGATATAGTTTTAATGATTCTGTCGTAGTCCTTATAGCAGGCATCGTAGCGGTCGTCCTAAACCTCATCCTCCCAGACGAGTCACTCGATGAGGATGGGCATGAAGCAGCTCAAATTCCAGAATTAGATGCGGATATAGAGCAGCAAGTCGACCACGATCACAACGTAGAGACGGAAGACGGGAAACATACAGTGTAGTGTATATATACGTCATATTTACATTTCTTGGGTTTTATCAGATAAAGAGTGTACTATCTCTTTATTTAATACACACTACAGATACTTTGCCGTTCTGAATGGTCTTAGTTTCCTCTCTGCTCAAGACTCGAATACTTACAGGAATTTTATTAAAGCTTTGACAGTCGAGCCAACAAAATTCAAGGCATAAACAGGACTCTTATTCGCATGTCATATGAAAGAGGAAAGAAAAGCAGAAAAGAGAAGACAAGAAAAAGCAGTAAGATGAAGAAAGGGATAAAAAGAGGAAAGAGGGTAAAAATAATAAATTGCATATACCTACCTACTAGAGATCATCACTTCTCGTCATGACGACGAATGCAGCACTGAAGGTAATAAAAGGCAAGAAGATCATGGTATGCACAAGAAATGGATGGTGAACAACAGATCGTGAGTAGACTGAGAGAAGAGAGGACGAAGATACGCTGGCAATACTGACTCAGGGTATACACCAATGACAAGTAATAATAACATGGTAAGATGAACCATCCCGTTGAGAAGCAGCCATGCTCCAAAACTACCACAACACACTGCACAACATTTCACCTCATACGTCACCTCACTTCTTCGACTTCGCGTTCCCACCCGCCGCAGCACAGATTGCACCTCGGAACGCCTCGACGTCAAACGCGAAATTCGGATCTCCAACACCCTGGAAACGTTGCAACAGCCCTTCCAGATCCATTCCCTCTGTAGCTGAAGAAGGATGAGGGTATCGTCCTGCGTTCGAAGTAGCCGTCAACGACATCTTCTGTCCCTGTCCTTGTCCCGTGTTCGAATTCGTATTTGCATGGGAGTAGTTCGTCGAGAAGGACCCACAACGCATCGGCGTCCCAAGCTTACGACGAAGTGACATCGACTCTGCGTCACCTTCCGTATCAGATTCCACATTCCAATGCGTCGTTGCCGAAGGCCGCACGCCAACCGATTTCGCTGATAAACTCGCAGTCGTTGAAGAGAATGATGACAAGGAGGAGCTCGGAAGTACGGATCTGAGTGTCCCTGATAGCCATTTGTGTACGAGGGGATGGTCAACAGTCGGATTGTATTCGCAATCGTGGAATAGCTCGAGTAAGTTGGCGAATGACCTCGTGAGATTGAACAACGGTAGGGCTGTATCGAGGGTTAGAGAAAGGTTATGATACATAAGACGATCAGCACATCAAATCATAGCAAACCACAACATACCTTTTTCAAGGACATCATACGCCTGCCGGGGCGTCAAGCCCTTGTAACGCATCAAATACGCACAAACAACCGCACACGCGCGATTCTCCGTCGTACAATGAATCAAAACATGCTTGCGTTGAATAAACTTTTTATCTTCTATGTTCAAGTTCAAGTCCACGTCAGACTCAGAACTACTACTGGTATCTGCATCGTTCAAAGAGCGGTTGATAAAAGACGCTGCCTCGTCGAGATGGAACAACAGACTACTTGAGTCTGAGTCCGGGATAGCTAGATGGTGATGTTCCACGCCTGCCAATTCCAGATAACTAGGATCGCTGGAAGTATCGTCCTCAGAGTCTGATTCCGAGGAAGATGCTTCCGTTCTAAGCTTTGAGGGAGGAAGTACAGATGGGAGAGAGAGAACAGAGGTAGCAGCAGTTGAAGGTCCCGAGATTAGTGGTGAGAACCGGCTTGAGAATGATGATGAGCGTGAAGACAGAGGGCTGGAAACAGTCGAATCAGGTGATAATCCCGAGCTCCAAGCCGAGCTCAAGATGGGACTTGGCCCAGATGGTCTTCTACTAGATGTTGTAGAAGAAGGTGCAGATGACAAGGAAGGCAATGATGCAGGAGAGATCGACAAGAAATGGGTAGCGCCTACTTCACTGAGTAGCGAAGAGGCTTCTAAGGGGTCCGTAGGAAAATCACTTGGAATTAGAAGGGGTCAGAGGTTGCATCCTGAAAATATGAGGAGAGCAAGGAGAAGAGGACTGAGGACGCACTCTGCGATTGCTAGTTGTGGTTCGTCCTCATTGTCTAGCTTAATCTCGATAGCGTCCTCGATTCTAGATAGGTATCTGCATACTTCGCGCCTCTTCTTGCGCTGCCAGGCTGTGAAAGCCGGATGAGTTTGAACAGGCGCAGGGTAATTTTTGAAATAGCCGCATTCGCCAAATATTTGAAGCTGTCGACGAAAACCGTAATTTGGATGCACGCGTGGTCGACCTGAAGATTGCATCAAGCCGTCAATGATTATCTTCTTAGCAAAGAAAGCTATTAATATACTCACGCTTCCGAATAAACATTAACGCGGCCGGGAAAGATAACTGGCGCGTCGCCATTACTTGCAGTCAGCCCCTAGTCAGTACTCGCAAGTCATCACAGTAATTGAACACTCACAGTACGCGCAGACTACTGTCGTCGAACGCGATATACCCATGACGCAGTGGACAAGGACTTTGTGCTTCTGCGCAGAACGCGTACACGAGTTGTGCGCCCTTAGTTCGGCTACCTGTTTAATGTTCCTCTTCTCGGCACTAGTCTGCTGACCGTCATCATCCCCAGGAATGGTTTGGCGTGGTTCAAGGGCATCTCTAATGAAAGCGACTGCAGCTGGGAGGTGGGTAAGGATATCCTCAAATTCCGAGTCCTCAATTGAAATACAACGGTGTGTTGGGTGCTGAGCGGACGGCCGGGATGCAATGGCTGAAATTGTTGCGCCCTTGCGAGCCTCCTCGGCCTCTGGATATTCTGGACAGACGGAAAGAATGTGCGTGATGCCTAGTTCTGGGTATTCATGAAGGGACTTTGCGGCTGCCAAGCTTTAGCGCGATAAAGACGCGAACCGCGTCAGCCAATATGTTCGGTACACTTTGGACAAAGGAACATGCAACTTACTTTCCAATGTAGAGGTCATCAAGGATTAAAGAGAGGTCAGGAGTATCCGTCGACATGTCCGTGTCTGCTGCCGACGAGGAGAGGGAAGAGAGAGAGAGAGAGAGGAAGGAAAAAGAAGGATGGCCTTGTCTTTTTGAATTCCGATGCATCAAGCACGAGACGGATGTAGGCGGCCTACTAAACAAGGATCCACTTTCCATAAGGAGGTTATCTCTTATCTATATCAGGCCACTGCTTTCCCGCGCCATCGCTTCTTATTCGCCGTCGTCATCATTCTGAACATGCTTCAAAGGTGGGGCTGCCTGAACGGTATCTCTCACAGGATAATTCTACCCATACATCTGCTTTAGTCAATTCTTGATGACTTCCATCTCGGCGGAAACCTGTCAAAACAGGCAGAATTTTGCTTTATTTACTGACTACCGCACTTACCGGACCCTTAATATTCATTCATCGTTGCTTCCCAACTCCTATTTGACCACCCTCGTTGCCCTTCTTTACTGCATATGGAAGCATGTGGAGCTTTAGAAATCAAGGGGGTGTGAGCCCACTTCATGCCGAACTAGATGCATATACAAACCAATAGCAACGTGTTTGACGCCCTCCTCTTGTGACTCGTCAAGTGCCACGTTTGAGTAACCCTCCATGTTGACATCTGCACAGTAGTTTATCATGTGCCTTTCGTTAATGCGGTATGTTTCTCAGGAGCGCGTGAGGATCCCTACGTTTTATCCGCAAGTTATTCTGCAATAGAGATTCCGGGAAAGTGGCAATGTTTTTCAGGAGTGCGTGAGGATCACTCGGTTTTTATCCGCAAGGTATTCTGCAATAGAGAATCAGGTAAAAATGGTGCTGCTTCTTATGTCCTTAGGAGCACATGAGGATCACCTAGCTTTACCCGCAAGATATTCTGCAATAGAAATTCCGGCAAAAGTTTAACTTCGATAACAAGTACAGTCAAACGTCTGCAAAAACCTAAACAACTGCCTGTGAAACACGATTTTACTCTATTAAAGACAAACTAATGAGAAGTCGTTTGTGTTCAGACTCTATCTGCGACGTCTCTCTCATTGCATCAAACTGCTCTTGTTCCACTGATTCGCCATGTAGCTAGCCTACAGCAGCAACTCATTTCCTTTCTGTCACCCGCAACCAGAAGAAGTTTCACTCCTAGTAGAAGCTTGACGTCAGCGAGAGGGTAGCAAGGTTCAAGGAAGGTAGACCAAATACCTATTTGTATATATATTAACTCCAATACATACTTTGAAACATTGTTTGTAGCTGCTGTTCCAGAGTGGGTACGTAAATGTCAGCATATAGTCAGGTACCAGGTAGCTAAACAAAGCATAATACTATCTATATCTGTAAGTTAGCATAATACTGACTTGAGAATAATATCAGTCCATTTCGGTTGATGCGACATTTTTAAAATAAGTATTATCACAACTTGATTCCGGACGCCAGCTGTTCTATTTTACACACGCAAACACTTGAAGGCGAATGACAAAATTCGAGGGCCATCATTCTCTTCATCTTATGAACTTCTCTCAGGCTTCACCCCACCAGCATGCTTGTCCTGAGGTCCCTCCTCACCCTTTGGAGCATTCCTAAGCGCATCTCTCTTCGTCGCACCATATCTCAGCTTCTGCTCTTTCTGCTCCCCCTTCTCCTGCCCATTCATCTCCACGGGAGCCTCATACGGTTCGTCCTTGCTAACAGTAGCATATTCCTTCTTCGGGTCTGCATATTGTTCGTGTGGCCTATGCGTTGCAGGCCGAAACTCTCCCTCGTCGTCGCCACTCGACGAAGACGCAGCATCTGCTGATCCATCGACCACAAAGGTTTTATTCGACGGAGGAGGACTTTGATCCACGTCTTTGAAATACGAGTCCGCCGTATGTTTCGCCTCTCCCTCTTTGCCTTTCGTATCCGCACTCCAAACAGCACTCGTATGCAACCCCCTCTTTCCCTTCCCCTTCGCTTTCCCTTTCGCAAGTTTCTCTTCCTCTTTCTTCACCTTCTTCCCAGAAACCTTATGCGAAGGCAACGCCGGCCTCTCCGGATCAGCGTTTCCCTTCCCTACATCTCGTCCTTCTAAACCACCTTGACTCGTCACCGCATGTTTCAAGTGTGGGTTCTGATCGAGTAGTGTATCTTCCTTCGGATCGCGCGACGCAGGTGGTGCTTGGCCTTTTGGCTTTTCAGCGCGGTATGCAACTGCGGTTGCGTGTAATGCTGCTAATGCACGAGATTGAGGGTAAGGGTAAAGATGGCTTCGATGAAGAGATGGAAGTAGACGAGTTGGCTTTGTTAAGTGTGAAGATGAGAGTATACGGGTGTACATTTTGGCAGACGACGATGCAGGTGAGGCAGTCACTAGGTAAGGGGTCGAGTGTGAGTGCGACCGTTGAATACATGCGCTGTGAGAGTGACATCATCACATGCCGGATGTGGGGCGCGGATCACGCAGATCATTTCGGTTACTCATCAACAATGTACTGGATACTGTCACCGTTCACCGTGTTTGTAATAAAACTTGTCTCTCACTTCATTTTCTCATTCTTATTTCTAGAACATTTCATGAACAGTTATACTGTTTTACATGCCGTTGTACCCTTCATATGGGAAAGTAGGAGCAGCAAAGTTGCACGAAGAAAACTCCACTCGTACTGATATGCTCCATTGGTAACTATGAGTGCTGAGCAAAGGCAGGTAAATTGGTCTCAGACACGAAGGGAGTGGGGTGCACCTCTCGGTTAATGATGTTGCAGATGCTGATTGCTCAGTGGTACACGTAGTAAGATACAACATGAACAGAAACAAGAACTAAACTCTGGTGAGACCATGTATGCCAGCAAAAGAATAAGAACTGAAGAGCAGGAACAGTGTCAAGGTGGATGGTAGTCATCAGAAAAAGTATGAAAGAAATTAACAAGCGGGAAGAACGACGCCCAAACCAGTAGTGGACAGAGTATAGTGCGTACGGTGAACGTTAATGCCACAGAGCAATGTGGATGTGGGGTAAATGCGATACTACCTTAAATCGTTAAACTGGTCGTATTTTGCAACGCATCGAATCGACACTGACTAGTATCAATTGATTCACTCATCAGTGGCGCGGAGACGTGGCGCCATCATGGGACGGCTCGCCGAATTCAGACCAACTTTCATCGCTGAAGCCGCCACTGGACCCGCTTCCAGCCGAACCATCATCGCTCAAGGAATCATCAAAATGAGAGTCTCCGCGATGTTCGGCGGTGTTTCCGACCACGAATGTTAGCCCGTCTCGGCCATCATCCTCAGGAGCGGCAAATACAGGTAAAGATTCGGAGGACGAAACGTGCGACGGAAGAGAGTACATATCCTCTTCTCCCGAGAGCGCGAAGGTTTCGGAGAACGGTGAAGTTAGTGCGCTAGGTGGGAAAGAGCGGAATTCTGTAGAAGGAGATTGCGCGGTCATGAATGACGCGGATGTATCGGTAACCGTCCTCGACATTGCTGAAGCATGTACATCCGAATGTGGGTCCAGCAAAAGTGTCTGGGATTGCTGAAGTTCGCTTGCAGGTGCACTATGCCCGCTGTGTGATGAGACAGACTCGACAGCAGACCACTCGAGTAAGTCGGGATGCGTCTCTGGTGATCCTGGGCGAGGTACTGCATTATCCTCCGAAACAGACTCGGAAGGAGTAGGCAATTGAATACGCGGTGGCGAAATTATGCGCGGGGATGATGCTCGGGATGAACCCAAAGAAAGGTCATCGATCCTCGGGGAAGTTGATGGAAGCGTTGCCGATTCCGAGCCCAGCTCAAACGGCGAACGCGAAGGTGATGGTGAGAGCGTCGACGAGCGTGACGACTGTGGGTCTGTCCAAGGGTTTCGCTCAGGCGCGAGTGGTGTATAAGGAATATTGTCTCCAGAGGGCTGCATGCATCAATGTCAGCGTAAATGTAAAATTCCAAGGAAACAAATAAGCGCACAGCATCCATGGGCCCGGGCGCTTGTACCGTCGAACCTTCGACATTTGACACACCGGCGTTGCTGCGTCTGAGTCGAAGTCCACTACTTAAGGGTACATTTATGCTATCTCCTCTGCTCCCGGACAGGCCCATGTCTTGCATCTCATGTGTCGATGCCCTGCTGCGTACTGGACTTGCCTCGTGTGTGAAATGTGGAGGTGCAGGTTGTCGGCGACGTCGCCGTTCTTCATTGCGAGCCCTGCGCTCCTCACGCCACTGCGTAAATTGAGGCGTAACGTACGGATCAAATACAAGCTACATAAATTACAGCGTAAGTGAGACGATACGGGCTCAAACGACACGCCATCCGAAGTGGTGTGCACATACCTCCTTCAATGCGAAACCAACGGCGACAGCGCCAACAACTGCCACCACGACGACGTACACAGTTGGTCCTGGCATTATTCTAAATATGCGCTTGTGTCTATACCAACGCTAAATTGCCTGCTTGCTATGTTGCCCGCAGCGCAAGTGATGGTGGTATGTGCCCGAGCAGTATGCGTGTTGCTGTGCACTACGGCAATGGCAATGGCACTTCCATAAGCCGAGTCATTACGTAAACAATTTAGACTTTCTTTCTAAGTCCATGGCATAAGAGACCAACCTCTTATCATCTCTACTATTTTGCATCATATACCAAATGAGTTGTCGAAAACATGGGATGATAGCATATTATACCCATTCGTCAAGTTCCTGCAAGCCGATTTATCCTTAGTCCAATAGCATTCAATTCACTGCTCGTGGCGTACATCATTCTGGCGATCAAGCCCGCAATGTAATATCGGTCGAGCAAAGCTGTTATCGCTCCAATCAGTATGTAATGCCTCGATTCTGTGGCATATTGCCTCTTTACGTACATATCAAAGTGGCCGAAGAGAACTAAGGAGTAACTCTCACAGCGATACATATTACACGTAACAATCTACAGGCAGCCAGCCAGCAGTCCCACAACGACTGGACACATTTAGGATTATTCGCAAGCATGGCTGACAACAATGATAGAGACAGAAAGAACATTATGCAAGGAGATAAATTTGGCATCCTAAGGCGCTTAGGATCATTAATTTGGAAGCCTAAATACGACATAGGTAGTGCTGTAGAGCTGAGAAAGGAGGATTTCGGCACTGTTTATGTATGATATTCCAGTTCGCCATACGTGGACATGATGCTGACACTTAATTAATGGACCTCTAGCTTGTCAGACGTAAAGGCACATCAGAGGTGGTAGAACTCAGGCAAATAATGAAGGTCCCAACCGACACGAATACGCAATCGGATAAAGAACAAGACAAACATCAGACACCGGGAGAAATTGACGATAATAAAGGAGACAATACTACAAGTGGGACTGATGGGAAACCCAAGCACGTTCTCTCCAGAAGACTTCGCAGACCTGTGGATAAGCATGATGCAAACATACAAAATGAGGTTGATATACTCAAGATGTGTAATTCTTCTAAAGACTCAAACAAGTCATACATTGTAAGCAGAACACCAGCATTATACGACCTGATTACATTCCCTTACGTTTGTCTCGTTTCAGATTAAGTTTCATGAATCCTTCGAGTCAGATCGACATTTCTACATCGTAACTGAACACCTTGACCGGAAACCAGTACTCGACGAATTAATGAAACGAAGTACATTATACGAGAAAGACGTAATTGCCGCCGCGAAGTAAGTTTTCGATTATGCTGACCATTTGAGAGTCATCATTTTGACCACTCGAATGGCTAGGGACATGCTTCATGCTTTGAAATTTGTGCATGAACTAGGTATTATCCAGAGACACGTTACGTGAGCTGCCGCCGTGAGATTTACAAGTATTTCTATTAACACTATCACGAACCCAGGCCAGAAGCGTTCAGGTATCGAAAAGAGGATGATGGGTCGGAAGTAAGGCTCCGACTCGTCCTAGTGGACTTCAAATAGTCTGTGTCATTCCGTTTAGAATTCGTGTGGCTAAACGCTAAAGGTCAAATTGCAGTGCTCAATATAAGGATAGTCCCAAAGACTTACCTACACCACCTTGTAACAGATACAGTGATCCTAAGATCGTCAGGGCCTGGATCCAGGGTAAAAAGAAGAAAAAGGCAAGAGATATCGCGGGCATCGAAGTTGATGGTAAGATGGATGTCTGGGGGGTTGGGTAAGCTAGATTCCGCGATCTTTCGGATTGCGAACTGGACTGATGGTACCACCCTGGATTTAAGTGTAATAGTGCATGTACTTCTGACGGGTCATTACCCATATGTTGATCATGTGAAGAAACCGAAAGACGAAGGGAAGAGTAGCACCACCGACTCCGCCACGAAGAAGCCTAAAACTTATTATCACGAAAACGGCGAGGCTATAAACATCGACAAGACATACCTAGTAAATGTGGTAGACAAACAAGTCCAGTTTCTATCAGAACACGAATACTGGAGAGGTGTTTCTCCTAAAGGTATGAATAATTGTGTATTCATACAATTGAGATGTTACGGAACGAATATCTTTTATAGCAAAAGATTTTCTGCACTGCGTACACGACAAGGGTGAAAGTGGTGCAGATAGTAGTGGTTTGCTCCACAGAAAAAAGCTGTTAAGGACGTCGATAGTTAATGCTCTTAACCATTCGGTCTGTCTGGCCTTAGAGAGATGACCCAATGCATTCTATGTACTGACACTGTTTCCGTGTAGTGGCTTACGGATTTCAAACCTAGCGATATAGACTTGCCAGGTTTACGGATGCAAGCTGGGAGGATAAAGAGGAAAAGTGAGGAGAGAAGGTACCGCAGACCTTTTAGGGTGGGAGAAGGGCCGGAGCGCAAAGATGGGAACCAAGAGCAGCATGACATGGAAATACAGCGAACATCTTCGCACGGTCACCAGCATGACTCTTCGCGACGCAATAGCGACTTTTCGTTCAAGCAATATTCTAAGGGTGGTTCAGAGGAACTCGAATTACAAATGACAACACCCTTGGATTCGCCGTCATCGACGGCACCTGGATCTCAAAAACGGCGAGAAAAAAGACGCGATAAGCATGACGAAATTGCAAAGAAGCAACCAGAGAAGAAGAAGAAGGATGATGAGCAAAAGTTGACGCTCCCGTATGGAAATGAAAGGCGGAGACGGGACCTTGATGAGAGTGGCTCAGGTGACCGTGGTGACCGTGGCGGGGGCTATGCGCCAATGTGATTTAGCAGTCTACCGAGCTATGGATGTTGCATAGGCATGGAAAAGCCAATTCTGTGCTAGACGTGATTCTAGTGCATGAGCGGAAGCATGGTCTGAGACCTTGTCGTACCTGCTGGATGTCTGGCTGCTAGGAGGCTCTTGTTACATAGAGATTCATCATCATGTAGACATTTTGCTTTGTTTTGTTTTATTTGAAATTTCTTGTAATTGATCACGTGACGACAACGCGTGGTTTGGCGTTGTTTATTTTCACAACAGAAAGCGACGATCTCTTGGTCCCGTCGTCCCCGTCGCCAGCGAGCGGCTGTCCACCATGGCCTCTGATGCCTCCCACCTCATATTAGACGATATAATCATGCCACTAGATCCTCAGCTCGATGCACGGCAACCTATCGAGATCGGTGATGCACATGTACTGGACCGACATTCGCTCTCTCGCAGCAACTCGCCTGGTCCGCCTGATGAACATGAGGTCCTTGCTATGCGCGCCCGTGCGCTCTCAATCCGTAATGAAAAAACAGCAGAGAATGGAAAGGGCGGAAAAGATGAATTTCAAGATGAGCTTGTAGACATGGTTCTCTGTCTCTCTGCCGGCGTGCCTTCCAGAGCTCAGGTTCATGAACAAGCGAATACTATCCGACGATTATCTTTACAGCAAGAAACCTTGCTGAAGCGTATGAATGATGAGTGCGAGAGCTGGGAGGCGGAAAGACACGGTATGCGGAGAGTATGCGAGGCGCTTATCGCTCAAGCGAATATTGCTTCTCATAATTTGTACAAGGAGCAGGTCAGTCTCTCAGTATTCCAATAAGCAGAGTAAGCTAAGCTGGAGTTGTAATGTTAGGAAAATTCCAAGAAGCCTACGATAATTGAGTCTGAGAATGCCTCCCTCCGACAAAAGGTATTCCGTTGTTCTGGATCTATGCATGCACAGAGTCTCATGTAATACATAGCTTGCTGATGCCCAAAGTAGAGTATCGTCTCTCGAAGTGGAACTAGCGCAACTTCGTCCACTGCTTCTCATGCAGCCTAGCGCAATAGCACAATCTAAAGGTATTACTGTACAAACTGGTAAGCTCCGCAAGAAGGAAAGCCTCGGGCTTGAGGAGAACAGAAGCTACTACAGAGTGCGGGAGGAGAAGACTCCTGGTTCTAAGCCACGTAAGAAGAAGGCAGCGGCTTATTTCAAACATGCCCCTACGATTGCCGACGCGCGCTCTGAACATTTGCTACTTGCAGCGCGCAAGCTTGGAAAAGAACGAGCAACAATGGTTAGCCAGACTATGTACCGACCGCCCGAACCGCAACGGCCATCTACTTCGCCCAACCACGACTTAACGCTACACATTCAAGGCCGTGCGAACGAAGTTAAACCGATGGTAGCATCCGCCGTCTGGTCTGCTGCACAACACGTCCCACAGCCAGGAATTCAACGACCTGGGCATCAACAAGGGCAACAGCCTGGGAGCTCAAAAACACCTCAGAATTCACCTTTTTCTCACTTTGGATCTCCAGGTGTGACGTATCCTCAACAATATTTCGTATCTGGACCCGTAGGCAGGCCAGGGACATCAATGCCTGCACCCACGTTCTATCCCGCTCCTCCGCGCGGATACATACCTGGTCCAGCGTGGCCGTACTACCATCCTGGTCCATACAGATTCGGTCAGCCTATCGCGATCCAGAATGCAAGTCCAAGTCAGAGTGCCAAAACTACGCCGGCACAACCTTCTAATAGCCCACCAGTTGCTGGCCCTTCTCGTACGCCCGCGCCACCCTCTACACAAACCGCCCCTGGTCCGGGTCCGTCTTCGCAAGATACAACTAAGGATGATAAGCCTTCAAATCAGATAAAAGATTCATCCAACGAGGAATCGTTGGAGAGAGCTCAAAAGACGCCTCGGTCAAAATCGACCGCACAATCTTCTGCATCGAGAAACCCTCCAACGCCTATGGACAGTTTACTTTCTGCAGCTCGCTCTGTATTCTCTCCTGAATCAAGTGGTGGGAGTCATGTAGATGACGATGGCAGCCCGTCACCGAAGAAACGTCGACGGGTCGCTCAACAATCTAGATCGATTACTGACCAACCGGCTGAGAAACAGACTACCATACCCGACATGGCAGCTACTCCAGACAGACGAACGTCAGCTTTGGACGTCCTTGCTGATCAAGCAGCTGGTGTCGTTCCTTCTTCGCAACTTGCACGCAGCGGAGGCGTGACTCTAGAAGCTGAGGTTGCGTTGAGCACAGGAGGTAGACTTTCCGAAGCTACTTCGGGTAAGCGTCATGGACCTCGCAAGCGCAAGCAGTCTGCAGAGTCCGCCAGTACAGAAAAAAGTTCGATAATACTAGTTGGTGAGTCGACTTTGGAAGGAGATCTCGTAGCTTCTGCAAAGCAGAGAGACAAACGTGTACCACGAGCGTCGTCCACTACACCGGACTTACGGACATCTTCTTCGATACCAGCACTAACGATAACTGTGCAGCGTGCTGCAAGCGAAGAGCACACGACTTCTGTTGCATACGTTTCGAGTCACGGCCCGTCGGATTCCTTCAGATTACGACCTGTAACACCTGGCGGAAATGACGTGACACCTGCAGGTCCATCTGCCTCGCCTCAAACCAGTGGTAGCTCCTCACGAATAGACAATGCTGCTACAACGCGACATCCTAATGGACGCGCGGCGAGCTCGACGTCTGTTAGCCCTCCTCTTGCACGCGTTACGGCTGGCCAGCGTAGAAACTCGGCAACACCCTCTGTGGACGCCGACGTGGATGCAGAAGGTGATGAAGTCGAGTCCGAGGACGATGACGATGCTGATGCTGAGGTCGATCAGCTCAAAGGTGATTCTCACCCTCGAAAGGGCAGCTCAACGAGAAGGGGGAAAGGATCAACACCTGTGCCCAGCTCGAGCGAAGATGCTAATAGTAGACGATGGCTAGAGATTCTTGGTAGGTTCTTTTTGTATTTCCTTAGTTCTCGTTTCATAGGAACTTATCCCTATTGTTGCTTTCGTAGGCCGAAAGGACTCGTAGCACTTGTCTTCCCACAGCACTGCGCCCTTTGCATATGATTTATATGTTTTCACTGTTATGTGTCGCTTTGCTTCACTGTTTGCTCTTGTCTGCTTTCGTCTTCGTTATTTCGTACCTTGGTTCACTCGGCCGTTGCCGAATCGTTTTTGCTTCGCTTCGGAACTTATGTCCGGTTTGTATCCATGCTAGTTTGAGAGTTGTTTGGCTCTAAATGAGTTACGAACGCTAATTGTATCCGTACGAATAGGATCCTACGTGTCTTCGCCTTTCGACAAGAATACATATATGCAATCAAGATCTAGAATAGCACGATCAGAAACTATGACACGGTTTTATGCAATATAAGTGCCAGACTATAGGTGACAAAGCAAACACAAAGCAGTCATTTTGCATAACAATCGAGATGCTATGTAAAGCACCGCTCAAAGTCTCCCGCACCATCACTCCTTGCGTATCTCTGACTCTCAATAAACTTATCCAACAAGCACAGTCCATCCCCTTCCTCATCGCCATCACAAAACTCAAGTGGCTGGAGTCTATCATTCACAAACATTCTCACAACAGTCATTCCAGAGCATTCCAGACGCTCAGTAACGAGCCGCGCCGAGAATGGTACAAGTCTCGAAGCGATCCACGTCCGTTCTCTATCTGGATTTCTCGGATCCAAGTCCCCACCCTCCTGACGGAACAATCCCAGAGCGCTGTATATTGATGTCATCACATTTTCGTGTGAGAAGTCGATGTACATTGGACGATCAAGTGGGAAGGTTGTGGGATTCGAGTCGAGTGTTCGATTTGTTTGCGTGTTGTCGTGTACGGGAGAGTTGGTAAGACGTGCGATGAGCTCGTTCACGTAACCAACTCCTTGCACAGGTCCAAGGTCTTGCCCATACCTTCCAAGGCAGTCAATCACGAAGTAATGTGCGAAGTGTTAATAACTTACCCATTCTTATAATATTTATTCAAATCTCCGTAATACTCAAAGTCTTCAAACTCTTTCAGATCAAACATCCCGCAGAAGTCACTCGGTTTAGACTTGGCGACGGTCTCCAAAGCACAGAGTTTGAATAGACTTGTTACGTCCTTCGCCGTGAGGCTCGCGCCAGGTGCCGATGCGTTTAAACGAGCTGCAATTCCCTCTGCGTAAATATTCTGCCAGACCTGTGTCTGTTTGTCGCTATTTCCAGCATTAGGGCACTGGTCGTTGTTTAGAGTGTTATTCGAATTTGGCTGGTACCTAACAATGAGCCAGAGCATTTTTGTAGTATTATTGTTTTGCTTACCAACTCCTCAATAATTAAATCTAGTAAAGGCTTCACTTTTCTATGGCTAGCATGAACGAAACCTAAGAAGTGAAGTGAATCTAAGACAGATGCACAGTGAAGGCGTCAAGGCATGCAGCATACCTGATGTCCAATTGTTAGCTGAATCGATTACTCGCTCTGATCCTGATGCTCGAATAAATGGAAGGTTGGTTTTATTGACAAGGTCTTTGTATCTTGTAAAATCATATTGACCAGAGTCGAAGGACCTAGCTAACTCGTAAGACCTACGTTCGGCTATTAAGTTTCCTACCAGTCTTTACTCACTGTGCCGCTCCGAATGCCACCAGGCCATCCTCTCCCAAATCGTATTTATAATTCTGCAGAAATTTTAATCTTGGGTCGAGGTAGGTCGTGACCAGTCCAAATTTCGATAGTGCTTCTCGTATGTCCTTCCCTTCGTTTTCGTCTGTTGCAGGAAAGCGAGCACCGTGTCTTTGTATCTAGTGCAATGAACTGAGCCGAGATTATTAGTTCCAGCAGTAAACCACTTACGATATTAACTTGTGTGATTCCGCATTGCGACGGCGGGTCCGTATAATCCGACGTTGAAAAATACGGAGTATACTGTGCCCAAGATTCTCTGATACCTTTCGGGAGTTGGATTTTCGGAGTGACAGGTTTAACTTTGTATTCCAACTCCGACAACGCAGTGAACAAGAGGGTGACCACAAATATGAAGATTATGAGCCCTGCGAGGAACAGCAGCTGTGATTCCTTCCTCCGGGCTGTACGCCTCACGAGGGCACTCTTAGTCTGGGGAGCACGTCGAGTTGGATGGCCTAGAAGCGGAGAGGCTTCGGCATCCGGCATGGACCTTGATTTCATGCCGTCGAGAAGAACCTGACGTCACAGGTGAAACAAGTCAGAAAGGTCCGGAATTTTCGCTGCAGCGACACCACTGGGTATTAAGTAGGGGGGACTGGTATATAACCTATATTTCTAAGGCACACGACCTGCTAGTATTATTATCTCGCATGACGTGGCAATTCATATTGTCAAAACGTACTGTTGTGCAAGTATTATCCTCTCCTTTTGCTGTACAGTGCAGAACGATTTCAAAGACGTGCGACTAGCACCGGAATACACACAAGATTGCTAGATTAAAGATTATGAACCGAGCCGAACCAAACCAAAGTACTGTATACTATCGTTAGAGTCAGAATAATGAAGCAGAGAAACAAAAACGACACAAAATCACCAAAGGTATTCAGAGGAGGGATGAGAGTGTGGATTGAGATAGGGTATGGAGCCTCATGTTCGCTGGAAAGCTTTTTGACCTGCGAAACACGAGAGGCGCGTCTTGCAGCTGTCGTAAACTGGTGACGTCGTTATCGGTGCTGCACACTAAGTTCAGTGGTTCCCAACTTCCCGCATTGATATCGGCTTGGATAGTGCTTGCTAGAACTTTCGTCATGGATCACTCATGACGAAGGTTACCCAATATGCGAATCTTAAGCTTCGGTATCAACAGCATACTGTAGTTTGCAGACGTTGCAACTCGAGAACACGAGTTTGTCTATAATTAGTGTATTATATGACTAAGCTACCTGATATTTATGGTGAGTGCTCACGTCATCACTGACGTCAGTTTCTTTCTCAGTTCTTCAACTTCTTGCTCCTCCGTAAACGGCGACATAAATCTTCGTTCGTGAAAACTTGCCAATACCAGTCCACCATTATTGTAAAACATCATAAAGACTGCTCGTAAACGCTAAATTGCGCGTAAATGAAGACTTTTTTTTTGCGCTGACAGCAAGGCGACCTTCCTATGGATCAGTATTTAACATTAAGCATAAATACTAAACATGTCCGTTAACAAGTGAGTAAAGCTACAGATGTCCAAAATTATGCGATAATAGTCCCGTGATGGATATAATGATGATGTGGTATCTAGGTCATCCAGAAAGCAAATGGAGTAATCAAAGATCATAATGAAGTGCCTGACCAGTCTCTCTTCAGTGGTCTGTCAACCGATCGCGGCGTTTGAGAGTACGTAGGTGGTTCATCGCAACGTCAACGAGGAGACGATCGTATCCTTGTCCCCTATATTTATTGAGGATATCGACTTGGATATGCAATGGGCCAGTAGAAGTTAACTTCGGGCCTTTGTGAATGAGACCAACGAAGTGGCGGTCGAGCGCCGTGCCGATAAGGTCTTTGGGATACTTCTCTCTCAACACCGGCAGCCACAATGCTTCGACTTCACGGTTGAACTGCGTTGTCTCGCCCGTGCCAACTACGTACCCTATTACGCGTCGTAGTTCGACCATCCCATCCCCTCTGTGGAATACCGACACCTTGTCCTTCCGAAGCCCCGGTCTGAAGTTCGGACTTGCTAGGTCAATCGTCTCGACGAGCACGTATGCGAATCCGGAAGGAAGATGGAGATAGGGGAGAGCGTGCACTTGTGGGGGTAACTCCGGATGTCGAGAGATGGTCTTCGCGGAACGGCCTTGATAGGCAGACAAGAGACAGACATTTGCTATCGCATCGCTGTCGGCGACCGATGCAGCTCTAATGCTGATCCGTTTCCGAGGAACAGTGCGTGTGGCGGTTAGAAGTGAAGGCACCAGCTGTTCGTGTGTCTGAGGGACATTGCAGAGCATAGTACGAGTGTTCAGATTCTATGCGTCTAGGCCTTGAAGACGTCATGAGAAGGAGGAAGCCCGGAGATCCCTCTCAAGAGACGGACGCAAATGTCCCGGGATTAAGCAGCAACAATTAGGAGCAGGGCCTTCAAGGAGGATGACGGTTTACCGAGAGAATTGAGGCGAGTCCTCATACGAGGTGTTCTGCATAAGTACTGACATTCTCCAAGGAGCACTTCCACTTCGAGATTACTAAATCACGGGAAATTGTTCGGAGTCTGTATATGGCTGGTATCTCGCCACTCCACATTATCCAGAGCCCTCAGTATCATTACTGATTGCGTTGGTCGCGAAAACACGCGCATAATCGACAGATACGAAAGGAGAATATGTCCGAGGATGACGCACAAAGGTGAGGGACGGAGATCAAGAAGAGCAGCAGGGAACCTTGGATGACTGGCTGAGTTTATGATCGCCAGGGGTGTTTCCTATCTAATCAATAGCGCCGAGATTCCCTGTGTTCATTGGGGTTTGTGGTAGCAACCACGGAAAGTCGGGCAACGGGGCGGGGGAATTAGCTTACGTGGACTAACAATCAAGATCAGCCGCCTCTCCGCTACCTAATGCTGATTTAATTGGTCCGGAGGAACTAGAGCCTGGTGAGCAATGAGTACCAGGTGACGTTGCACGCTGGGAGTTCAAGTATCTTGGCCACCCGAGTCGGGTGCGTCGCCGCTCTATCTTCATCCGCCTTTATCTTGCTTCGAAGGCTGGATACAGCCAAGGATGGAGAATCTTCTCCCTCGAATGAACAGCTTCTTCGATGCGGCGGAGCGCGGCGCAATTACGCTGACGCTTTCTCGGAACGATCCCTTCGATGCGGAATACCTCACCTCGGACGGTGCACCACTGTATCGTGTTTCAACGAGTAAGCGCTCAATGGGATATGGGCGCCTCGACGCAGAGATAACTAGCATACTGCGTATCCGCGCCGATCCTCCCGCCGCTTCTTCCACGTCACATTCGAATTCTAGCTCAACCCATGCAGGGCCGCGGTATCGGATCCGAAGATGCGTATCGACGAGACGAAGGACGAGTAGTATGAGCACACCGCTAGATACGATTGACGAAGTCGCCGACGCGAACTCGGGTGTGGACGCTGGTTCGGAGTCCGAGTTGCATTCGGATACGATAGCTGTGGCGACGATTGAGCGGAGGCCGTTCTCACTAACGCCCGTAAGATTAAAGTTTAATGGGAGGGAAGGGTCTGCGAGCAAGTTCCTACGACGCGAGAAGCCGTTCTCTAGGTGTGTGTACACACTATACATTTCGTTACGCTTGAGTACTTGAAAGTTCGCATGTTGACTTGTCTTGTTCGCCAGTACGCGATGTTTCTTCTCATCACTAACGGGTGACCTCCTGAGGTGGCAGCTCTCTACACCTACACCAAAGGTCCGTTCCTCCATCTTCCCTTCTCCCGTTATGAACATTCTCCATCTTATACATCCTTCTATTACTCCGAAATAACCTACAGCTATACAACTCCAGCAAAACCCGACTCGCTAAGTATTATGCACCGTTCCTCCCAATTAAGGGCGTGCTCTCTTCAAAAACGGCTGTGATTGAGATCACTGGGGGAGTAGAAAGCGATCGTGCGCTGGACGAGATTATCGTTACTCTCCTCCTTACCTTTATTTTATGAACATACAAATTTCTTGCATATACATAGTATGACTCACTACAACACCCAAGTCATGTGTATATATGCGTGTACATGTAGATTTCGTATCTTCTCATTTGGCTTCGTTGTCAATATCCTCAATATCCTTATTGCGTATAACTTATGGCACGAACTGTCCCAGTATGTGGTTATTGTGAAAGTCCTATTATGTACTCGTGTACTACTACTTACTAAATACTACGAGTCCTGGGTTGCAATATTACACGATCAAGTGAAAAACTATCTACTACGCGAAGTAAATAACAGTAAGTACGTTTGCATTAAGAAACATCATCGGCATTAATGAAAAGTAGAAGAGATGAGAGATGAAAGAAATATGAAAGATGAAAGATGAAAGACGAAAGATGAAAGTAGGGAAGAGAAGGGAAGAGAAGTCAATGAATTATCATACGAGTGAGAGTTCGCATGATAAGACTTTCATAGCGAACATACTGAGTGAGTAGTGTGGACGGTAGCAGACGGTATGGATACGGGAGCTGTCTTCTGTTGAGATGATCAGAAGAAGGATCAAGAGGTATAAAAAGCAAGGGTGTAGAACCGAAGCGAGTTATCGAACTGGCTTCTGAACATCTCCGTCAATCACGCGGGACCAGCAAGTTACCGGTACCAACGCACTGGCGAGGAGGGGGAACGAAGTATAGGTTGCGGTCAAATAAGTAAGGGGGAAGATTTCGTCAAGTGGGATCAAGAGTAAGTAGTACCCATTTGGGAACGAAATCGAGAACAGGAATGAAGAAAAGCAGGAACGCAGAAACGTCTGCAACTTGCAAGTAATTTACAAGTAATACACGCCTTTACCGCGCGGGCCACAACATCGTCTCGGAGCTCGGCTTGTCCGGCGACCCGGGTTCGTTCGTAATCGGCATTCCGTCACGATCGTATTCTGCACGATCATATTCCGAACCAGCTTCCTCCTGTTCTTGATCTTGGTCCGGTTCCTGTTCAGCGTAGTTATATGGGTATTCTGACATGCCATCCCAGCCCTGTGCCACGCTGTCTATCGTTGACGCGAGCGGCACGCGATTGTGATGCATAGAACCTGTCGAGAACTTTGTGAACTCGTATTCTGGATACGAGCTCACAGCGTCGCCGAAAAATGTGTAGTGAAAATGAGCGCTGGTGTTGGGTGGCGCAGTTGATCTGCGGGAGGCTTGTGACGGGTCTCGAGAAAGGGTTGATGTCGTCGTTGCAACTTGGCATGGCATATATACGTTCCCTAATGGATTACCGCTGTGATAGACGCAGATTAAGAACATGAGTTAAAGTAACGAAAAATGACATCACTCACCAATTTGAGCATCCTACACCGTGCCAACGACAACCGCACGAGAACAATTTCGACTGTCCCCCACGCTCAAAGTATGCCTTGTCGAGCGGAACAACGCTAGCAGACGCTCTTCCAGTTGCACTCCATGTCCCATGTTTCGACTTTGGTGTCCCACTCGTATGAATTAATGCGCCGCATCCCGTGGATTTGCGTATTCGTCGGGGTGAGAGCGCTGGCGAGCTCGGCTCGTCGAACGGTAAAGGGAGCGGGCTAGGCTCATATGGTTCCTCATCACCAAACTCCCACGTCTCAACTCCGCAATATAGAGCATATCCAGAACTAGGCACACCGTCCGCATCGTCGTCCGCCTTCGTCGGATCAACGATGTCCCCCACCCACGACTGGCTCGCCGAGCTACCATCCACCCATGGCGGTGGCACGGCCGGCGCTTGGGGAAACTGTCGGTTCGGTTGCTGGTATTGCGTTGCATTCAACGAGGTGTCAACGGAAGATCCGACATATACAGCGGAGGTCGATTGTCGAGCGCGGTGTCCGCTAATGGCGCCACGCCGTCTTAGCCTGCTTGTTTCCCCGGCGCGGACTAGGTCAGACATCGACAGAGGCTCTTCATCCTCCACGTCCTGAGATAGGGTATTTGAGAAGACTGAAGTAGACATTGAGGGAATAGCTTTGAGAAGAGACGGAAGGCTCTACGGGGACCCTTTAATGCGCGTTGAGATGTCCCCAGCACGAGGCTACGTCAAGTTAAACAGATGAACAAGATATTAGATCAAGATCGGAAGCAGTTACGAGAGATGCGCACGCCTGCGAGTCGGCTAGGTTGACTGCGGGCGTGGAGGAGGACGTCGTGGTAGAGTGGCAAGTAGTAGCAGGACGGAAACGCGCCTTCAAGACACACTGGATACACTTTGATTATGTAACCATTACCAAATAAATCATCACTCGGATTCACCGTACTGCTACTAACTAGACTGAATTATACGGAGAATCACTCTTGCCGCAGGTACACAAGCTAGTTAATAATATTGTACAGTGCATATTTACCCGCAGTTGATACTGATTAACAGATAAGACATACTAACTATACACACTAGATGCATTGCAGTGACAAAAGCTCAAAAACGGTCTAGACGGATTGAAGACGAAGGTGCGGGTGTCCAAAATGTTTGCGATATGAAAAGTAATATACACAATAAGAATCAAAGAAGCTTGTGGAGAAAAGCACGTGCTTTCCTGAAACTCTGTTCACGAAGCACACAGCGTCGCCAAAGTACCCATCATCTTCAAATAAGATGAAGGGGAGGACGAGGCACCCTTCCCCGCCGAGCCAATAAAGTTTGCAACCTTTCCGCTTTCTTTCCCCAGCTGCAAGTCTGCCGTATACTTCTTGACAGAGTCGCGCTTAATTCCGGTGAGTCTAGCGACCTCGTCCAGGACGCCCTTCTCGCCAAGGATCTCCGCTTCCGAAAGTAGGTTATAAATCCCAAGGAAAGTTTGAGAGCGCCCATTTGCCGTCAGGAGAATGGGATTCATGAAAAAACGATATGGCTTTTGAACAAAGACGACGCGTGGATCGTTAGGTTTTGGAGTGGTTCCTGGATGTGATAGATCTAGCCCGATACGAGGTGAGGAATAGACAATGGGTTTTCTACCCTGGAGGCTCGACCGCGGATAGATGGAGATAGAAGCTCTTTTGGAGGATGCCGGTGCATTCGAAGATAACGCAAACTTATCATTCTCAAGAGCGTCTTCGACTAAGTCTGCGATGTTCTTGCATCCACAAACGCGAAGCAACTCATCTACGAGCAGCGATGGGCCCGAGATTACCGCGCCGTCAGAAATGCGACGCATAGATCGGAATAGGACACCTCCGCGCGTATCTGAGCCACTCGATTGCCTTTCATGACCAAAGTATTTGGATGACTGGCTTGAAACAGGTCCACCAAAAGTCAGGTCAACGCCCTTTCGCGTCCCTCCTCGATAGCCGGTGAGGGACGTGGCCGACTTAGTCGGATCTATCGACTTCCGTGGAGCGCGATGAAAGTACCTATAAATAAGATTACATTATTAGTCACTCATCTTCTTCTTTCTTCCAATCAAAAAACGCAGTCTAGAAGTAAAGTAACGTTCTTACCATTTTCCAGCCTCTCTCTGCTCTGGTGTACCGTGTGCGAATGGGTCCTCGTGCCCTTCCTTTCGGAGGTAGAATTCCACCTCCAGAAGCTCGTACTCGGCTCGGAGGCTTTGTGTCGATACGACGAGTAAATGCTCGTGCATGAGCGAGCGTGCAATCTGGCCGAACCTGTATTGGATGTCTTCATGCGCAGAGATATCAGAAAGGTCGAGTAGCCCGGGGAGTTTAGATGGCCGAGGAGTTGTTTGTACGCAGTTGTTAGTCGTTGATGAAGATGAGATCGACGCCTGTGACTGGGAATGAGAATGGGAAGTTTGCGATGATGATGTGGACGTGGTGGGCAAAAATCGCGAGGTGGACCGCGTCAGCCGGACGCGCTTCACTCGGTCTTCAGGTGGTCCAACGGAATCACGAGAACAACTTGATAATGGCTTCTTCTTTCCGCCAAAAACCATACTGAATTCATTAATTTTCTTCCTGTATGAAGATCGCAGCGCGCTCGGTCTTTGACGTGAACACCAGAACGCGTTCCGATAGCCGAAAGTCCGTAAAACTCTTTTCCTTAGAAAGGGGAGCAAGGCCTGGAAGTACGAGACATAGGTCATGCGTGATTTAGAGAATTAATATCGGAAATACCTTTAATGTCGCGTAGATTGATGAAGGACCACGCTCACGAACGGAGACAAAGACAGCAAGGCATCAAAGACGCGTCAAAAACGCGTCGATCAACATTCAAGCAGCCCCGGCCCGTCCTGTCCGTGATCCACGTGATCCGAATTTCCCTTGTAGTGGAGTGGCACAGGCTAGGGACTGCAGCGGATAAGGCTATCCGCGGTGTCGTACCGCGGTTGACAAATTCCCACGGATACCACATCCGCGGATAACTTTCTCACGGTATCCGCGGTTTTTGCACATCCGTCAGATGTATATAGAAATCAAATACATCTACTGTAGACATTCATAACTTCCAAGTATTAGCATTCATTAACTAAAAAAAGACAAAAAAATTCTACTATGTCTCAGAACTATACCCTACACTCCTTAAATTCAATATTTTTCCCATCTTACAACATGTCCTTGTCTGACGAGATGTGAGTCATGTGACAGCTGTCTGCTTGTTTGTTTTACAGTAACCATTAACAAAATGCACTCTCTACATAAGTAATGGTTAGAAG
>NW_006760393.1:3065671-3135211 GCF_000271605.1 Fomitiporia mediterranea MF3/22 | reverse complement strand
GTTCATACTACTGAAGCTAGAGTAACAGAGCTGTACTCTTAATATTCATGTACATTTCTGTATATACCCTGTCCATAGTTTGTATTCAATACAAATATTTGCTTCTTGTAAAAAAAATAGTGTTTTGTGTTGAAAAACAAAGAGGAAAAAACAAAAAACAAAAAAAGTAGTGTATGGAGTCGAACGTTGGCAGTGTAACCGCGGTTACTGCGGTTACCGTGAGAATTTCAACCGCGGATAACCTATCCGCGGTTGCGGATTGCGGTTTTTGGTGACGGTTTCCACTGCAGTCCCTAGCACAGGCTAGGGACTGGTGCGGATGGGTCTATCCGCGAAACCGCACCGCGGATAAGCATTTCCACGGATAACTTATCCGCGGATGAAATTCCCACGGATACCGCAGTTTCTGCGTATCCACAAAAAACAGCCGGAAATTTGCGGGACTAACTTAGACAAGTAGAAATCAACTGTTGTTTCTTATGCAATCGCTCGTGATACATCACAACTGTGACTAATGTCACACTTAGGTAATTAAAACAACGTGAATTTTTTTATCGGCTAGGCTAAGCACTCAAGTGACTCAACCGCGGATACTGCGGTAACCGTGGGAAAATTCATCCGCGGATAGGTGGTGCGGATAACGGTGGCGGATGTCGCGCCAGTCCCTAGCACAGGCTCGGCCGGGTCATCTAGAGGCAAATGTACCCTTCAACGTTTCCTTTCGATGAATTTTAATGCATTTGCGGTACTATGTAAGTAAATTTGAGAGAAATGTTTCAGAAAGTGGCAGTCTTTCTTCTCTGTTCGGTCCGGACTTCCTCAATTTGTACAGACTTCTACGATCAGTCGTCGAGTCGATGAACGAAACGTACAAAATCATAAATTTGGTCAAGTGGAAAACAACCACTACATCGAGACTCTATGAAAAACCAAAAGAACGAAATCAAGATATCCACATGAAGTAAATGTTGCAGAATGAGGATGAATGTCCCGAAGCTGGTGTAGTCCATGACAAATCAACAAGAAAGTAAAACCACCACTAACTAGGTCAAACAAGGTTGACAACCGGACCATTGTCTCATCAGTCGCCGATGAAACTCTTTGCAACGCGAAATTGTTTATCCATCCGTTCGATCTTCAGTATTCCAACACGTGAAATACCATGTGAGTGTGCGTCAATCCGGTCATTGTCGACCCCATTTGACAATACCATACTAGAGGCGTCCGATTCATAAGACCAAGGTGATGCCTTTCTTGTTGTCGCTTCCGTATGAATAGGAGGCGATTTTTCCGTAGCTAATGCAGTATAAACTTTAGGTACATTAATGGATGTGGCGAGCGTTGAGATGGATGTGGCGTCTTGTCCCCTCTGTCGTTGCTCCGCGTAGAAATTGAAAGAAGGTGGGATCTCCGAAACTCGCGGACGCCTTCTCAACGCCTATCCTCCGAAAGCATATAACTGAACGTTATACTCGAATGTTGAGATGCCTCGGAAATTACACACCTCGCCACCAGGAATTATGATTCTGAGAGTCTTCTTTAAATTGCTTCGCTCCGTAAGGAGAGCTTCCTGTTTCTCCTTCAAGGTACCTTCAAGGGTACTGCAAGCGCCAGACGGGAAGAGTGTCCGTCGAATGCGGAACATTGGCAAGCTCGGACTCGTTGCCCCTCCTAGTGCCTCGCGAATTTCGGCCTTCTCGTCAAAGACCTGTAGTTCAACCTTCTCAGGTCCGCGCTCCACCTTCCTCTTTCGCGCATTGTGAGTAGATGCGACTACTCTGCCTGTGAGAGTCACGAATGCGAGCACAAGGAAGTATATCAGCGACCCCATCCTTCCCGACTTGGACAATCTTTGCGACTGGAAAGACAACAATAATTGATTTTGCACGATTTTTGACGGCAGAAGGCAGGAATGAGGTTCGTATGCGTCTGCCAGAGCAGGTACTTGGACAGTTCAAAGGGCGGCTGGAGCAATGCGAGCGTACATATACGAGTATGTAGGTTGCATTGAGCGGCGGGATACGGCATGATACGCAAAGGGATCAGGTTGTACAGTAAGAATTCAATTGCAAAGCGAGCTGCAATAACAGAGGTGAGGGTGCATGAAGGTGTACGATGGAAGACATTGCAAGTTCGGTGTGTTGTTTTGCGCTCGAACCGAGCTCATAATAGTTCTACCTCTTTGCGTTGCCAAGCCTTCACCCCCTCCCGCGCCTCGTCATCTTCCAACAGCACCTGCAGTGGTGCAAGGCAACCTCGACGTTATGGGCCAGTAGTGCCAGAGCCAGATGATTTTTCAGCCCTCAGTGCTGTTTCCTTAAAATCTTACAGCATGGAGATTGTGTAGTTGCAGGTGAATTAAGCCGCGCAATTGGTTGTAATTGTCGCAAAGTTGACAAATCCGACGTCAGTTGATATATTCTCCGTTCCTGAACCAGCTAAAAAGATGTCCCATGCAAGGTTTGGTAAAGTTCACACAATAATCGCCCCGGAGATATCAGCGAACCACGCGTATTGATCCTTTGGTGAAGCCCAATCTAAGGTATGTCCTGGATGTATCAATCAGCTTCATTAGTTCCACTGTTCATGACTGAACACATACCACCAAAGAAAGTCTCAAAGTGCATCCCCTGAATAGCTGATTCTTCAGTCGTCCTAAGGATCAAACCGGTTGCGAGTATGGAGGAATTTCCATTTATACGAATCTCAATCTCGCCTGAGTCATGGACGAATTTCATCAATTACAAAACGCAAACTAAATTGGGGGCCTCAGACTGACCGTTCGCAACACCAATGTCGTTTAGCTTTACACGCTCCGTTATTGTAGTCCAATTCCCTGCTTTGAATGTAAAAGCGCCCCTCCCGACGGAGAAGCCATAGTCAGGATTCCGAAACGACTTGGGAGGGATCTCTAGAAGCCGAGAAGTATTTTCGTCGTATAACGGTAGGTAAGCATAGAGTTCTCCGGCAGCTTCACCTCTGTCAAAAAATAATGGACATGTCAGATCTAATTATGGGTCAGTTGCACTTTCTAATCTAACCTCCACATGAGTCGTAAATTGAAGCAAGAATCACGGCCTTCTTTCCGACCTCCAGTGCAAGAATATGCACTTCGTCCTTCACCTCCAACTGATATTACTCAGTATTAATAATTTAAAAACTGAAAATTGATGCAACTGACATGCGCCGGGTAATTTGCCGCCTTTTACCCATTCCCAGTCTTCCTGAAACAGTACCGAATACCCAAAAATCACTTCCTTTGCCTCAGGAAGCCTATCCTTAAAGTCACTCGGTCCACTGAGATAAAAACCAAAGCCTCCAGGTATTGCCCCCTTTGGGTTGATACTGCCCTCAGGATATACGGCTCTCCAGGCTTTCTGCGGTCTGTCTGTAGAGACATTCGGGGCTGACACGACTTCGCATGGAGGGGTCCTTGTACTTATCCGATGTACCCCTAATTCTTCATTCGACAAGTCGATGTGTTTAACGGAAGGCTTGTTAACGAGAGAAGATGTAGTCCATGCTGATGTGTACGTAAAGTTTGTAGGAAATAGCCAGTCATCCATGACAGATTCTGGAGAGTCAAGATCGCCTGGACTAGTTTGAAAAGGAGTTTGAGATGGAAAAAAGAAATCAAACAAGAGAAGATGAAAGAGCGTGAGTAATAGTTCCATGTACTTGTAGTGTGTAGGCGGAAAAGGAACCAAGACCTAGGGTTGGGCAATCCTTGCAAGCATCATTGAGCTCCTTTCAGGTTGCCAGCATCACAGAATCATGTCAGGAATGAGTCCGAAAGGATCGACGTAACATCACGTGCTGAAACGCACGTGTGTCCCTCATGCAGCGAACAGTCGCCACAGCTTGAACTCGCCGTCGTTCATATAAAATAAATATGATTGCAACCTCTCCTCTTACCCATACTCAACCCACCTCCACTCGTTCTTTGGTGCTAGTGCTATACTAACATCTCTATACTGAGAAGAAACTCGTAGAACTTTCGGATTGTATCATTGTAAGTTATGCTATCAAGTTCAATGCATACATTCATTCCTTCTTAGTCAACCATGATCTTAGATACCAGTGTATGTGTTCAACCAGGGGTTCCAATGCATGAGCGTCATTGTCTCATCGAGAAAGAGCCGAGGCTTGGAAGCTCGCACACGTTGCTCCCAACTCCGCTAATGCCGCAGTGGCAACAGTTGTTCCCAGGGCATATTATTCGTGATTCTTTTCGGAACATATTCTCCCGAAATCTGTATAAAAGATTAAGATCGGAAGATGATGAATTATTGCCTGTTGGATCCCCTTCTCTAGCAAAAACACCTACTAGAAGGTCCACTTGTAGGATCACGGTTTGGATTCTAGTCATGGGTAGTCTCAGTGTCTTTCTATTGGCTCTCTATAGTCTTGCCAGCATTCCAGGAGCTATGCCCACTGAAACGGCACCAATTACACCTCCGCTTGACATTCCGGAGAACATTCAACATTCTTGGGGTGCATACACACCGTACTTCTCTACTGCTGAATACAAAGCACCACCAAAACACTGTAGAATAACCCAAGTCAACATTGTACCGCTCCCTTATTTTCTAGGCTAGCTGTGTAAAATTCTGATAGATCGGCATCTCAGATTCAAAGGCATGGCGCACGCTTTCCCACATCGGGTTCTACCGAGAGGATACTATCCGCGCTGAAGAAGATTCAATCCTCGCCGTCGTTCAAAGACCAAAGGCTTGAGTTTCTCCGAAACTATACATACGATTTAGGCTCAGACAACCTGGTCCCGTTCGGCGCAGCTCAGTAGGTGCCCTGCACATTGGATTGTTAGTGGGTCTAATATATATTCAGATCATTTGATTCTGGGCAGATGGATTACGTACGATACAAGGACCTTGTTAATTCTAGTGTTCCATTTGTTAGAGCATCTGGTTCGACTAGAGTGGTCGACTCCTCAACGAATTGGACAACAGGTGCGTTTTTGTCTCGTTGCCCAACTGCCCATCAATTTGATAGATTATCAATATTGGACAGGGTTCGCTCATGCCAGTGGAGGAACCATAACTCCTTCATTAGATTTAATCCTTCCAGAATCGGTGTGTTATGTTATGTTATATTTTCATTTTCCTAACAAACGGTGTCCTAGCTTAACGACACGCTTGACGATAGCATGTGTCCGAATGCTGGAAGCTCGGATAATCAGACAAATATATGGCAGGCAATCTACGCTACCTCAATCGCAGCTCGTTTGAACGATGCTGCACCTGGAGCAAACCTGACAGATGCAGATGCTTCAAACCTGATATCGCTCTGCGCCTTTGATACTGTCGCCAATGAGAGGCCTAGTCCGTTCTGCAATCTCTTCGACCAGACGGATTTTGATGGATTCGAATACCTTAGCGATTTAGACAAATTCTATGGGACAGGGTAAGTATCCCCCCACGCATCAGGCTTCACAGGCAATTTACGCATTTTCCTTTATGTAGGTACGGACAAGATCTCGGTCCAGTGCAAGGAGTTGGATACATAAATGAGCTCATTGCTCGTCTAATGGAATCCCCTGTGCGCGACAACACTCAAACGAATCGTACACTAGATTCCGACCCTTCCACATTCCCTTTGAACCGTACGATGTACGCCGACTTCTCGCATGACAACGAAATGATTGCCATATACAGTGCTCTTGGGTTGTTTCGCCAGAAGTCTAACCTCGATCCAACGCAGCCCAATCCTCAGCGCACGTGGATAACTTCCCAACTCACACCATTCTCTGCGCGCCTAGTCACTGAACGTCTGGATTGCTCCGGAGAGGTATCTGTTCGTATGCTTGTTAACGATGCATTACAAACCTTGGAGTTTTGTGGTGCTGACAGTGACGGAGTCTGTACTTTAGCTGCATTTGTCACCAGCCAAGGATACGCTAGAAGTGATGGAGGGGGAGACTTCGAAAGATGTTTCACATAGTATATACGGTCATTGAATGCTTAGGCATTCAAACGATCCCCGGGGTTGAATTATTCAGGACCTTCGGAATTCGCGATCAATTTTGACTGAGTAGCGGGATTTTTCGAATCAGTGAACATCAAACCAAGGCGATTGAAATGTCTACGGAGAGAAGATCCCGTACTGAAGCGTCCTCTTGTCCTAGAAAGAGGAGCAATGGGGAAAACTAGGCTTGGGCAGCGCCTCCATCATGATCCGTCATCCTTACAGACTTGCTAGCGAAATACAAATCGGATTCTGTTCCATATTTCATTGGACTCATCATGCCTGGGAGAACTACAGTAATTGCATTTCTTCGTTGGTGACTGAGGCATGTTGCGAGCACATCATAAGGTCAGCCATTGGGAAAACTGATCCTAGTGGCAAATTGTTGGCATTGTTGGCTAAAGCATTCTGAATTGATACTGAATGGTCATAATGCTGAATACAGAAGAAACATATGAGCGGACCTGAATTACTGGAAAGCATCAAATGTCAGAACAGCCCTGCCTAGAATCTATATGTCGCTAATTTACGGCCGAAGAAAAGGCGCTACATCTGGTAAGCTCGGATCACAGTTAAACGGCAAGGAGGGAAACTACGGTGCCTAATTCGACTTACAATATCGATGGCTATGTTGTTTTCTGGACATTACAGGTCTAATGAGGAAGACAAAATGAACAGACTTTGCAATATGTGATGTATTCCTGGAGTTTGACTGTTTTTCCATCTATATCAACCTGCAACTTGTGCAAGGTTTTTAATGTTCGGTCAAGTCTGCCCGACGCCAAGGACTTCGGAAGCGAGGTCACGAGTGCTCGAGGATTGCCGACGTGTTCGGGCGCGTTCCCGCCTGCGGGCGCCATTCCCCATCCAGCAAGGAAGATCCATGTAGTTTGCATTCGCAAATCTCCGTACCCCGCAGGTCATTCAGCTACGGTCATCTTTTTCATATCATATAAAATGTGTAACAGGCATGCACATGTGTCCCCTTGTGCTTTCCTTGCATACCCCTCGCATACCCACCTCCCTCTAATTTTTTCTAATCCGCTCACTACATTCTTTATACCTTTGTTACGATGATATCTGTCAAGTTTGTCCTTGCCTCCGTTCTGGTCGCTGCAGTCAGTGCTCAGACTCCAAGATTCCTTTCACCCGTCCTTCTCGAACCAGGCAATAACTCGGGCAAGTGCCTTACTGCTGCGAGTAACTCGAATGGCGCGCAGGTCACTATCCAGGCTTGCACTGGTGCCGATGCCCAGCAATGGACATTCGAGAGTGGCTCCGTGAAGCTGTTCAACAAGACCAAATGCCTCGACGTAACTAACGGAGCCAATGTGGATGGCACGAAGCTCCAAATTTGGGACTGCAGCAATAATGGCAATCAGAACCAGCAGTTCTATTACACTGGAGACAACCGGTATGCTTAGAGATTCGCATTGCACGTTTTTCATCGGCGTTAAATCGCTTTTATTAGTCTTGCATGGACGAACCATGGCAAGTGTGTTGACCTTACGAACGGAAGCCAGAACGACGGCAATCAGATCCAGGTCTGGACTTGCACGAGTAACAACGCGAACCAGGTTTGGGAAGCGGGTTACCACGTCACTAAGCTACCCAACAAGTCGCAGGACGGCCAGTCTGGCATCAATAACTGTGGAACGACGAACTCGCAAACCTCGCAGTGCCAGACTGCATGGATCAATGATGTGGACGACTTTTGTCTGTGGGCACCGCCTCAGCCTGGTACCGTTGGCGACACTGAGCAAATTGAGGTCGCATGGTGCACCAAGACCGGACGCGGCTCTCGTACTGTCCCTGATGGGACGCTTCAGGGTGTGCACTTTGTGAAGACGCCGGACTACGTTCAAGTTACCGGTGTCGGTGATTTCACGAAGATGAACATCCCGAACGGTGACGAAGGAGGTGAACTCGACCCGCATGGTCCAGATGGTCGAGGAAACCCCGTCGGTGGTCTCGTATTTGGCAACTCATTCGGTGCGAACCAGCAATACCACGAATGGACGTCGTTCATGGCATACAACGAATTCTGCTTCCGTGCCTGTGTCGGCCCGAATGCCGCAGTGAACTGCAATCACATTTACGACGTGATGGGATGCTACTGGAACATGCCTGCGAACTACGACTCAGGTGTCTTTGAGAGCTGTGATGGCGATGATGCTCAACCGATGGGTGTGTACGGTACTTCGACCTGGTTCCAAGGCCAGAACCCCACTCCGCCGCCGCACCCGCAGCCAAGCTCGAGTAACTGCCAAACCGTCCCTACTGTCACCGCTTCGCCGCTGAAGAAGCGCCAGGACATGGCAAAGGTCTTCGTTCGCAAGCAGTCTTAAATCGAGCAAGAACAAAAAACTTGACATGGACATAACCCCCTCCCCCCTCTTATTCGCCTTCCTCTTGGACTATCCATTGACTCTGTTGTTGTCTGTTTGGTATTTTTGAGGTGTCGAACCCTCCACTCCTTTGTTGTTACGCAATACCTTAATGCCTTGTGTAAATGGACCTTCGCTCCGTCTTGGACTTTAGCTGATACATAGTTACGATACCCTTAGTCACACTATTGTCGCAGACATGTGCATGTTAACCCCATCATCAGCTTGGGGAGTGTTGTCAAATATTAGTACAGTGTGTACGTCTTACAATAACGGGTGGTATAATTTCCAGAAGGTGAAGAAGACATACAAACCTTTGTTTCTCGGTCGTTTGTCGCAATCTTACACTCACAGACCACAATGCCTCATTTTGATAAATTACATGCATTTATAACACGACGAAGACAAGGATATCTACGAATCAGAATCATCCGACGGCGATTCAGGTGTCTTCGCATCTTGCGTACTCGGCGAAGAGTCTACAGATCAGACAGTAACCCTCTAGACGACATGTTAGAAGGGGGAAACGTCCTTACCAGCGGAAATAGGTCCGTTCCCGTTCACCTTAAGACCACCAGGCCCCTGCGCTCGTACAGCTTTCTCTCGCTCAAGAGCTTCTTCCCATCCTTCGGTGAAGAGCTCCGGATTTTCTGCAGGTGATGCGACTGCTGCTGCGAGCTTTTTGCGATTCTTGGACTCTAACTCGCCGCGCCAGGCGGTGACAGCTTTTGGAACCAGACTATGGCGAGACGTGTTTGATCAGATATCGGAGATGTCGAAAGAGAGGCGGGTGCGAGGGAAGATGTGAGGCTTACCTTGGTGCGTATGTGCGTGCAAAGAGAGCCGCCTCAGGTGCACGTTCAGTTTTGACGAGAAGGTCAACGCAGGCATCGGTATCACCAAGTTGGAGCCGGCATGCGAAAGCCAAATTGTTTTGGCCCTTCGCCTCTGCGTAAGTAGATTTTCAAAGTCAGTGAAAAGCTATTAAGGTTTTCTTCTGTGCATGAGAGAACGCACCAGCTTGTGAAGCAAGCTTGCTCAACCCGTCTCGGTCACCAATAGCCAATAAGAGGAGCATAAGCGCGCTCAGATCACCTGCTCGCTCAAAACATTCACGAGCAAGGTCGAAGCGCCAAACGGCGAGAGCGCGGTCCCCAACTGACTTCCATTTCGTTTCTGCCTCAGTTTCGGGTAATGAGCGTACGATGTCAAGTGCTGCATCTAGATCGTCGAGTTGTAGTGAGAGGTCGAACTTGTGGTCTGGGTCGGCGGTTACTTGGAAGGCCAGTTCTTTGAGGTCTGCGGAACCAACAATTAGATCACAGTTAGGAAAGAGAAATTGTCATATGGACGTACCACGTGCTTCAAGGAAGCGTGCAACCTTGTTCCGCTGTTCCTTTGGTATAGAAGGGAGTATCTCGGCAGCAGCATCCATATCATCGCGCAGAACGGCGGTCTGGTATTCGATGAGGTTCAGGGAGAGAGAATATCCGTAGATCCTAACGTCCTTGTCACATAGGTATACGCGGTTGTGTGTCGGGATGTAGCCGAGTAAGTACATCGGGCTGCATGCAATGATAAGAGATACTGGGACGGGTAGTAAAAGAAAACCTTACTTGTCGAAGTGTGTTACGGTCTGAGCCTCGCTACCGATGAGGTAGTTGAGTCGGTTTGCTGCGTTGGTGTAGATGAAGCAGTCGCCGATCCATTTGCACGTCTTCACACTGCCCCAATACTTAGTATGCAGCAAAGTCCGCTATGTGGACAAAATATGAGACGTACCTCTCAGATACATCTGCAATGACTTCGAAGGCTTCTTCGACACCCTCGTCACCAATTTCAGCTCCAGACTCTAAAGCAGCGTCATATGCGTCCCTGTTGAATCGAAGAATGTAGAAGGACTCGTCAGAAGTGATGGCCACGAGGCTGCCGGTGCCAGACCAAGAAACCTAAATATTAAAAATTGCTATCAGACTGCGATATACAACATATCATGAAGCATCAGCCATACGTTCTTGGATTCGACGTCAATTCGTCGAACAATCTCGCCAGACTCCCAATCCCAGAAGACTACAAAACCACTCGCTCGCGCACCGAGAAGAGTGCCACCATGTAAGCTCTCAATAGGCCAAGAACCAACACCTTTCAAGGCTGAACCAGTCTTTTCCTTGAAGTTTTTGAATAATCGAACTTTTGTCCGACCCTCAAGCACGGCGTACGTGTTAGAGTCTCCAGCCCATGCAAATGAAGAACCCGATCCGAAGGCCTTGTTTCGCCAAGCAAGTGCTGTATAGATGATATATTCGCCATCACCCACAACAGTGACGAATCGGCCATTTGGGGAATGTTGCAAGGATGTTGCAAAGATCTCTGTTGAACCGATCTCACGCGTAGAAATCGGAATGCGTTGACCTTCGGTTACGTCGCTGTCCGCAGCCGACTGGAGGTTCGCGGACAATACTTCGGTGTTGCGCGTGTAAATCAATTTTCCGGAGGGATCCATGCTAAATGCTGGTTCGTCGCGGCCAAGTCTGATTACGACTACTCCTTCGTCGAAACCGACTGCAACATCATTCGCCTGTGGACGAATAGAGATACACCATGCACGTTCGAGAGCATAGCTGAGAGTATTTTCGAGGCGGTAAGTACCACTGTTCCAGATTTTGACCGTGCCGTCCTCGCTTCCACTGATGATCAGTGGCAAATTCGGGTGGAACATCGCGAATGATACATTATTGGTATGACCTTCCAATGTTTGCACGCAGCTTTTGCTGAGGTAATCCCATACTTTGACAGTGCGATCATCGCCTGTGGTAAGAAGGTACGGTTTGTCCGCGCCAGGATAGAACTCGACGTAGTTTACACCACCCTTCTCGTGTGCCTCCAATGTGAAGTTCGGAGTCGACGAGCCAAGTGACCAAAGCTTGACAGTACGGTCAAGACACGAGCTTGCAAACGTGTTGGTGTCCTTCGGATTGAAGACAAGGTTCATGATATAGTGCGTATGCCCTTCGAAGACACGAATACATTTCCACTGTTTATCCCAGTCCCATGCCTTGATGGTCATATCGTCACATCCCGTGAGAACGATACTAAGAGTGGGATGAACAGCAAGACATCGAATGTAATCTGGATGCGCCTCGAAGGCGGTGACCTTTTCGTGCGTGTTGTAATTAAATATGCGTAGCTGGAAATCGTCCGAGCCGGCAACAAACCAGTTTTTGCGAGGGATAAAGCGTACACATCGTACGGGTACTTCAGCGACCTCGAACGTCTTGACAAGCGCCCCAGTCTCATGATTGTAAATATTAACGCTGCCATTATACAGGCCTGTCATAAGCCATGGTTCCGTCGGATGGAAGTCTACGGCCTTGACGCGGTCCGAACGCTGGAACAATTTTCTCTGTGCACAACGGTGAATAATTGCAAATCACTGAACGCAGTAATAGAGGCATACATTGATGTCCAGGAACATTTTTGTCCTCTGCGTCGATGTCTAAGTATTAAAGTAATTATTCGTTGTCGCCTTCGACAGAGCACGTCGATCTCAGTCGTGGCAGGTCAAGTAAGTCACGTGCACAATATAGTGTGACTTTGTCACCTTTGTTACAATTACCACGTGACACGCGCGTCTACAACGCGTGAAATGGCATGACTTCTGCTTCTGAGCGGTGAGCCTGCAGGCTTTACTTTGAACGACGTCTACAACGTGGTGTTGCATGTTGGCAAGTCCATAATAGCCTCCATGGCTCACCACAGCTCTACGTATCTCTCGCTGTCCATGATTGCGGTTCCTGCTCTCCTCGTCGTCCTTCGTTTGCTCGCCTCATTTCCATTACCACCAGAGCCCGTGGCGGTTTACCCATCCTTGGCATCTTTACCTAAGGACTCGCACTCTTGGCTCATCTATCCCGAAAATTTCTATGAGGGTGGCAACTACGTCAATTTTCCTTTCGGACGGGTAAGGCAAAGTTCATATGCCGAGTTTGGGAAGATGAGAAGCAGTATCATGAACACGTGAATTTCATAGGTCAGATATTGGCTACTTGGCCCAGAAGAGGGCCAGAAGGTGAGATAATGAGACAACTTCTCAAATAGACGTTTGATCTTGCTTACATGAGACTTAAGATTGTCTTAATACACGGACTCTCCGTACCTTCAATTATTTGGAAGGACGTTGCACCCACACTCGCTGCGAAGGGCTTTCGGATTCTTATTTATGGTAAGGATAACTTTCTGTACTCGAGAGGTACGACTTATGCCCCATTGGAAGATTTGTACGGCCGTGGTTACTCCGATGCTCCATATCTGCCCTACTCTGCTGGGTTATATACAACACAGCTCGCTTTATTAATGCAACACGTTCGATGGGAACGAGCACATATCGTCGGGCTATCGATGGTTCGTGGGATAGTTTTACCACAACTTAAGAGATGCCAGCTGATTATACTAATATACTAGGGAGGAGGCATCGCAAGCTCCTTCGCTGCTAATTTTCCCAACTTGACAACTAGCAAAATTGCGCTCATCGCAGCAACCGGATTAATGGAGGTAAACGGTGTGCTTCGAAAGGGTGAATGCAAACACTAGACGAAGAACTTTTTCCTTTAGAGTTCAGATCTGTCGCGTACAAGCAGAGTCATGTCATCACCTCCTGTTCAATACGTTGCGTCAACGTCCGTCGTCCGCGTGAGTAGTGGAGCTGTAGTATATTCTCTACGGTCAACCACTGAACCATGTCCTTCAGTTTCTTCTGCAAAGATTAGGAGCTGGCGAACCATCCTCAAATCCGATACACGAGGTGAGCTCTACCAAGCATAAGTTTTGCCCCGTAAGGTTCTGAGTATATTGTATAGATCGTTCAGATTCAGTCCGCATATCTACCCGGATACAATTATGCAATTGCATCCTCGCTACGTGACGGCCCTCTGCGCGGGCTACGTTCGTCATTCAGCACGCTCACTGACCTCAAAAAGGACCTTCTCTTGATTTGGGTATATGCTTAAATACTGTTTACGATTTACTAATACTGACTATTAAGTACGAAGGGGACGTCCGACAACACTGTGCCATATCGTTACACTGCGATGATCCAAGAGCTTGTTCCTAACTCCAAACTCCTCACTGTTGAAGGTGGTCATCATGATCTAACGCTGTCTCATCCTAAACTTGTCACAGAGGCGCTCGTTGACTTCTTCCGCTCTAAAAAATAAAACATCGCATTTTGTATCCTGTTAAGTCTTCGGATGTTTTGCCTCTGCTCTGTTTTCCACCGTCTCCGCGTCTCATCCTTTTGCTATGCTATTTGTAGACATTATCTTGCCCACTCTATTATTCATTCACATTTGCACACATTCACACATCACAATTCCGCCATACCCCTTCATGTCTATTTGCACAGCTTGACCTATTATTACTCGCAATGTTGTACTACTTGGACTATTACTCAGTTGCTTGACTCTGTCATTTGTCTTTTCAGTAGATTAAGAGATACGACTTGCTAGTACCTGGCCTGAATGAGTTTGTTCAGGTCAGCTCAAGGTGCGTCCGTACGTGCAATACCTATCGTGCCAGGTCCGCGTCATTGACAACTTCCATCATGGTTTATGCGATGTGTCATAGGACACGCGGATCTCATTTCTTTCTAACTTTCTGTGAAGGTTACTTGATTTGGATTTAATATTCGACGAAACGTCATGGTATGTCGCATGGATCACATCCTCCAAGCATGCACTAAGACAACGCATAGCAACCTCTTTTCTGATTACCAAAGTGGTTTCTCTACGTTGATATTCGTGCAGTATTCATCGCAATTGCAGTAGAAAGCCTCTAGGCTATCAATTGAAGTCCTCGGGATTCGCACCGTCTTTTACGTATCGGAGCCATTAGACTTTGCCCGAGCGGGATCAAATCAAGAAAACTTGCCTCACGAATTTTCATTTCCGTGAACACGTGTTATCAACATGGTACTGATAATTACTCTACACAGCTGGCTAGCACGATAATCGTGTGTGTACACCCTCGGCAGGTCCTTTCCGGCGCACAGACAAGTGCGTGTGTCTTTCGCGCCATGCGTGTGCCTTCTTTGTCACGGCTAGCGTGCTGGCTGGAGCATGGAATCCTGGATACCCTGCCTCGATGTTTCCTGGAGGCACCTCGCTGTGCTTGATATGCACGGCGGGTACTTCAAATGCCTCCACCCATCGTACTCCATTCCTCTGTCCGCCTCCGCCCCTCTCCTTCCTCCTCTCCCATCCAACCCATCCTACGCTAGGCGTAGTTGATTTATCTCGACGCCTCGCGTCTCCTTATCAAACCTCTCTACCGAAGCGGGATCGTTCTCGCATTAATTTCCTGTTTCAGCTGACAAGATGTCTTCGCCAGCAGCAACATCGAAGCGCGCGCCTTCACCGGGCCAGAAGTCGTCCTTCCGCGCAAGGATGGGCACGCTGGCTCGACGCAGCTCGTCGTTCCTCATTCCGTCGCGGCCGTCTTCTCCATCTCCCTTGCGCGGCGACTCAGACCCGATGTCTGGTGCTTCGGGCACTGACAAGAAGTCCAAACGGGGTCGTTCTAGAACTACTTCGATGAGTTCTACTACTTCTAATGTGCAGACGCAGACTGCACCGCTTGTTGTGCCAGTAGAGAAGAAGGAAGAGCCGAAGGCGGAAGTGGCGCCTACAGAAGAATCTGCTGCTCCTGTCGAAGCAACTTCCGCCGCCCCCGGTGCAGTTACTGAACCGGTTGCACCTGCTGCAGAACAAGCATCGGAACCGGTTGCGGAGCCGGTTGTACAGCCAACAATAGAACATGCAGCTCCAGAGGCTACTCACATTGAAGAACAGAAGCCAGAAGAATATAAGCCAGAGGAGCAGGGGTCGGCAGATGAGAATTATGCACCTGCGTACCTACCTTCGGAATCGGAATCGGACGTTCCAGAGCGTGGACGACGAGAGGATCGCGGTAATGCAGCGGCGTATGAACGTTCTCGGTCTACTTCCGTTGATGTTCATCATGTTTTCTCCGAGTCTCCAAAATCTTTGTCTGCCTCTCTACCTTCAGAGAATCTCGATCACACTGGTCCGAGATCGTCGACGGACTCTACTCCTCCGAAGTCTTCATCGGAATCTCCGAATCAGCTCAGGTCACTTTCCGTGAAGACCTCGCGAGAGAATTTGCACACGGAGCTCAGTCCGATCGTAGAAGATGAGCGTTCCGCTCTTGAAGAAAGGCGTATGCCCTTCGCTCAGCCTGCTCAGCCAAATGCTCTGCCACCATCCGGACTCAGCGCACCTCCAATGAACGCACCTAATCTCAGTGAAGGAAGTGGTGGAACTACACCGCGTGCAATGCCAGTTCCATTTACAGCTAATGAAATTCATGAACCGCACGCTGTCGAGGACAAGGGCAAAGGAAAGGAGGCAAATGGTGCTGCGGTTCACACAGCTGAAAACTTGCCTCTCGATGGCTACTTTTCTACGGCGGCACCAATGCCTGTCCCTCAGTTGTCAGATGAGCAGTATGTTCGTTATATGCTGAGTTTTATGCCAGTTCTGAACGAATCCATTGCAGATACTACGCTGAGGATCCGTTTAGGGATCCCGAACCCGCGTCTGACTCAACTGTTCATTTCCAAGGCATGCCCGAGTATGTTGGTTTCTCGTTTGTAATGCATGACGATACTCAGAGGTGTGTTGTAGACCAGTAACTCATGGTTACCACACGCTGGACGGTCACCCTGCGATTGAACCTCCTCACCTAGCTCCACCAGTGGAGTCAATGCCAGTCGCTTACCCACTTCCTGCGCTTAATGAGGTCACTTCTCAGTAAGCTCAACGCATCTAACACATAATGGTCTGTAATAACTTTTCCAAAGTAATCTTCGCTCAGTTCCTTCGGACTACACTCTTGGCGGACATAGCAGTCGTGTTCCGAGCGTTCATAATGAAGTCCAGACCGAGTATGTTCAAGTTAAAAGTAAAATTTACTGAGCACTGATAATTTTTTTGCCAGCGAAACGCTCCCGCTCCTCACTGGACCAAAGGGCGTGGTAATAGATGGATTTGGGTATGGTCTCGCAACTACGGATGAGAAGGCTGATCCTTACGGTTTCCACAGCAAACATCCGGGCATGGCTCATAGAGACTTCCTGAGCTGCGGCTGGATCGCGTATGCACTTCCTGATTCGACCACGTATTACTCGCACCCTGGCATGCGCATCACCACAGACATCGACTTGGCGAACCCGCGAAAGCTAGAGGCAGTGATGAACTACGTCGATAAGAAGCTGACGAATGAAATAACACTCCCGTTCGAAGGTCTGGAGATCTGGTTGCATGACGAAGGACAATCTCGGGAAGACTTCGTGCCGGTCCGTTGTTGGGTTGACCATGAAACTCGAGCACTTGGATACTGGCCACCTCCCTCGCACAGAGCAGAACAATCATCCAGAGGATATGCGGAAGATCGTGAGATAATTCCAAGGGCACGCGAAACTTACGAACTGAGACGAATCACAGGACTTGACAATGAGTATAGGTACTGGGCGTTTATGGAGTCGCATCCTGCCCATACTCCCCTGCCTGTTAATGCATATGCGGAGGCTATGGACAAGTTGACTTGGTCATATACCGGTAAGTGTCTCGCCAATAGACTCCCCTGTTTCTGATGTTGAGATGCACTCTAGAACGTTTGCTAAAGTCGAATCGACGAGCACCTCCACCATTTACTCAGCATGAGTGCCAGGAGCTCATTGGCATTCTTCGAAACACATCAGGTACGTTTATATCTGGCAACACTCGGATAAATCTGACGCATCACCCCCAGGCTCTGAATCCACAGTCCAGGCCTCTATCCAAACGCGAGTCGTAGCTCGCATTCTTCGGCGCATTGGTATGTCTCTGCTATTTGTACCGGGTTTCGTTCAAGCTCAATCTGTGTACAGTGCAATGGAAACAACACTTCTTCAGGCCAGAAAAGCCTCTGCCTCGCGGTGTCGACAGTATCTCCCGTAATCAGCGTAGCGGACCAAATCGCAAGACATTTGCTGACTTCATCGCAGTGTGGTTGTGCCTCGGGATTCCCTATCTGTACGCGAGTAGACATGCGTATCGTTTCGACGAAGAGGGAGGATTATTGCGTTCTGCTGGCCCCATGCTTGTCGTGGGTGCCACCGTATGCATAGTGGCATGTCTCTTCGGATTCTCTATGACTTTCTACCGCACTAATGCGTCCGTTTCGAAAGGCCGCGATGATTCTAGTCGCATCGCTCACGTTCCTCGCTCTACCCGGACTCGATCACGTCTCGAGGACGGCCGGGTTCATCGCGATCATCGCTTCGTTCGCGAGCCTCGGAGCGTCCGTGATCGCCGCCCTGAGGAACAATGTAGAGGTACAGCGAATGGCGGCGCGAGGTGGTGAAGGTCTAGTCGTTACAATGTCGACTCTGACGGTAAGATAACTTTGCACTGTTTGATACGAAGCAAGTTGACGTATTGTTCATAGGGAAACAGCATTCTGCCCTCTTTACCAGCTGTTTTCCTGGCTTGGTCAATTCTTTCACTCATTACCGGTATCGTTTTATATGCATTTCGAGGCTCGGTCGCGATTGACACCGTGCACTGGACGAGAATTGCATCATACACGCGATGGACCACCATTGGTGTCCTCGGATTTTGTGGAGGCGTGTTGATCACGTCCGCGATTTTTGCACGACGATAAATATCTATTTTGCATCTGTATCCCATCCAACTGTACCTTTTCATAAATTTGACATGTATCCGCATTATGTATTTTCATGCATCACGCCTCCGAGAAACCTCTGGCCCATTCCTTTCACTGTTTCACCGTATGTTGCGATGCCACTCAAATATGTATTATGACGCATACCGCTCGTAGATGTTTTGAAATGCATATGATAAAATTGTTTATTTTCTCTCGGTGTCTTTGTCTTGAAGGATAAAGTACTCTGTACCATATAAGCCTGCACAAATTGCAGTTGCTCCCGTGAGGACCATTGAGACAGGACTTCGGAGCGTAGTAAATGAACGTCTCGCGTTCCAGAAGAGGTACGTCAGAGACCACGCTAGGTAAACGAACGGACTCAGTAAATAAAGGCCTCTTGCTTAAACTTCGAGTTCTTACCAGTTGATATGCCACTCCCGTTGAGGGAGTCTCCGGTGGAGAGAACGTACCCAGCGCCATACATTATCAGAGAAAAACCTGCACGCTGAGGAAAGGGAGGAAGTTTTGGAAATCTCCCAGGCGGGAGTGCAGAGCTTGCAAGAACTTAATTGGGTAATGTGAATTGTGAGGTTTTAAACCAAGTTTCAGCAACTTTCACTCACATAATGAGGCTAGAGACCAAGCTGGCCATCTAAATTTGTGACAATGGTTACTTTTGGTTTTCTGATGGTCATGTCGAAAGAAGAGCATACGGAGATTGTGAATATGGCCGGACGGTACTTGCAAAACTCCTCTCAGAGGCCATTTTCGCGTTCTTCCTACGGCTACTTCTAGAGCCGCAAAAGAAAAGAACGGAGAGAAGATTGACGATTGGGAAGGTTGAAGACTGTCGGTACTTTTCTTGATTTTATTTTCGAACTCCGCACAAACCAGATTATTACGCGTCCGTGAAATCACATCTTAGAAGCGATATGTCACAACGACGAAATACCAAATTACTAGATTATCATCGTTCTCAAACATCTCAACTAGCGCCAACTCTTATTACAAATGAGACAAAAAGGTTGGAGTGTGCTCATCTTCTAAATGTCTCGTGTGTAATTCAACCGACTTCTAGATGTATTCGTAATTTGAGTGCTTACAGAGCCCCAAAGTCCTTGAAGCGGAAAGGTCCCAAGTCGCGTAGTGCAGCGGTACTTGTAGCTCTTTTTATTGGAAGAATGGGAGATATATACGTCCTTCTGAGTCAGTGAGTAGGCAATTTAAGCGCCCATTTCCGCGTCTCTGTTGTTATTTTCGCTTTATAAATTTTTATCATTTTCACTGATCGAGCAATTCTGTTCGTTCATAGGCGAGCCACTACACTTCGAACATATGCTGGCGATACGTCCCTTCCAGGTGGCAAGGTAGAAGCCAGGGATCGTAACATAGAAGAAACTGCGGTGCGAGCCTTGCTTCTCATAAAGTTCTTAATCTTATCATAATACCATTGGTGTTTCAGAGGCGCGAAGCGTTTGAGGAGGTATAGTAAAACATCATGCTGCTTGAATAGCCACTGAAGTTTGATCATGATGTTTCAAGATCGGATTAAGCATGGATAGAGAAAAAGTTCCTCTCTTGTGTATTCTTGAACCATTCCTCGCGGGCAATCAATTAATAGTCACTCCGTAAGTCCGTATCTTTCGGTATCCACAAAATTTCTGACAGACGTGGCAGTATAGTCGTATTGGTCCTTGATAAAACTTTAAGGGTTAGTACACCCGAGTTCTACCAAGTTGTGGAAATCTGAACTGAGCACGGCTTAGCCTGTCCTCAACCAAGCGGAAGTCTCATCCTTATTTTCACATCCCTTAAAGTCATTTCTCAGCACCGAATCTCCATTTCCGCTCGATCCGCATATGGATGAAGTGCCGTACTACACTTACAATGACATGCCCTGGTACCGGGGCGATAGGAATCGGTCGATACGGATGCACCGGTTTCTTACAGGACGAGAGGCTGGTGGGATCAAGCCTGTTTACGGCCTCACTGCGTAAGTGCATTTCTTAATACGCCGAATATAGTTATCGATTGATGCCAAAATAGATCCATTTTGATTCGGGTTGCTTCTGTTGGCTTCGCACACCCTCCGGAGTTTGAACTCAGTGCACCAGATCAACCGAGCATGACGGAACGCATCGACTTCGCTTTTCAACATGATCCAAAGTTCATTGAAGCGTTCGAAGAGGATGACTTAAATGCGAAATCATCAACATCTGGGATCGTACGAGAGTTTCTCAAGCGTGCGCCGCGTTTACAGAGGCGGCGGCGACGTGTAACGAGCCATCTTTAGCTGGCTCTGCATTCTTTGTGCGGTCAGGATTCCTCGTTGATGAATGCTTACTCTTTCGTAAACGTTTGTCGCAGTTAATCAAATAGAAATTTTCATTTTAGGGGGCGTCGGAGGTGAGATCTACTGGCTCACCGTGCTTAACGGCGATCGACGCGGAAACCTTCCGAGAATGGATACGCAAGTCACACTGCGTAAGTGCGTGTACGTTATATGATCACGGAGTCTCGTCCCGTCGAGCGACCGTATGTGCGAGATACAAATTCTGGGATCGGCAAAAATCAAAACGATGGCATGTATCGTGAAATTTCCAGCTCTTATAAAGTCACGGATAGCTGGAACATGCGCGCCTCACCCATCTTCACTCACTCTCGTTTCCCCCTTCCTCATCTTAGTTTCCCGTATAATTCTCAGTTGCTAATCCATTATGGCTCTTGCCTACGAGCACGATCTGGAAGGCCCTGTACTCACTACTGACTCTGCAGGAGAGGATGAAGTCACTACTGGGTCACCTCCTGGTCTTGTAGAGTCGAATGTTACCCACGATGGTGCTTTTCATCGCCATTTTGGCATGGAGAGCCACCCTAGTAATGGTACTCATGCACTCGCTGGGCTGGAGGGGCCTGCAGAGCACCATGAGCCAACAACAGTCTCGCATGTTGCCATCGACCACTTTGATCCAGATGGTGTGAACGAGCTGAAGCGTACCCTAACACGGCAAAGTGCCAATGTGGGCATTGCAGGTCCTACTCAGCGTGCATGCGTGCGAAAGCAGCCTAGCGGAATTACGCATTCCTCATCAGCTAGCACCGTTGTGCAGGAGACGGGTGGACTCTACTCAGAGAAGTTTAATTTTGAACAGCATCTGAGGGATGTCGTACGACAGTGAGATTTCCTCGAATCTTCTTCTGTTGACTTTAGATAATTGACTTAATGTGTTTCGTATACAGAGAGAATGAACATGGCATTCAACCTCGCGAGCTCGGCGTTGTATTCCAGAACCTTCGTGTACAAGGCCGCGGAACGACGGCGAGCTTCCAACCAACTGTTGGTTCGCTATTGAATCCATTCTTGGCCGCGGAAAAAATGAGGAACTTACTTCATCCCCCCGTACGAGATATCATATCCGGTTTTGAAGGTGTGGTCAATCCTGGAGAGATGCTGCGTACGTCCATCTATTCGTAATGACTCTGTTGTATCAATGACTAACTTACACCCTATCATTGCCAAAAGTCGTGCTCGGCCGTCCTGGCTCTGGATGTTCGACATTGCTCAAGGCGCTTTCGAATCAGCACGATGAGTACCATAACGTATCGGGACTGTTGCACTTCTCTTCCTTCACGCCGAAACAAATACGCAAGCACTTCCGAGGCGACGTAATCTACTGTCCCGAAGATGACGTTCACTTCCCAACTCTCACTGTGGGCGAGACGATTGGCTTTGCCGCGCGTACGCGCATGCCTAATAAAGCGACTCGCCTTCCTGGTGTGAGTCGACGTGAGTTTGCCGACAACGTTGTCGAAATGCTCGGTACAGTCTTCGGTCTCAAACATGTCAAGAACACGAAAGTCGGGAATGCCTCGATACGAGGTGTGAGTGGTGGCGAGCGCAAGCGTGTATCGATAGCAGAAGCCCTTGCAACTCGCGCGAAACTGGGCGCGTGGGACAACTCTACACGTGGGCTGGATTCTTCAACTGCATTAGAGTTCGTTCGTGCCTTGCGAATCGCAACAGACAATTTAGGCCTCACGTCAATCGTTTCAATTTACCAAGCGTCGGAGCTGCTGTATGATCTCTTTGACAAGGTTTGTGTCATCAATGAGGGACGGATGGTTTACTTTGGACCTGCAAGGGAGGCACGACAGTATTTCATAGATCAAGGATGGGAGCCTGCGAATAGGCAGACAACTGCAGATTTCCTTGTCGCTGTAACCGATCCGGGTGGGAGGACAGCGCGTGAGGGATACGAGTTACGCATCCCACGCACGGCTGACGAGATGGTCGCTGCTTTCCAGCACCATCCACTTGCAGAGCGAAATCGGCGGGAGATCGCGGCATTCCTAGCCTCAAATGTCCTTCTTGACTCCAGTGACTCAGGACATGAAACCCTCGACTTGAAAAGGTTTTCAAGCATTTCGCCAGTGTCGAAGGAAGATAAAGAGATTAAACGCATGTCATACATACATTCCGCCCGAGCCGAACGAGCCAAGTTTTCGTTACCTGAGAGTCCATACACTATCAGCATTGCGAGTCAAGTGCGCGAGGTGATTATACGAAGAGTGCAAATCCTCCGTGGCGACTGGTTCACGCAGGTTCTCACAGTTGGATCGTATGTGTTCGAAGGAATAATCATTGGCACACTTTTCTTCAAGCTCGAAGTCTCGACGAGTGCATATTTCTCGCGTGGTGGTGTGCTTTTCTTGTACGACCTTTCTTTCCATTGCAGCTCGTGGTCAAGGATAGATCTAACAATTCCTTTTCAATTGCAGCGCCATCCTCTTCGGTGCATTTTCAAGTATGGCAGAGATTCCTGCGTTGTATGCACAACGACCCATCGTTCATCGACACGAGAAGGCCGCGATGTATCACCCGTTCACAGAAGCGATCGCATTGACTCTCGTCGATATACCGATCTCTTTGTTCACACTCCTCCTTTTCTCGCTTGTCCTTTACTTTCTTGTCAGGCTCCAACGGTCTGCGAGTCAATTCTTGTAGGTTCACTGTCTGGAGCTCATCTCAATTACCTGAAGCTGACTTTGTTGGGGATAGTATTTTTTACCTTCTGGTTGTCATTGTTACGTTGACAATGAAGGCATTCTTCCGTACGCTCGCTGCGGCATTTAAGAGGGAGTCAGGCGCTCAGGCTCTTGCTGGCGTCGCTATGATGGCTCTTGTTCTCTATACCGGTTATACAATTCCGAAACCGTCGATGATTGGTGCTCTGAGGTGGATCACTTACATTAGTGTATGTATTTCTTTGTTTGACCACGATATCCAGATTGCTTACTGGCAGAATTCATATTAGCCGGTCCGCTATGGCTTCGAAGCAATTTTGACGAACGAATTTTTCACACTAAATGGGACGTGTGCTACGCTTGTGCCGAGTGGTCCTGGATACGAGAATGTCTCACTTGCCAATCAGGTGTGCACAACTGTTGGATCTATCCAGGGTCAACAGACTGTCGATGGCAATCGCTTCGTACAACTTTCGTACGGTTATTCGCGTTCGAAGCTCTGGATGAACTTCGGAATTGAAATCGCGTTCTATGTGGGCTTCCTCGTATTCCTCCTACTCTTCACTGAGCTCAATACCTCGAGCGCTGCGGATACCGCTATGACTTTGTTTAAGCGTGGGGCGAAAGCATTGGTCGGAGTCGAGGCCAGCGGCGAGCCGACAGATGAGGAAAAAGGCCCCGCTCGTGGCCCCGCAGCGGCAAAGAGTGAAAACTCGTGGAAGGTCGAAATTACACCGGAGTCGACGCCAAAGATGACGGATATCTTCTCGTGGCGAAATTTGCAATATACTGTTCCTATAGGCAAGGGTGAGACGCGGCGTCTGCTGGATGACGTCTCGGGTTATGTTGTCCCTGGAAAATTGACTGCACTTATGTGAGTCCTCTCAGAAGCCTCTTTTTCACTCGTTTGATACTGATGCATGCTCGATTTTCAAGGGGTGAATCTGGAGCAGGCAAGGTTGTAATGAACTGCGGTTTGACGTAGAACGGAGCGCTGATACATGTTGCCCATACATGTTTAGACAACCCTTCTGAATGTTCTCGCTGGACGCACAGATACGGGTGTAATATTGGGCGATCGTTTCGTCAACGGCCAAGGTCTACCGCATGACTTCCAAGCACAAACGTAGGTTTTTATTAATATGCAATTGAGGACCATATGCTAATTCTTGTTTCAGCGGCTATTGTCAACAAATGGATACGCATCTGCCAGAGGCGACCGTTCGCGAGGCACTCTTATTTTCTGCAATGCTGAGACAACCGCGTTCAATTCCTCTTGAGGAAAAGGAAGCATAGTATGTTTATTTCCTATTGATTGACGTTCTCACTGTGATGATCTTCATTAAAACTAGTGTCGATACTTGCTTAAAGATGTGCGGGTTAGAGGCTTTTGCTGATGCCATTGTTGGTACGTTGAACGTCGAGTTCAAGAAGCGGACAACGATCGGAGTAGAACTTGCCGCGAAGCCGAAGCTTTTGCTCTTCTTGGACGAGCCAACCAGTGGTCTGGATAGTCAGTCAGCCTGGGCGATCATGGCGTTTTTGCGCAATCTGGCAGACAACGGACAGGCGATTCTTTGCACGTGAGTGACTGTTACACTGACTTAACAACATGCATATAATTTATGCGGTCCCTTGTTTAGCATCCATCAGCCTTCGAGCGAATTGTTCCAAGTCTTCGACCGCTTATTGCTTCTTCGCAAAGGGGGACAAATGGTGTACTTTGGGGATCTCGGGGACAACTGCTCAACGTTGATCGACTATTTTGAGAGAAACGGTGCACGCAAGTGTGGACCGCAGGAGAATCCGTAAGTATAACAATGGATTGTCTTAGCTCTTGCATCCATTCTTACACTTCATAGAGCCGAATGGATGCTCGATGTAATTGGAGCTGGCGCGACGGCAACTACTACGATAGACTGGCATGAAGCTTGGAACAATTCGGTAGAAGCTGCCAAATTCAAAGTTCACCTGGAGGAAATGCATGAAGAAGGCCGAAAGAAACCACCAGTCCAAGCAACACAGAAATCGGAGTTCGCCACACCTTGGGGTTATCAACTTTACGTACTCTTAATGCGTGCCTTCCAAGCTTACTGGCGCAACCCAACTTATATCATGGCAAAGCAGTTCTTGAACATCGCTGCTGGTCTTTTCCTTGGGTTTACATTCTTCAAGGCTGATGATTCGATCCAAGGCACCCAGAACAAGCTTTTCGTACGCGTTCATTGTTTATTTGAGACATTCCCATGTATTAACTATGCACATCCATCATGCTAGGCAATCTTCATGTCGACTCTCCTTGCTGTGGCACATGCTAACACAATCCAAGTGGCCTTCATTGATTTTCGGAACATATATGAAGTGCGCGAGCGCCCAAGTAGAATGTACAGCTGGACGGCACTCGTGACAACTCAGCTTCTGGTTGAGTTACCATGGAATATATTCGGCTCTACTTTGTTCTTCCTTTGCTGGTACTGGACGGTTGGATTTGAGTCGAGTCGAGCAGGGTATACGTACTTAATGTTTTGCGTCGTCTTTCCACTCTATTATACGACACTTGCACACGCCGTTGCAGCAACAGCACCAAATGCTGTAATTGGCGCCGTGCTTTTCACGGCTCTGTTCTCTTTCGTAATAGCATTGTGGGTTACACTTCAATTTTACTCAACATTGCGGATGTAATACTAATCTGTCTCGCCCCTAAGCAATGGCGTATTACAACCCTTTGCTCAATTAGGTTGGTGGAAGTGGATGTACCACCTTTCTCCGTATACGTACCTTGTCGAAGGACTTCTTGGGCAAGGTCTGTTTTTCTTTTTCAATATTTCCCAGCGCATTACTTATGTCTTTCCATTGTAGCGATTGGGAAAATGGAGATAAATTGCTCCCCTATCGAGCTTGTACCGATAAGCCCACCCGACGGTCAGACTTGCGCGCAATATATGAATGCCTTTATTTCCTTCGCTGGTGGATACTTGACCAACCCTAATGCAACGAGTAGTTGTCAGTTCTGTGCTTTCCGTACAACGGATCAGTTTATGGCGGCCTCATTCAACATGTTCTATTCGCACCGTTGGCGCGACTTTGGGTTACTGATGACTTACATCGCCTTTAATGTATGTCTTTGAGATGCTCCTTTCTGCGAGATTGTTTGTGCTTACATGCCTCTTTGTTCAGACCGTCATGATTTATGTGTTTACATACGTCTTCCGTATTCGCTCGTGGCGCTAGGCTACTTTCTCTCCTTCCTCCTCTGCATTCGTTACTTTACGCCTTTGAGCTCTTCTTCGCACAATAATAATACCTGACATGGACCCAAGAATCCGTATGAATGTTTTGGCACTCGTGATCCGCGTTTTAGGTTGTAAATTTCTTAGACATGTGTAGTTTCGGCTAGTCGAGTTGATTAAAAATAATCTTTACTTAATTGGATACTCCACTTGATTAACTTTGCTCCCTTCATGTGATAGTTTGGATAGCAGTAGCATATCAAAGGCATTTTACAAGTACTCGTCCTTGGTTTGCTAAATACGGGAAATATCCCTGTTTCAGGTAACAAATAGTATATCTCGTCACATAACAGGATACGGGCCATTCAACAAATCATCAATAGTAGGAGTAGGACAGTCCTTTTAGTAAGCAAGCGTAAAATACATACATAAAACCGTTACATAAGAATAAGGTAGTACATAACCCATGTAATAGACCGAAAATACAATAACATCCTTCATCTAAGAAACCCATATACAGATTATTCAACAGTAACAGCTGTTTCCACACCACCATTCATCAAAATTCTATCTCTTTGCATGCCAAGGTCGTAAGGACCGGACATATTGCCCAAGATACCGTTACGAGGTACAACTATCCTCATTAGAGGGTCCCACATTACCGAACTGTGGAAGAATCTGCGAGGAGGGGTTTCGTGGAGTAATGCAGAAGTGTCGTGCTCAGACCCAGAACATATTCCGATGTCCAGATCATCATGGTGAGGTTCTGACCACGACCCGAGTATACTCATGCGCTTTGTTGATTGGTAACGAAGCGCACGCTGAAAGTCTCTTTCCTTCCGTACTGCACTCCCTACGTCTGATTCGTCATCGGTAGAGCCGAATTCATCCTCCTCTTTTACGGAATCGGAACGAAGCATACCAAATACCCTGCGGTATTGTTCTGCGCTTACATGAGTGACGAGTTTTATTATTTAAGATCTATATCAACTCACCTCCGAGCTCGTGATCAATTTCATCAGCGTCCTCATGTTGTGCAAGAACCATTTCCGACAGGCCAAGATGCTCTGCAAGTCCTTCTCCAGGTACTTCATGCATCTGGACCGACGGTGCAAAGGGTAAATTCGCCATCTGCTTGAAGACCTGATCCTTTATGTTATCAAGATATCCATCTATGGGATTCATGTCCATCATGTTGTTCGACAGTACTTCAAGTTGGTATCTTGGACCGAACCACTCAAAGTGCTCAGTCCATGGCAAGTTCCTGTCGATGGTATCTTCAATGTTGAGTGCGCAGGCCGTTTCGTATGCCCACGTTCGGCATACGTTCTTGATGGTATATCCTCCTCCACCCAGAAGAACAAGCGGTATGCCAGAGTCACGAAGGTATTGGACACAGTTAGCATGACCTTCCATGCTAAGATTGAAGACACCGAGTTTATCACCAGCAAGAGAATCTGCACCACACTGGAGGACAACAACGGAGGGTCGATACCAATCGAGGATTCGTTGGACAATTGGCTCAAAGACAGATTTGAAAGACTCATTGTCCATGCCATCACGAAGTGGTACGTTAACGCAATATCCCAGCCCTTTGCCTTTCCCGTAGTCATCGACATGGCCGGTCCCCGGAAAATATTCCCCGAATTTATGGAAAGAACAAGTGAAGACTCGATCGGTCGTGTAAAAGGCCTCTTCGACTCCGTCACCATGATGGATGTCAATGTCGATATACAGCACTCGTGGATAGGTTCGCAAGAGTTCGAGAATGCACAGAACGATATCGTTAACGTAGCAAAAGCCTGAAGCTTCACTCTTTTTGGCATGATGCAGCCCTCCAGCCCAGTTTATTGCAATATCGGCTGAACCATCTGCGACACGCTTCGCTGCATCAATGGACCCTCCGGCAGAAATTGAACAGAACTCGAAGACGCCCTCAAATGCGGGATTATCTTCACCAAGAAGGACTGGAAAGTGCACTTAGTCAGGCGGAGAAGTATACATGGTGGTAACATGACATACAGCGTGTCCCCTGGCCTGTCAGCTCTAATGCTGAATCAGGCGTTACTCGGTTAAGGAAGTGGATATATTCGTCGGAATGAAACGCAGTCATATTTTCGGAAGTCGCACGCCGTGGTCGAAGAACCTGCATCTTGTCTAGCATTCCATAGGTCGATACAAGGTCGTGCGTCATACGTATTCGGTGAGGCTTCATGGCGTGCCATGTACCATATGAGAATAGACCAACATCATCTAGAGCCACGGTCGGTCAATTCCTTCGTCAAGCGCAAGAATGCGTGCAAACTCACTATCGTAATAATAGGCCACGCGGCGTTTAGACATGATTATATGCGGGTCATAAGCTACCTGAGGATCACTACAAAAATTATTTCCCCGTCGCCACAGTTATTTTAGATAGAATCGGCGCCGTGGGCTATGCAGCAAGCTCCTGGAGGAGTAGATAAAAGCAGAAGAGAATCTATAGGCGCGAGCGCGTCTTGTTCAAAGATCAAGTGATGCGTGCACTTTCCCAAGATCACGTTCTCGCTTTTATAATCTATTTTTGGCAATGGGCATACGATTTATTACAAAGGTCAGTCGAACTTGAATTAGTTCACCAATCTTCTTTCACCAATCTTTCTCATATACGACTGTTTTACGCGTCCTAAAATCTCCTAAGGCTAAGCTTCAAAGACGCCTGCTTGACCTCTATCGACGAGTCATCATCCATTTGTCCGATCACGTACTGATGTCCGAGCTTCTCTTGTAGCGATCAGGGTCAAACAGATCAATGAATAGTTAATCCACTAAATTGTCCATCGGCATGAGTGGGCATCATCAACCAGTATCAAATCAACTTACGTGTTTCGGCATGGATAGGCGTCACCAGCCGGCCAAGGTATCTCTCATATCTTATAAGATAAGACAATCGGGCATGCTGTGAATCTCGCCCATTTACTGTTCCGCACTATGACGTCTGACTTGAAGGCACTGCGCGACATTATTTCGTCCTCAGTGGACAGCATAGTTCGTGTATGCGACAACACTGGGAGGGACTTCCCCTCTCTTGATGAGCCCGTTAATCCTTCAGAGTTCTCTCCGAATGGAATACGGAACGATCCCACTGTCGCTCAGTCTATTTCATTTATCGTCGCAGCGGCTTTGCAGCTTGTTGCAACTGTTCAGTCGCCGCCAATCACTCTGGTTACAGCATCCGTCCAGGTCTGTTAAGTGTCTCTCTTCCAATAAAAGCCTCATCCTCACGCAACGAATAATTACCCTAGTCTGCTCTGCCAGCAGCCCTCAGTGTCGCGGAGGCGGGGAACATTGCCGAGATACTCCGAGATGCAGGTCCAAAGGTATCCATTCTCTAAGACAGTAAAGAATTCGTCTGCTCATCATTCATCTCCTTTAGGGTATGCATATCAAAGAAATAGCTAAGAAAAGCAAGATGGAGGCCCGCAAGCTATGTAAGTCGCGGTGCGCCTCAATATTGTACCTGAACTTATCTGCAAGCTTTAGCACACGTACTTCGTTGCCTTGCAACGAACCACTGGTTCCGGGAAGTGAGCCCAGATGTATTTGCGAACAACTCGCTTTCTTCGCTTCTCGATACCGGGAAGGAGATTACTGATGACTTGTAAGTTTCCCTTTCTTTAATGGCGAAACTTAAATGTTACAATCTTCACTGATTGCTCTACAGCGGGGTAACGAAGTACGAGAATACCCCAGGAATGGCTGCGATGCTTGGCGCGATGTGCGTTCCTTCTTGAACCAATTCATTCACTAGGTTGAGACTTTGCAACCCCAGATCCGATTCACAGTTGACAACATTTTCCGCCCTTCGAGATGTCATGACCGATGAAAAAACGAAATTCTCAGAAGAGCCATGCGACAGTGCCTTTCAAAAGGCCCGTAACACAAACCTGTCTGTTTGGGAGTACCTCGATCTACCCGAGAATGAGGCCATGCGAAAGAGGGCCGCAATCGCGTTGGCTGGATCTAACAAAATGCAACCTCCTTCGACTATTTTATCAGGTTCGTGATCCCGATGATCAACTGCTAGGGCCATACCTCATGCATTATTCTCATCAGGTTTTGATTGGGGTAGTGTTCCAAAGGGAGGAGTAGTTGTCGATGTCGGTGGAGGGTTGGGACAAGTCGCCTTGGAAATTTCTAAAGCCTTCCCAGAGCTTCAAGTTGTTCTAGAGGACCGCCCGTCCAACGTAGAACAAGCGAAGCAGGTAGACCTCTTTTCATCGACCTGTTTCTTCATCGTAATGACGATATTGTCTAGTTCTGGAGTGAGAATCTTCCCTCAGCCGTTTCTAATGGAACAGTGCATTTTATTGGTCAGTAATCAAGCCTTGTTATCTCTCACTCGTAAATGTGAATTCACAGTTCATAGGTATGGACTTCTTCGAAGCACAACCCAAGCTCCCAGGCGATCCGAGCGTTTTCCTGTTGCGAAACATAATACACGACTGGTCCGATCTCTATTGCGTCAAACTTCTGCGACGCCTACGCGAAGCTGCAACTCCCACAACAAAACTTGTCATAGTTGATGCCGTCCTGGAATATGCGTGCGGTTCGGGGGATAACAAGCCTCCAGCTCCTCTTCTTGGAAATCTAGGTGGTGCGAACGTTCTTCCGTACAGTATGGACTTGGCGGTACGTTTAAATTTTTGTCACAATGCAAATGACATCAATAATTTGTGTCCTTTTAGATGTTTGCTTCGCACAACGCTGGTGAACGCACGAAGAACGGCTTTGAAGAGATCCTGTCCGCTTCTGGCTGGAAGCTTCAAGAGATTCGCAAGCACCCAGTCAATCCAATGTTCAGGCCCAGCATCATAGCGGTCCCCAACTAAGGGATGCCTCAAGGTCAAACAACTTTGCACGCACGTGCAGAGTAAATTCACATTCCTAGATGATTTACATAAGTAAAAGACGTATAGGAAAATCACTTAACCCCAACTCAGAATAGCGTTTTTAAACGCCTCTGTATTATTATGATATACATATTTGCAGCGACTCGTCAACAGAAGCGAATAAAACAAAATTCCAGCTGCAGTTCTATAAACTGCAGTCTTGACTGGGTTGATGTGGGAGTTGTTCAATGCCGACACTAAAACATTGCTAAGTGGTTTGCGTACATGCTTCAGAGGACAAAAGGGGTTGAATTGATTTGTGAAGCAGGGTGAGCCCTGAAGGCATGTCTGGACGTTGTGCCTATGAGGCGATCAATCTGATACACTTGGATGCTTAATTCTTTCTGGCAAGCTGTGCATGCAATTAACCAGTCTGTAGTGCTTTTTAAAGGTGGCAAGTACTCCACTGGGCCCCGAGGCTGTAGCCTGTAGTTAACTTGAATGTAAAGATTTCTCCGTTAATCCGACTTACTCCAGATAGTGAAATGCAGTGGGATTAGAAGACATACACCGTGCCTTTAGACTCGACTAATTGACAACATTGATAAGATAGCATCATTGAGTCCAGAAGCAGTGTGAGCGACTATGATTGTTATGCCAAAACAATTATTTGATATGAACAGTTGGCATTACGCCGTTGCAGTAAGGTGTCTAATGATGTAATTGTAAACAAAATCTTGAGTAATTCGCACCAAGTACAAAACTAACATAGTGTAGTTACGCACCTCTAAAGTAACTATCTCAATGGCTCAAGTATTTCCTCCCCTTTGCACGTCGCCTTACGAGAATCTTCCGGCCTGTGGGGGATCGTCTCCGAGCGAGAAACCCGTGCTTGCGCTTTCGCTTGCGTTGAGATGGTTGATACTCGGTTCCGCGTTTGACGTGTCGAACTTGTTGGAGGTGAGGGGTTGCCTGGCTTTGCGAGAGTAGTGATGGTGCAGGCAAGCGCGAATAGAGAGGATGAGGGATAAAGGACGGTCGGAGGTGTGCACGTAGCGCGAGACTCGGGGTCAGAGTTGGTGCCTGAGGATGCACATGTAGTTGAGACGCTCGACTTTGAATATTCGAAACACGCAGTGAAGGAGCACGTATCGATGAGAATGCCGACGCTATCGAGCGTGGCAAGCGAGGCATGGTCGACAATTGAGTGTTCACTGAGTGTACCAGTGTTTTTGAAATGAAATGAATGAAAATTCGTTGGTGTAGTGCACGTGATCTGTTAGATTTCGCGCCAAATAGATGTAAATAAACGCGCGAGTCGCGCTCTCTGTGCGTGACTTTGACTAAAGACGTACTTGCTGTATGTCTACGATCTCCACAAGACCCCTGTGCATTTCCAGCTAGTTTTACAGGCTCTTTTCTACATGTTCGGATGGATCCGTGTGAACAGACAGAGCCCGAGAAGGTCGTGAATGGAGCTGTGTACGAGAAGGACGCTCCTGAACAGAATACTACCGTGGACACTAATGGCGGGCTGAATGGTCATGACAAGACGGAAGCGGCTTCCGAATTTTCAGAGGGAGGACAGTCTGAGCCCCGAGAAATCGTGACTAATGGAACACAAAAAGCTCCAGAAATTAGGCCAGATACTCCGGAACCAGATACCACAACGGATCATAGAAGTGAAGAGGAACGTGACCATGGCAGCGAACCTGGAAGTCATGACGAAGTCGACGAGACAGAAAGTGAAGGCGGAGAAGAGGAAGAAGAAGACGATGAGGACTATGAACCAGCATTGAAGTACGATTTGCTTGGAGGTGCGACGGAAACGCTGCTAGAAAAGGACTCGGCCTCGGCCCTCGCAGTTTCTCCAAAATACCTGGTATGTTGCCATTGTACTGGCATTTTACCAATATAATATAGCTATCCACAGGCTATGGGGACACACAATGGTATTATACATGTTCTTGATTATTCAGGACAGCGAATAAAGTCCTATCGACCACACTCTGCTTCCGTAATTGACATATGCTTCGACTCCGCGGCTGAGTTCGTTGCAACAGCTTCGATCGATGGTAGCGTCCGCAATGTACTCTGTCTCTGAACGTTCTTAATAAGTTATTCTAGGACAGGTAGTCATTCACTCGTTATCAACGCCAGAAGTATACGCATTTGACAAGAAACGGCCCATGCGGACCATTGCTCTCGAACCTAATTTCTCAAAGCGCAGTTCCCGAACCTTCGTCTGTGGCGGTATGGCCGGAAACCTTATTCTCCACGAAAAGGGTTGGCTTGGTCACAAAGAGACTGTCATACACGCCGGTGAGGGTCCAATTTGGATGGCAAGGTGGCGAGGAACACTCATAGCTTGGGCAAATGATGCGGTAAATATCTATTACTTAGAATATTGCAGCATGAACTGATAAAAGTTTAGGGTGTTAAAATCTATGATACGTCATCGCAGACGCGAATAACATACATTGATCGTCCTCCCGATAGCCCGCGTGCGGATCTCTTCAAATGTACCTTACACTGGCAAGACGACACGACGCTTCTCATCGCATGGGCCGATACGATAAAAGTTGCTCGTGTGAGATCTAGACCAAGGGGTTCAGGTTCAAGTGGCACCAACTCACCTGCTCCTGGCGATTCAAGCAGGATGAAAGTGCTACCTCCTCTTATGGTGGAAATCACGGCAATTCTGGCAATCGATGACATGTTGGCGGGTATTGTACCACACCCAGCGGACCCTGTCCTAACGGATGCACCCTCTGCACCATCTGCATTCCTTGTACTCGCATACAGCCCTCCGGATACGTCATTCAAGGAGGAAGCTCCTGCCGACGCGAAAGTCCAAGCTCGAAAGCTGGCTTCGCGGCCCGAGTTGCGTATTATATCGCGAAAGGGAGAAGAGATGTCTTCAGACGTACTCGGAATTTCGGGATATCAGACATGCGGATGCAACGATTACTGGTTGGCTGAAGTACCTGAAGAAGGGACTGGGACTGGTGCTGGGAGATGTTATGTTGTTCTGAACCCACGAAGTATTGTGCTGGTTCGTCCTCGCGATCGCCGTGATCATATATCATGGCTAGTTGAGCGAAAACGATATGAAGAGGCGTTAGAGCAGATTGAACGCATGCCTGGAGAGGGCCTCGATGCGGCTGAGATTGGTCAGCGTTATATTGAACACCTTGTCAACGAAGGTAAGGAACACATTGTTCTGTGATGAATATTATACAGATTTTAATTGTTATAGGCGAGTATGAGAAAGCCGCACAACTGTGTCCGAAGGTTCTTTCACAAGATGCTCAACGATGGGAAGATTGGATATTTGTCTATGCACAGAAGAACCAACTTCAGGTTTGCCTGTTACAGAATTTTTGCGAAAGAACTCTTGCTGAATCTGAATTCGTAGGCTATCATTCCATACATTCCCACCGAGACCCCTCGTCTTTCGCGGCTTGTCTACGAAATGATTCTCGCCCATTTCCTCGCTCATGACCGAGAGGTATGTTGCCTCCGTGGGTCTTGATCAGTCGATACTAATAACGTCGTAGGCACTCTTGAGGACTGTTAAGGAGTGGCCAAACACGATCTACGATGTCGGAGCAGTCACGGTCGCCGTGCAGTCCGAACTCAGTCATGTATCATCTTCTAGCGCAGAGGCTAAGATTCTTATGGAATGTCTTACAGAGATGTTAGTGAAATATCTTGAGCATATCATATATCGAATGTCTATTGACGACATTTCTGAAGGTACCTGGCCAACCATCAACCAGGCAAAGCTCTTCCTTATGTTCTGCGTTTGAGAAGAGAGAATGTCTTTGACCTTATTCGTGAATATAATCTTTTCACGGATGTGCAGGACCAGGCGCTTCTCCTCGTCGAGTTTGACCAGGAACTCGTCAAGCAGAGGCAGGAATCGGGTGGAGATGGAGGTCTAGACTCGAAAGGCAGGAGCCCCGCTATCGCATTGCTTGTCGATCATACTTTTTCTATACCTGTTAGTATCGCGTTAATTTCTCTACATAATAGATACAGATGAGGCTGATGTTAACTTTCCGCGATTGTGCACAGGTTCCTCGCGTAGTCCAGCAACTTGAGGGCCGACCGCAGTTCCTCTATTTATACCTTGATGCACTGTTCGCCAAGGACCCTCATCTCGCGTCGGACTACGCAGACGAACAAGTTCAACTCTACGCCCAATATGCACCTAACCGGTTAATAGACTTCCTTCGTGCGAGTAACTACTATAGTCTCGAAAAGGTCAGCTCGTTACAGCATTCACTTTGTGAAGGTAAAGGTCTGACTTTATACGTATAGGCTTACCTGGTCTGCAAGGAGCGTGACTACGTACCAGAGATGGTCTTCTTGCTCGGTCGTATGGGAAATAATAAGCAGGCCCTTACCTTGATTATCGAACGCCTCGGCGATGTCAACAGAGTCAGTCCCTTGGCCTCATATAATGAATGTTCCGTTAGCTCACCTACAGAACTTCAGGCTATAGACTTCGCCAAGGAGCAAAATGATGACGATTTGTGGGAAGACCTGCTTAGATACTCAGAGACTCGCCCAGGTACGTCTAATCCTCCTAGTACCTGTATCTCGGTCACACCGTTAACATTTCTGCAGCCTTTATTCGTGGACTGCTGGAGAACGTCGGTGCCGAAATTGACCCTATACGCCTGATCCGACGGATCAAGAATGGATTAGAAATTCCAGGTCTCAAAGAGGCTCTCATCAAGATTCTGCAGGCGTTTAATCTGCAGATCTCTTTACTTGAGGGGTGCCAAACTATTTTGGATGGTGATTGCTCCACGCTCGCACGGAAACTACATAAGGACCAGACCAAAGGCTTCTTCGAAACAGGCGAGCTTGACTGGTCTACAACGATAACTCAAACACTTACCGCATTGTTTAGCTGCATCGAAATGTCTGTTTTGCAACTTGCCCTTACACCAAGGTCCAACGTCCGCGACTGTACTCTTTCTATGTCGACACGTTGTGCATCTCTCTTGCGTGAAAGGCGGAGATCGATTATCACGCCAGCAAGATCCTGTGCTCTCGAGTATACTAGGTGGGAAACAGGACGTCGGAGCGAAGATCGCTTTGTGAGTGACTTGTGTTCCTCTTTTAACACTAAGCGATCCGAGGATTGGGTGCATATACTAACGACTTTCTTCTATGTAGTGCTGCGATGGTACGTAGACGAATCGATCAGGGATGTCCGGTGTGTCACAAGCGGGACGAGGGTGAACGTGCTGCCTGAAAACCTTACGCTCTACTCGGCTGCCATCTCCCATCTTTCTTCTTCGTTGTTATCATGATGTTAAGCTTGCTTGCTTATAATGTATCTCGCGCATCTGTACAATATCATTGCACACTTTGTTTTATTGCATGTTGATTGATCTTCTCAAGTGCCGAGTAACTTCTGTTTCAGGTCATATGCCCAGCATCCGGAGCGGTAGTGCGGCCGTGTTGAAAAGCTTCTTGATGTAGGATTGAGATGATTGGCACGGCATCCTCTGGAAGTCAAATCCTGTCAATCCAGTCCAATGATATAATCTAGAACAAAGTGAAAAATACAACAGAAAATGAGCAAGCTCTTCGGAGCAAACAAATTCATGAAGGACACAGACAAGGAGTTTGTTCTCAGCTTTTGGAGGAGGCTGTTCAGCAGTACCAATCGGCATCCTTTCACTAGCAACACTTGATCGGAAGCAAATGAAGAACAACACCAGAACAGTACTTCTTGATCCTGATTACTCATGTCAGCCCACGCCTGTATCCTCGTCCTTCACTTGTTCTCCCTCCCCCAGCAATAGCTGACTGTAGTGCTGCCAGCCCCTGTTCAGTGAGTATCATATCATAAATTTCAAGATGTTTGTTAAACAAACCACCTAACTACATGACCAGAGTTTAGGATGCTACAGAACTCAATTACACCCTTATTTGCACTAATAGCATTCCTTACAATAGAGGTCAACTGTCGCAACTTACTCATAGCAGATCTTAAGAAGCAAGCAACAACAGTGTTAGCTCTGGCTTGTATTGGAGGCTTGAGTTGGATGAACAACACTTTACAGCAGAGCCCATGCTTGGTTGCTGCCTATCTCCTTTCTGTCTGTGCAGATGGGACATGGGAAGTGGCACCAATACCTAGTAATACAGTACACTACACACCACAAAGCATGTTCAGTGCAAATGCGTGTGGGTGGTGAGTGAACATAGCAATGCTTACTATTACAATTATGCACACATTCTGGACTGCTAATACTTGTCTTGATAGTTCATGGGCAGCTTATAACACCTTACAGGCATGCACTGATTGTCAGGGTCCAGACTATGAGTCTTCAATGATATTGTGGGTAATCTGCATTGATATAGCAACATAGTACAAAAGGTTGGAATCATCACAAACACAGATGGGACTTATATTCAGCAAATTGTACTGGACCTTTCTTATCCAGTACAGAGTAAGTTCTAAACTACACTTTGAGGAGCCAGTAATTTTGATCATTCAAACTTTTCAGGTATTATCCTACAAATAAAGCAATTCCAAAAGATACTGCAATTCCAGTCTGGGCAATCACTAATCGTGAGTCTATCATATAAGTTGTCTAATTAATTTGTAATTCCTTTGTAATTAGCCACGACGTGGCCCAATGGCATTTTCAACCTTACTATGGCTGGAAATATTGCTAGTGAAGGTAAGCAGCTTCATTTTTTTACGGACAACTTTACTGATAGCTGTGTCAAATGAAGGCAAAGATGATATTACTGAAAGCATCAGACACCCTCAGAAATCACACAAAGGCAGCATCATAGGAGCTGTTGTAGGCGGAAGCATCTTCATACTTGCTATTGCATTTCTGTCCCTCTACAGACGTTACTGCCAACGTGCTAAGGAGAGAGCTGATCAATCATGCGTGCCTTATTCTCCAATTACATACTCCCAACCATCGAGCTGGATGGACGCTTCAGCAGACTATAGATACATGGCTTCACATGGAATTAATGCCAACTCAGGGGACCCGGTTCATAGACCAACGTTGACTATAGTAATTTCACCAGTCAACGAAGGAGGCACGAATCTGAGGCCAATGGCAAGTCAGTTGAAGCAGCCGTTACACAATATACAACCAAGTACTGCAGATAATATTCATGCAAACATAACACTGGGTAATAACACAGCACATAATGCTCAACCAGGGAAAGCAAGAAGAGCCCCGGCTGAAGGTGCAGTTACTCCGTTTGTTCTCCCTCCTATTGCACCAGAGCCTACACATGCTGGAGACGAGAGACACAGCCCTCCACCACAAGATCACCTAGATGACGACTCAGCATCTACACTAAGTGGGACGACTCTACGTGTGCAGGAGTCACGGCACGCATATACACACCGCATAAATTCACGTTCAATTCTTATTTTAAATCATTCTGATTGCGAATTACAGAGTCCAGACGGAACACGAATAGCACTCTCCCTCGAAACAGGCCAAATCTACATCTTCGACCTAACCTCCCAATCCCTCATATCCACATACACCGCGCACGCAACGACAGTCCGGTCACTCGCATGGTCCGCCGACTCTTCGCTCCTCCTATCTGCTTCAGATGATCGACGACTTATGTTGTTTGACGTGCGTGCTGGTCGCGGAGGTGGTGCGGGCGGAGGAGCGGTTGCGCCGCTTGTAGGGCATGGCTCGTGGGTTATAAGTACGGCGTTCTCGCCTGATGGGCGGTTGGCACTATCCGGGTAGGTTTACCCTTATTTCAAATACCTTCATAGAGGCGTTTTTAATTGAGTACTTGTGTGATATAGGTCGACAGATAAGACGATTAAAGTATGGGACATTGCAGCGCGTGCAGCAGTCTCAACGATTCAGGATACTGGGGAAGTGTGGGGCGTATCATGGCGACCACAGGTTGCACCTGGTTCAGCTGGAGCGTTCGTCTCAGGCGGTGAAGATGGCGTCGTAAGGTGGTGGAGAAGCGCTGGTGCAAGTTGACCAAATCCTGCTTATTCAATTTACGAGGCACAAGAATCACTGACATGTATTGTTACGCGGGAAGATGACGAATACAAGTTTTTCTTGCTGGAGAATCTATCGGAAATGGACTCGTGTTTCTTGGATGCCAGTAAATCTCGGCGACATGCAAGACTCGTACGTATACAAAGAAAGTCCAGACAAAACAGGAGAAACATTCCACGGAACAAACGTGTAGGTAAAGAAACGCGTAACAGGAACATGAAAAAACCCTTCGTAGTCACCAATCACTTGTATGATGTCTGGGTGTAGGAACACAGCTCCTTGAACTGGTGTAATTGTACTATGACTTAAATTGACATATAACCAACATACAATGAAGGCCAGTGGACGTACCTCTGCCCTCTGCCCTCTGCCCTCTGCCCTCTGCCAAACCTGCCTCTGTCTACCGGTCTTGACTTGCTCAAGACCCACATAATGAGGGGATAGAGAAGGTTGTACTCACATGCGTACAACACATCCCCATCTTCGATCGTCCACTCTCAAGCTTTGCAACACGTTCGCCGAAATTCGACGACTCAGCAGAATGAATCGTGACATTCCCAGTCCCACCTGTAGAGGCATACGTCTCCCCACTCGGATGCAGCGATACACTCCACGCTATAAGCGAAGATTTAAACATACCAACACCTTCATTCACAAGACTTCAATCCATTTCACGGTACGTACCAGGATCATTCTCCCCGCTCCCACTCTTCACAAAACTATCAAACTGTCCCTCAACTTCCCCATTCTCCAAGTTCCACAGCACAGTCCGCCCTTCAAGAGAATTAAACAACGATTTCTCACCCTTCTCATCTACCGAAAGCGAAACAATTCCAACAGGGTGCGCGGGACGCGAAGAGATCGTTTGTCCTGAAGACGCGTCGAATTGTTTGACTGTTCCGTCTGCAGAGATGGAAATGATACGGTCTTTTGGTGTCCAGTGGATTCCCCAGATCGCATCGGAGTGTTCTGTGTGTGATTCATTTGAGATGGTGTTGCAGAGTTAGTTTACATCGTATGTGGACAGAAACTCGGAACGATCGCGTACTTTCTTGGCTGTCATGCGAATGTAAAAATTGCAGGCTCTGTGATACAACGATTTTAGTCCAATAGTTTAAAAACAATACAGTCATTACCTACCATGATTGTCTTGGTTCAAAATCTATAACTTTAGCGTCTGTAAGTGTACCACGAAGGGTCAGAGGCAAAACAAGCTTTAGCGCGTCAAAACGCGTCAAGAGCATCACGTGTCGCCATCAACGAACTTCCATCCCAAAAAAATCCAAATATATGCAGTATTAATCCTAACTACAAATGCAACTCTAGGACGATATAGTACTGTGCAAGAATTGTGAAGGAACAACCAAATGGGGACGAATAGACAACTGAATCCGAAAGCATCGCGATAGCAAGTGTTAAAGCACTAGAAAAACGGATAGATATGATCATATGTATGGGGTAGGATGAACGGTTGACGGAATCACCAAGCGTAGTCAAGTGTGTGTGTATGCAGGCGGGAGGAGACTGTGAGTAGACAAGACGTATTGCGAAAATCACGACTCGACACTGATCGAAACATCACCATTCCCCCACCTCTCGTCTGCGTCAACAGCCATGTCGTCTTCATCCACACCATTCATCTGAAGTTGCATCCGCTCCTGACTAGTCGGAGGACCTGTCAAATCCATCGAAGGTAAATCACCCCGCGCAGCACCTACACCATCTCTCAACACAACAGTCTTCAAAGTAGGATCCCACACAGCCGCACTGTGGAAGAACCTTCGAGCCGTCTGGCCTGCGTCTTCGTCCGTGATAGACGTCTTCATAGACCCAAGTAGACTCATGCGTTTTGCATAACGATGTGGATATAGGTGTCTTCGACTCCTTTCGGTTGCTTGTATGTCGTCTGAGTCGGAGTCGGGTGATGATGGCCCGTCGTCGTCACTTGATGACGACTCGTTCCGGCGAAGATTGAATACACGGCGGAATTGTTCTGATTTCAGTGTTAACAAAATTAATTGAAGAAAAAGATGGAAAGACTTACGACCGAGTTTATTGTCAAGTTCTTCTGATTCCTGGTTCTCTTCGATATCGAAGGGAGGAATTCCGAGATGCTCGCCTAAACTTTCCCCTGGGACTTCGTGCATCTGTACGGAGGGTGCGAAGGGTAACGCCGACATTTGTTTGAACACCTGTTCTCTACAAACTAGTTAGCATCACAACGCGGAAGAATATTGTAAGATGCCCACTTTATACTTTCTAAGTAGCCATCCTTCGGATTCAAATCATCCATATTGTTTTCTGCAACCTCCAACCGATACCTTGGGCCAAACCACTCAAAATATGCATTCCACGGTAAGTTCCGATCAATCGTATCCTCTATGTTGAGCGCACACGCTGTCTCATATGCCCAAGCTCGCGAAACGTTCTTGATCGTATATCCGCCGCCGCCGAGTAGAATAAGAGGAAGTCCCGATTTACGGAGGTATTGCACGCTGCTGGCGTGTCCCTCCATCGTGAGGTTGAAGCACCCGAGCTTGTCGCCTGAAAGTGAATCTGCCCCGCATTGAAGTACAACGGCAGAAGGTTGGTACCACTCGAGAATACGTTGAATCACAGGTTCGAAAACACCCTTGAAGGCTTCATCCGTAAGGCCATCTCTTAGCGGGACGTTAACAGCATAACCAAGGCCCTTATCCCTCCCATGGTCATCAACATGTCCCGTGCCCGGGAAATACTCCCCAAACTTGTGGAACGAGCATGTAAGCACTCGATCCGTCGTGTAGAATGCTTCTTCAACACCGTCCCCGTGGTGGCAGTCAATGTCGATGTACAGTACACGCGGAAATGTTCGCAAGAGCTCAAGGATGCCAAGTACGATATCGTTGACGTAGCAGAACCCAGAAGCTTCGCGCTTTTTGGCGTGATGTAGTCCACCAGCCCAGTTGATTGCGATGTCTGTTGCTCCAGCGGCAATACGCTTCGCAGCATCTATTGACCCGCCTGCGGATATCGTGCAAAACTCGAAGACGCCTTCAAATGCAGGATTGTCCTCTCCTACCAAGACTGGGTTCAGACATTATCAATATCTCGCATATTAAACATAGTTTAGATCAAACAGGACATACAGCGCGTCCCATGATATGTCAACTCCTCTGCCGTCTCCGGCGTCACTCTGCCCAAGAAGTGGATATATTCATCTGTGTGGAACGCGGTCATATTTGTTGGAGAAGCTCGTCGGGGTCGTAAAATGTCCATCTTGTCGAGCATGCCATATGCAGAGACGAGATCATGCGTCATGCGTATCCGGTGCGGCTTCATCGGATGTCCAAGACCGTACGAGAAAAGGCCGACATCATCTGTTGTTGGGGCAGAACGATAAGTTACGTTTCTCATGTACGTTTTCCATGATGCAGGAGTATGCAAGATAGGACGTACTGTCATAATAGTACGATACACGCCGTTTTGACATGGGTATATGCTGTATGCGGCACTGTAACTTTCCACTTCGAAGTGAGCTGATACACAGTGATCTCCCAATGTGCAAGGGTTCTGAGGCAAGTCCCGGATATTATACACAGTCCAAAGCGATCTATCTGAACGAGTAAAAACCAGCAAAAGTGACGAGGAGAGCAGTGGGCGTTGAGGAGAAACGTGGTCGCCAGAGTCGAAAACTCGGGAGGCGCGATCGCCGTAACTAGTCTTCATTGTACACGATCACGAGATCCACTTTGCTTATATTTTCTGAGAGCCAGAGCTCTACTGGTCATCACACACTCTTCTACTGCTCCACGACTGCTCATGTCCACCCTTTCACCAACGGAACTTGGAGCAGAGAAGGTGTATCGATAACTTCTTCGCATTTAAGCCTGAAACTCCGAAGCTGTGTACACATTTGATATGGCCTGTCACGGTTCACCTGGAGCACAGAAGAAGCGTGGAAGTTGGCTAGGAACGCTACATCGTGTAGCATTGACGCCTGGAAGGTCCCTCATTCGCGTAAATGTGGCAAATGCTGCTATATACCTACATGAGATATGCTGCAATCCCTCTATCTCAACAAACACGACTGAAACTCTTTCACTACAAGGCAAGATGAATTGGTCAAGGTTCGGAGGTTGACCATCACCGAAACCACATGCGGTGTAAGGTATCCATGCATAATATACTCATGTATGATTAATGCTGACGAGGTAGTACGCTTGACTGACCGACCCGTGCAATGTGGAGAATCAGAATGTTTGTAGAAAAAGAAATCAATCAATTGTACATCGATTATCACAAATATAAGAATGATGCGCTCATGCGTTGGATTGTCTTTGGACAGTGACTTGGCTGGCGCTCTGCCATTCTGGCCTTACAATTTCAGTGTTTCTGATTGAATCGTGTTCAGATAAGTGACAAAGAACACAAATGTTGATTTATAGTATCATCATGATTTGATTTACAGTACTAATCTGCCTAATATGATCATGTACTGAGCAGCACGATCTTCTACCAATGAATTGCTCAAGCCATTTCTATTGCTGTATATCTGAGTAAGAGAAAAGAATAAGGGCAAATAGAAAAATGAAGTATTTCAAAAAATTAAAAGCTGAAATATTCAAATAAGGATTGTATTCAATGATGGGTCACGTGCCTCAACAGATGGTCAAATTAACCCACTCGAAGGCGTCCAATTTCGAAGTCAAGCTTTCTTGTCTTCTTTCATTTAATTCACTGGAAAACAATGTCAAAGATGCACAGGCCTGCCACAGGGTGCTCCGAGTGTCAAGGAGGCCAATATCAGTGTCAAAAATTGACGAAACATGGGCAGGCCTGGCCTTCCAATTTTAGACATCGAGGAGCTTTGTTTCGTTCAAGATGAACTTAGGTTTGTAAGTTACTCATCAATCCATTTCTCTCTTACTGACTAGATACGTTTCTGCCCAGAGTAGAATGACTGCCCAGAGTTGGGTAATGAATTCCGAACGATACGACTATGGCAATGTAGATACGACTGGTATTTGTTCTCGAAAGGTCGAATGGCGAACTGTTGCCAAGCAAAGTGAACGCTGTTTAGCCGCGTTATAGTGTTCCCGAGTTAGCAATCCCGCTCCAATAGAAGGAGAAGGTTGCCGGGTAATTTACTTGCATCCGCATCCAATGGGAGTACACTTTCTTTTCAGGCACCGACAAGGAAACCACCGTTGTTGACTCAACCCGGAATTAGACAGCGAACGCAATCAAAGGCGCTCGGACATTTGGCAGCGGGTGCATAAGCAAGCCTCCAGTAAACATCGCACCGCAGCACCTGCGCGCTTGCCGCAATTAAGACCAGTGATGACGAGTCCATCATATCAGTCCGGTCGCCACCATCTATCGGTGGTACGACTTAATCGGGGACACGGCGATGATAGGTGCAGACAAACGTTGTAATAATTAAGGGGGCATGCATCAGGACGAATTATGCACACTGTACAGCACAAGATGGGTAAGTCGTCCGATGCCGGATGTCTCGCATCTTCCGTATCTCGCACTTAGGGGAAAGGAAATATTAATCGTCCTGCGTTCTGCGTTCATTTAGCGAATCGATGGGTCGTAAAAACACGCTGGAAAACAAGCGTCCTTCCCTGCTGTTTTATGCACTTTACGAACTGGACATTTAGACGATTTGTCAGTTGCACCGGGCTCGAGTGCGATACGGTGACGGAAATTGTTATCGGAGCAAACACGTGCTTTGGTTAGCCATGACTCACAATGCTGACGCGATCAGATCGCGGAAAGAACGTTCCGTGCGATGGCAAGACGAAGTGCGACAACTTGCGACGCGTCAAATCCCGGCAGTCCAGGCTGACGATATGTGCGACTCGTCTTGTCCTCGGCGCCTTGATATAACTAGGCTGGTCCAATGCGATCGCACAATCACGCAAATTTGCCCAGTTCCATTTCCCCCTTCCCTTTTATTCACCTTGTAACTTCCGCCCTTCTCCCTTCCCTCCCTGGACCACTACCGATCCTCATTCCTCATGGGATCGAATATGGAGCGCGGCTCAGACACTCCAGTGTCGGGCACTCAAACCCCTGCAGAACGCGACGTCGTTCCCGAGCTTCCGTCTGGACCTGCTTTGGCCGCTGCAAGTCATGGAGATGCTTTCCATCAACACCACGCTCCAGGTGCAGAACGTCCTCCTGAATCAGGCGTTGAGAATGTTCGGAGACCAATGAGGCGTCGCGCTTCGACTTGTTCACATGTCGCTATCGACCACTTTGACCCAGAGGGCGTGAATGAGCTGCGACGCACTCTGACACAACAGACGCAGCAGAGCGCTGCGGCGCTCTCTACACATTCACTTCCGTTCCGTCGCGTCCGCGAACAGCCCAGTATGGTACCCTCGTCTGCGGGCAGTACTGCGGTTTCCGAGGTCGTCGGTCCGGATGCTGAAGCCTTTGATTTTGAGCAACATTTGAAGGATATGGTCCAACTGTAAGATTTGCATAGCATACAGTGAATACCAGTTTAACGTATTTCATTACAGAGGAAGCGAACATAGCATACAACCTCGTGAACTCGGTGTTGTCTTCCAGAATCTTCGCGTGCAAGGTCTCGGGTCGACAGCGAGCTACCAACCCACTGTTGGCTCCCAGTTAAATCCGTTTTTGGCTCTCGAGAAGATAAGGAATGCAATTCACCCTCCAGTACGCGACATTATTTCTGGCTTTGAAGGCGTGGTCAATCCTGGCGAGATGCTTCGTACGTTTACGTTATCCATGCTGGCTATTTGTAGATATTTCTGACTTACTGGCCTTTTACTAAAGTTGTACTGGGTCGTCCTGGCGCTGGTTGCTCTACACTGCTCAAGACACTATCAAACCAACACGACGAATACGCCGATGTTTCCGGTCTACTTCACTTCTCGTCTTTTACTCCAAAGCAGATTCACAAGCATTACCGTGGCGATGTCGTCTATTGTCCTGAGGATGACATTCATTTCCCAACTCTTACTGTGGGTGAGACAGTAGGCTTTGCGGCTCGCACGCGTATGCCGTATAGGGCGGCACGGCTTCCCGGCGTCAGTCGTCAGCAGTTCACCAATAAATTGGTAGAGATCCTCGGCACGGTCTTTGGTTTGAGACATGTCAAGAACTCCAAAGTCGGAAATGCTGCTATACGGGGCGTTAGTGGCGGTGAACGCAAACGTGTATCAATCGCAGAAGCACTTGCTATTCGCGCGAGGTTGGGTGCGTGGGATAACTCTACACGCGGTCTGGATGCCTCCACTGCTCTGGAATTCGTTCGCGCATTACGCATTGCCACGGACAATTTAGGCCTTACATCAATTGTGTCAATCTACCAAGCTTCGGAGTTGCTCTACAATCTTTTTGACAAGGTGTGCGTTATCAACGAAGGTCGTATGGTTTACTTCGGACCGGCAAGCGATGCACGGAAGTATTTCATTGAACAAGGATGGGAGCCCGCGAATAGACAGACAACTGCGGACTTCCTTGTTGCTGTCACCGATCCAGGTGGGCGTACGGTGCGCGATGGGTACGAAGCGCGTGTCCCACGCACTGCAGACGAGATGGTTTCAGCATTCCAGAGGCACTCACTAGCGCAGCAAAATCGTCAAGAGATAGCGGAGTTCCTTGCTACAAATGTCATTACTGACGTTGACCCCGATGATCCACTCGCCGGAAAGGGACTCCCCAGCGTTCCCGCTCTATCAAAGGAAGAGAAGGAAATCAGGCGTAGATCATACGTTCAATCTGCGCAAGCAGAACGAGCGAAACATGCACGCCCTGAGAGTCCGTATACGATCAGCATTGCCAATCAGATCCGCGAGGTGATGGTTCGGAGAGTACAAATCCTAAAGGGCGATTGGACGGCCTCGGTTATCACTGCCGTGTCGTATATCTTCCAAGCGATCATTATGGGTACAATCTTCTTTAGGCTTGCGGATTCGACGAGCGCGTACTTTTCGCGTGGTGGTGTGCTCTTCTTGTATGTTCCGTTAACTTCTTTAAATTTCAAAATCTAACTCCATTTCTTTGACTTCGTTGAACTTAGTGCTGTTCTCTTCGGTGCTCTGTCATCCATGGCTGAAATTCCTGCTCTTTACGCTCAGCGGCCGATCGTCAACAGACATGCAAAAGCTGCGATGTACCATCCGTTTACGGAGGCTGTCGCTCTTACTCTGGTTGATATACCAATTACATTCATCACGCTCATCATTTTCTCGGTCATCCTCTATTTCCTAGTCAAGCTCCAACAATCTGCTAGCCAGTTCTTGTAAGTTTATCCATGCTTCCGTTTGTATTTCCTCTGACAGGAACTCATTTCTCCATGCAGCATTTTCTTCCTCCTAGTCTTCACTGTGACATTGACAATGAAAGCTTTCTTCCGTACACTTGCCGCAGCATTCAAGCGGGAATCGGGAGCACAGGCTGTAGCTGGTGTTGCGACTCTCGTTCTTGTTCTCTACACCGGCTATACAATTCCGAAACCGACGATGATTGGTGCACTGAAATGGATTACTTATATCAATGTACGCTTTCTAACCCAACCACTCCTTGCCGCAATAACTGACTTGTGGGTGTGTCTAGCCGCTCCGATACGGTTTCGAGGCTATCCTGACAAATGAGTTCTCTACGCTCGATGGGACGTGTGCTTCCCTTGTTCCAAGTGGCGCAGGATACGAGAATGTCAACCTCGTAAACCAAGTGTGCACAACTGTCGGGTCTATCCCGGGCCAGGCGACCGTCGATGGTAATCGCTTTGCACAAATTTCATACGGCTATTCACGGTCAAAACTCTGGATGGACTTTGGAATCGAGGTCGCCTTTTTTGCCGGCTTCTTCGCTTTACTCTTATTCTTCACCGAATTTAACACGGCCAGTGCGTCAGATACGGCTGCAACGCTATTCAAGCGTGGATCGAATGTGTCGCATATCGTTGAATCTAGCGCAACATCCTTGGACGAAGAAAAAGGTACAGTGAAGCCCGAGGACCCGGTGAAGAGAGAAGAATCTCCGGAGGAAGTTGAAAAGGCATTGGAGGCGACACCTGAGATGACCGATATCTTCTCGTGGCAGAACTTGCGTTACACTGTTCCCATTGGGAAGGGTGAAACGCGTCTTCTGTTGGACGACGTCTCGGGCTATGTCGTCCCCGGAAAGCTGACTGCACTCATGTGAGTAAATATTCGGCACAAAATACTCTCATAACAAATGCTGACGTGTTTTATCATTTGAAAGGGGTGAATCCGGTGCTGGCAAGGTAATTCTGAAACATAGTGGCCCGCAACGGAGACCTGAATTCGGTTCCTTTCCTATTTAGACAACACTTCTAAACGTCCTTGCCGGCCGCACAGACACAGGTGTGATCTCCGGTGATCGGTTTGTCAATGGTCAAGCACTGCCACATGATTTCCAAGCACAGACGTATGTTCTTTGTCCACTTCAGATAAATGATGAATTTGTATACTAATATTTGGTTTCGTTTAGCGGTTATTGCCAACAGATGGATACGCACTTACCCGAGACTACCGTCCGCGAAGCATTGCTGTTCTCTGCGAAGCTTCGTCAGCCACGGTCTGTCCCGCTTTCGGAGAAGGAAGCTTAGTGCGTATCTTTTTCCCAAGTATTAAATGACCTTCTTATGCTCTCTCTCGCTAGCGTCGAGACATGTTTGAAGATGTGCGGACTTGAGGCTTACGCCGATGCTATTGTCGGATCTCTTAATGTGGAGTACAAGAAACGGACAACGATCGGAGTCGAGTTGGCTGCAAAGCCGAAGCTCTTACTGTTCTTGGACGAACCTACAAGTGGGTTGGACAGTCAGTCTGCCTGGGCTATCATGGCTTTCTTGCGCGATTTGGCAGATCACGGACAAGCCATTCTCTGCACGTAAGTGTTTGCAATTGTTACTATATATGTTTGGACTAATTTAATGACTGGCGCCAGCATCCATCAGCCTTCGTCTGAGTTGTTCCAGGTCTTTGATCGTTTGTTGCTTCTTCGGAAGGGAGGACAGACGGTGTACTTCGGCGATCTCGGAAAGAACTGTATGACAATCATTGACTACTTTGAGAAGAACGGCGCTCGAAAATGCGAGCCTCAGGAAAATCCGTGCGTCGTTTTGTCCTCCGCATTTATTAGTTTGCAATACTAATTTAACAACAGTGCCGAATGGATGCTCGACGTCATTGGTGCTGGTGCAACTGCAACTTCGACGATCGATTGGCACAGCGCGTGGATGAAATCCGATGAGGCAACCAAGTTCAAGGCCCAACTCGATGAGATTCATGAGGAGGGCCGGAAGAAGCCGCCCGTTCAGGCTACGCAGAAGTCGGAATTTGCGACATTGTGGGGCTACCAGTTTTACGTGCTTACGGCCCGTGCCTTCCAAGCCTATTGGCGCAACCCAACGTACATTATGGCAAAACAGTTCTTGAACATCGCTGCTGGGTTGTTTATTGGCTTTACGTTCTTCAAGGCAAAAGATTCGATCCAGGGCACTCAGAACAAGCTTTTTGTGCGTTTCATGCCTTCATCATTTACTCTGATCGATATTGACGATATCGAATTAGGCGATTTTCATGTCGACCATTCTTGCTGCTGCGCATGCTAACACAATTCAAGTCATCTTTATTGATGTTCGCAATGTCTATGAAGTGCGCGAACGTCCGAGCCGGATGTACAGTTGGTCTGCACTCTTAACGTCGCAACTGGCTGTTGAAATTCCTTGGAACATTTTCGGTGCAACACTTTTCTTCTTCTGTTGGTACTGGACAGTCGGTTTCGAGTCGGGCCGTGGTGGATATACGTATCTCATGCTCGGCATCGTTTTCCCGCTTTATTACACGACATTTGCTCAGGCAGTTGCGGCGATGGCCCCGAGTGCCGTTATCGGTGCTGTTTTGTTCAGCACATTGTTCTCTTTCGTCATCTCTTTGTGAGTATTTCTATATATTTGCTGTATTCCGTGTGGTTTCTCACTTGACGTCTAGCAATGGTGTATTACAGCCGTTCAGAAATTTGGGATGGTGGAAGTGGATGTACCGCGTATCGCCTTTCACCTATCTTATCGAAGGTACCCTTGGGCAGGGTCAGTGCTAAACCGTATCAACTCATCTTAATGTCTTACTTACCATTTTGCACTGCTTAGCTGTCGGGAAATTGGAAATAAACTGCTCTGCACCCGAGTTTAACACTATTACCCCTCCCTCCGGCCAGACGTGCTCTCAATATATGAACCCGTACATCTCTCGCGCAGGAGGGTACTTACTCAACCCGGACGCGTCGACCGACTGCCAGTTCTGCGCGTATCGCACAACGGATGAGTTCCTCGAGACGTCGTTCAATATTTTCTATTCGAATCATTGGAGGGACTTCGGGTTGATGATGGTCTACATTGGATTTAACGTAAGTCAACTTTTGTCGTCCCTCTTTATACTTGAGTCGGTATTGACAATTTCGTCAATTTCTTTTAGATCGCGATGATTTACGTCTTGACTTACATTTTCCGTATCCGCTCACGGCGCTAGACTAAAAGACTGCTCACACATACTTATTCTCACTCCTCCGATAATCAACCTTACATCTCTCGTAGATACAAATTTCTAGAAACTTCTGATTATTTGTTTTTTTCACTTGCCATGATATTTTTATGCTCTTTTGACGAGTTCTTACTACGGACACTTGATTAGACGAAGCTTAATTGTCAAATAGTTGATAGCAGTATACGTGTCTCCATATTAATATGTTTGTATGATTGCAAAATTATAATGTTGTAACTGAAGGATGGTCCATTGTATAGTCCCTTGGGCTTTAAGTGCGTCTTAGTGCGAGATTTAGTGTACGAGTGGAAACTGTTTTGAGGGTTTCCCACACGTGGATAACCACATGTGGAAAACTAGCAGAGTTGAACAACTAATATGCTACTTAATACAGTTCACCACATAGTATTTTTCCCTGTTTCAGTTCCCCTCGTGGTTATCCTCGTGAGTAACCCACGTGGATAACCTCAGTGTGGCAAACTGGCCAGTTTCCACTCGTACTCTAGCGAGATTGGTTCCTAACGACTTGTACGCTTAGATAATACGTGCGAAACACAACCACGTGCTATGACTTCGGTTCCGACGCGCTTCTGGTGAACGAAACAACACAACATCCTTTCAGCTCTTTGAAACTTACCTTCACCACTCTCATAACTGTGCCAATATTTTTCATGACGCACTGAGGAGCTCTCTTAATTTACAGAGTCTCAATCTGATGCGCGACCCATCGCGGGAGACCAATGGGCGCTACGCGGGTACAAAATTGAAAAGGCAGAAGCCATGCGGCTCGATCTGTGGCAACGCAAAAATCCAATCTCGGAGATTATTGAGCTCATCGCCAACTCTGCTTTTACTGCGGAATTTGCCAGTCGTAGAGGCTCTCTTGAAAGTGGTTTCCACTACCCCCTCCCTCCCCCCCCCCCCAAACACACACATATAGTCATATACACAGAGTAATGCGTTTGGTACCTGACTCAATGTGTTGAGACTGCATCTCTGGTTGCGCAACAAATGATTTATGCAAAACTCAGGGATCTTTGAGTGCTTTATCGACCATCCTTGGACTACTCCGTCTCTCCGTCTCAAATATACATCAAGCTTCCAGGGGCACTCCTGTGCACCACCTTGACTTCTGCAGCGGGATAAGGCGGTGGTGCGGCAACCTTCAGATCTAGAACGGGAAAGGCTTCCATTCGTTCTCCTTAATGCTATGACAACTTTAGATGCACCCGGGGCTTCCGCGTTTTCTTCTGGAATGCCATATGGCAAATTGCATTTCTGTGTGCTTCTGCTCTTCGAGCTACCGAAGTTCGCCAATCTCCTGTCATCACATTACTGTACAAACAGCCCAGCTCAGAAGGCTGTCCATTTTTCCACACTGTAAGGCTCTCATAGGCACGTCTTGCGGACGCGTTGATTAGTGGCCTATACACCGGTGTTGGGGATCGACTCCACGCGGTAGTCTCCAACGTGTATTTCTGGACTCCGCTATGCAATTAGAAATGAATGTGCGCCATCGCGGACCTATTCTCGTTCTCTCACCATTTCCCGATCCGTATCTGTGAATTAGGCTTTGATTTACTGCTATTTTTTGGGACTCTTCTTCTCAAGGTCTCATTTGTTGGTTGGACAATGGTCCGTTCTACATGGCCAATCGCGTCAACACTGCCTTGCTTTCGTGAGGTCATTTGTCTGTGTTCTGTTATTTTCTTGTGGCTCGACTGACGACATGTTTTCGTCACTCACTCAGATGTCTATGCTGTCCCCTTCATCTAATTGTTTCATGGTGGGTATAAAGGAGGTGAAAATTTGCAGAGGGCGAAGACAAACACTGCTGTGTTGCTAAGTACTCCCCAGTAATCCTTGCTCGCCGCACATTATCCCAAGTCACCATGCTGTTCACTCGCATTGTCTCCTTCTTTGTCGTCTCTGTGACCTTTGGCACGATGGCACTCGCCATACCGAGCCCTGTTACCGCTGAGGTTGCGAAGCGTGACAATGCACAGATTGAGCAGGTCTTTACGACTCTCAAGTCATCGACGGACTCTATCCTCCCCCAGATTCGTACGTTTGCTCTTCTTCTCTTCTATCTAAAACATTGCATAATGCACATTGGATCTTAAATTAGAGAGTATTGCATCAAGTGGAAATGCGACTGACGATAACGTCACTCCGCTTGTCAACCAGCTCGTGGCTGCACTGGACACTGCTACCAGCTCCCTCTCTGGACTCTCACCTTCTTCACGAGCATTGATAAAGCGCCAAAGCGAGGATGATATTGCAAGCCTCGTTGCCGGCATCGTTTCCGTGCGTTCTATCTCTCATTTACGTTAAATAAATATTGTCTGAGCGTGTACACTCGTAGGACATCGCCAATGGTATAAGTGGCTTGCAAAGTGCGGCCTCTATCACAGATCTCGACACTCTCCTCGGTGGCATCGACTCTTCTCTCAACCAGGTTCTTCTTGGCCTCGAGATTCTTCTTGCTGGTGTCCTCCATCTCGTTGCTAACCTGTAAGCCTTTGCTTCTCCGACCTCACCCGTTCAATTTCTAACCATACAAAAATAGCCTTGTCGATGTTGCTGGTCTACTCAACCAGCTTGCTTTCGGGCTCACACTCGGCACGCTTGGACTGGCGTAAATTGTGTATAACGTAAAGGAACGGACATTTTATGGACATAATATAATTCTAAGTGTGTAGAGCTTTGTTTTGTTCCTTTCTATACATACGAACTTTTTCGGATACCACTGCGAGAACTTCATTTTACGACTGTGGAACGTTTAAAGTGCTTTCCTAGTAGCTAATTAGCCTGTAGGATCTCAGAACAGTGTCCGGGTTTTATCCGAGAACAATGAGAATCATTTGACTAGTAATTAGTTTCTTATTGATCCAATGGGTGCAAACATGATTAATTGTGTGATCATTCAGCCAGCTTTTGATCAACAGCGTTCTTACTGGAGATTTTCAGGCTTTAGTAGTGATCCGCATGAGCTGCTCGGAACGAGTTGCACGCACTGCCCTATCAAAATATTGAACGAAACGCAACCTTTCGCATGTCTGTACCCTTATTGTCACTGACTTTGAAATTTAAAATCAGACAATTCTCAGATTCCAGAAGGACAAGATGACCATTGACTGCCAAACATATTCCTTGTTCGAGAACGTTATGAACCTGCATAGAATGGCTTCTAAATAGCTGCAAGGAAGATCGGATGGGAATTACCTACGTTCTCCCACAGAATTTATCGTAGTCTGGTGCTCACTTCGACTTTGAACTTTTCGCCTCTCGATTACCACGAGTATTCGCATTCCCCTTCATCCCAAGGCCAAAGAGGAAAGAAAGACGCATTGATGCACCAACATACACGAACCCAACACTACCCCACATCATCGCATTCCATTGCCAAGCTTTCCAATACGTATCGAGTCCGAGCGGTGCCATAGTAACCAAATGTCCGAAGTCCGCAACCAAAAGACAGAATAGCAAACGGCGCCATGTACGCAAGGAGGTTGCTGACGAGAGGACGAGATGTTCGTTGAGTGCGAAGAGGAGATACAGGTTTGATAGCTGGTAAAGTGACATTACAACCTCAGTAGTTGGCGGTAGAGGAGAGGTTGTGGGAGTGGACGATAACGTGAGAAGCGAAAGGTATTCCGTTGGACGGGCAGCATAGAATGCACCTAATAGTGCTGAGACCGGCTCTACGTAGAGAAAGAAGAGGCGATACGGAAAGAATGGCACGGTGGAGGTTGCATCCATGGCTAAGACTGATCACTACTAGGTAGCTACGTGCTAATGTCTGATTGAAAATCCTAAGTTCGACACGTTTCGCGAGTATCAAGACTCAAATATCAATCCTAAACGAGTTTATGTTGTGTTAGAATGTATGAGATGCAAGATTAACTGCATAAATTACGGTACGCATGCATACTCACTTGGACGCTTGAATGCACTCACAAAGTGAAGTATGTTGAGGGCGAAAGTTTGTGTGAATAAAAGCTATAAATATGCATTGAAGACATTATTCTCACCATGCTACACGTGATCAAAAATATTACAGTGGTTTTACTGATACCTTATCATATAGGTTGCATTGTTTGTAGTTAATTTTAAGATTGTACAGGCAGAGATACCTGTTCCATCACACACGATTTATTTCTGTAATTAAGTGCCAATGCATACAAGATAAACCCATTTCTCTTTAACAGTCTTTGCAACCAGTCTCCTTTCCTAACTCAATGCAATCAATTAAATGCTTATACAGGGAGAAATAAGAAGCATGTAGAACTGGCGTGTCGTATAAGAGACAATAGAGACTGGAACCTTCAGTACTAGTAGCTGTAGCAATTTGAATGTTGTCTCTCGAGGAACGGACCACATGCATACTCTCAACATTCTCCAATTGTACCCCTACTTGATCATCTATCGCTTCCTTTACTTTCTCCGGATAGACAAAAGGTAGCCTCCACACACGAAGCTATCTTTGGGTTCGCATTTTCCTTTTTTTTCAAGAAGCAGTACACATTATTCATTATTCAGTTTGGTCCAATAAACTGGTACAAAATGCGTCTAACAAGGCCAGACAAATGTTGTGGATCATTCTACAACAATACAACATCAATCTCGTACTCATCACAAAATGCCGTCAAATGGGAACATACCTGATATGTATTCATAACCATTCCCATTCCAATTGCACACAACTAGACATCATATTATACGAACATTAGTAATGAACGGGATCAAGAAGAGAAAAGGACGTTGGGAAAAGACTTACAATCGCATCACCATACGGTCCCGCATGGAACACATACCCTCTTCCACGCGCCATCGTCCAAGCACTCTCAAGCCCCTTCGGAAGAACGTACATCGTCAGTTCACCTCGCCTCCTCTTCGCCTCAACAAATAACGACAATCCCGAAAGCATCCCACCAAGCCAGAAGGAAGGCTTTGAAATCAGAATGTCTATCCATTCCTTTCGGAGTTTCAGTGGTGAACGTGGGGAAGAAAGGATTCGGTGGAGGTTATGTTTAAGGCAGAAGTAGGCTGCGAAAAAAAATTTAGTCAAGGTTCATCGAGACAAGTTGCGAAGAATATCATACTTTGGTAGATAACAACAAAAACACCAAGGAACGCAGAGCTCCGCGCAGTCCCTAGACCCGCTCTCAGAAACACCTCTCCCGGGTTTTCTAGGAAGTGCCTCCATTTGAATAATACGGGTGGCACCAAATGCAACGCGCCGTAAATCGGGAACATCCACTTCGCAACGCTGAGGAATCTATCAAGTGGTACTTCCATACACGAATCGAGCCATGGATGCACCACCTCGCAAGGTGCATATCGTGGACCAAAGTCCGAAAATTCTTCTGCACTAAGCACTCGAGAAGCTATTCGAGCACGGTTTAATGGTGTCGTGACAGGATCAGAGAGTAACAAGAGGAAATCATCTGGTTCGAAATAACCGTCGCGGATCAGCGTGCGATTTGCTTTGACAGCCTGCGGTGGGACTTTGGAGGCGTTCTGAATCCTATATGCAGATTAATCCGGATTAGGGTAAGGTGTATGTAGAATCTTGCTTACCAAGTACTATAAGATGGAGGAATAGTGTCTGGTCTCAGCAAGAAACCATACATAATTTGACCACAGCATAACGCGAAGACGAGTACATCTCCATGTGGGATCTTGATATTATGTCGCGTACTCAACGCATTATACGACCCTTGCAGACCACGCACGAAAAGCTGCTGCGCAATCGTTACTCGTCTGCTTTTCTTTTCAAATAGAACTGCCAGGCCTGATAGTGCACCAGCGACTACAGCGTGCCATCGTCGGGTACGTTTTCGAATCCATACTTCGTGAGCTTGAGCACGGAAAGACAAACGACCACGTCGTCGCTCGGACCGTGTTGGTGCCATCGTCATAGGAAGCTCGTCAAACGGAGTCGTAGGAGACTCAGATGGGGAGAAAGCATTGTTGACTCGAGGCGGAGGAAAGAGGATAGGTAAAGCATTGAGTAGGAATTTATATACCGCGACGAAACTACCTGTAGAGGAAGTTAGATATTGAAACATACCTTAATATACGGCTTACCGAGCATTGCAGCAAATCTAAAGGAGTCTAGCCCAAGTATAGCATGGCGTATAAGTGAGAATCGAAAATGTCTGCTGTATATTAGGATGTATTGCACCAAAATTATATGTGATGAAATACTCACCGAGGCATTTTCCTGATACGAAATAACAGCACGAACATATTGAAGCCAGACCTCAGGGTAAACCCGAACGTCCCGGCACCTTCACATTGTGTAATGAAAAAGTCAAAATGACAGATAAAACTAACTCACGCAGGCCGCCACGACCAGCATGTTCAAGGCACTCCCACAGAGTATACAACTCCACAGCAGGCTCACCCCTATCCCGCCAAACCATTTTCCGAGCGTCGCGTAAAGCTTCTTGGTAGTTCGCGAGTACGACCAAGTTCTAAGCAAGGTAAGATATGGCAACGGTATTAGTCCATTAAGCTAATACGAATGCGGACGGCTAAACGGGGCGTACTTCGAAGGACGTCATGACTTTACTCCTTGACGGAAGACGGGAAAGCCCTCTCGAGCTTTCCTCCGCCGCAGACATCTTGCGCGTATGAAAGGCTCTGATTTGACCTTTTTCAAAGGCCTCAAGGAGGCACGATGGCAGAGCACTATGAGTTTGCGGAGATACGCGCTTTGAATCGCAGCAGAACACGCAATTTCGGGAAAACACGTGCCACAAGACAACGGGAGAAAAAACACGTGGAAATTTAGACTTCTATCAGCATCAGTATCAACTAAATAACGCTCACCCTCTCATTGGCCATTGCTATAAGGACCTTCATTGAGAGGAAAGACACTCTGCCAAGCGACCATCCTCACTGAGAGATTGGTCAACTAGGTGTACACAGGGACTTACAGTTCTTCCTTGAATTGTGTAAATCTGAGTTAGTTATGACAGTACTGTAAATATGTTATAAAGCATAATATTTTTAATGTATATTTTGCATATTGCATGAGGCATTCTTATAGCAAATGAGACAAATGCTAAAGTCATATGAGGTGATGTATAAAGCTTGTTATATGCTAGGATAGTGGTTTCTTCAACAATATACGCCATGACATATTTAACTGTACATAAATAACAAAATTCGCATCTTTACAACGGCATGACATGTACTCTTTCAGCAAGACAACGCAACGAAGTTGAACGAACAAATAATATGTTGAGACATTCTGTGATTGAATACAAGTACTTTCATCTTCAGCTTGAGGGGTCAAGGCACCCGGCATCTTAGGGAGCACACTGAGATGTTCCATCTCAATGAAAAGAGAAATAAAATATGACAAAGGACATACAGACACATAACCAGCCGTATAATATCGCAACGAACAAAAAGGAAGGGTATCGGAATCACCACTAAGAGGCACGCATTTTTGCAAAGAAAGAAAGAGGAAAGCGAAAACAACAAATGCTCAAACAAAACGTAACTAGTTACCCTCTCAAAGGATAACACTAATTAAGCGAAATCTCTTCCGTTGCACCAATATCATCATCCGCCTCCCCAAGGTCAACGCGCTCTTTCTCCTTTTCTACGGGGTCAGGAGGAGGCACCTCCATAGGTGCAGCTGACACCGGCGAAAACTGTGCAGTCTCCTTCCCATGTTCTCCACGTTCGCCTTCTTCCCCTTCTCCATACCCACTATCTGAAGACGACTTTGACACGGCACTTGGCAAAGGTGGGACAGGTGGTACAGCCTCAGCCTGGGATGTCGGGGAGGGAGGCGGGAACTTAAAGTTACGGTCCATAGTACCGTTACGTGCGTGTCGTTCCGCTGCTGATGTTGGTGATCGTTGAGATTTTCGACCTGATGAGTCTTCGTCTTCATCTTCCTCGCCTGGTTTATGGCTACTACCCGCCGCGCCGCTTTCGTCCGTCTCAATTACAGGTGGTACACCATTCTGTTTCGAGTTTGTAGGTGACTGGTTTACGAAGGATGAAGCAGATACTTCAGCCTGTGTTGTCGGGCGTCGCGGAGGAGGCATCGATGCACGGTTCCCTGGACCAGTGCCACCACCTGCAGGCGGACTAGTCGTGTCCCGGTTCGGTGAACGCTGTAATGAAACTTGAGACATTGACTGAGGTCGCGTGAACGGTGCAGATGATAATGGCGAGCTCGGCGTAGTTCCCAGATAAAATTGGGAAATTGGAACCATCCTATAAAAAGCAAACAACTCATCGTTAGGGAGGAGTTAAATCATTGATAGAATCAAAATACACCGACTTTCGTTCTGCGTGGCATGCAAGGATCCATTGAGGTTGTACAACAGGTATACTAACTTGTAAAGCACGTTGATACTCGACACTAGGCCCGCTGTTTGCTGCAGATCCTTCACCCGCAGGAGTCGTGCACACAAAGTGCGTGGTGTCAATTTGGATCTTATCGCTCCATCGTGCACGCATCTCACGCAAGGCCTGCTTCGCGTTTTCTAACTGTACCTTGTCTTGTACTGTACCGAAGCAAACACTGATTCCCGATGTGTCTGTCATAGTATGGGTACGGACTCGGACGACGTTGCTGGGATAGGTTCCGGCTGTCGTCCGTAGGATGAGCTGGAAGGTGTAATCTGTGTTGAGCTCCAGGCCAGTGAGTTTTGTCGATGTATTATGGCGTGGTTGCGGAATTGCAGCGAGACGTTGCCCATTACGATATATGTCAAGTGAACGTAACGATGCGGTGGCCAGTTCAAGGGCGGGCCATTCAAGTGTTACGGATGTTTGTGTGATATTGCGGACCTGCAGATGTACAACATATCAGCATTCCGAATCTCTCGTATACCGATAAGGAACGCGACGTCATGCCGACACACCTCTAATTTGGGAGGCTTGGGTGTTTCAACACCAAACCTCTCATAGATCTGTTTCTGTAATTCCCAGAATTCTTGATCTCTCCGCTTCTCTTCCGCGACATTTCTATGCACCGCAATATTGACTATCGATCCAGCAGTTGCACCTGGAGGTAGCAGTATCGAAGGGAACTCGATAAGGTGTGCGCGTTCGCCGAGCAGGATCTGGAATTTACAGCAGTTTAACGTCTAATCGCTGTAATCTTTGTTTGACTGTATCCTTACCGCCATCCCGGCGTCTGTAATCTGCATTAGAATATAGCTATCGACTTAATATTTGATTTCTTACCAAGCTTTCCGACGGTGAACGTGAAGCTTTCTGGAGATTTTGCCATGTTGCTGGTGTCGTGGAAGCAGTAGCTCAAGAGAAGCGTGACGCGAACGACGCGCTCCCAAAGGAAACGCCGATCTCCGTTTACGGACAAACTCTCGTGACTGTGAGAGAATTACTACGCACGGACCATCGACAGATTTAATCCCCACAGGCCGTGCTCTTGAGCTCTTCACATCAACGATAGCGGAAGAAGACATCGCTTTCTCTCTTTTCTTCGTTCACCCGGAAAAAGTGCGCGCTCTCTTTGAATCCGCAACTATGAGACTAGCTTTTGATGAGTGAAGTATTGTATCGACAGGATGTCTGACGCTGGAGATGAAATTCAAGTCGATGCCCCGGCCCCTGAGGTCGAGGTCAGCGAGGCCCCCAAGGGCAAACTTTCTGTTGAGGACGCGCTGCAGGTATGACTCGACCACCTGCTCTTCAAACACTCTAACTAACTCTCTGAACAACCAATCTGTAGCAAGTCCTAAAAAACGCACTAGTACACGACGGTCTCGCTCGTGGTCTCCGTGAATGTGCAAAGGCACTCGACAGGAGACAGGCCCACTTGTGTGTACTGGTCGAGTCATGTACGGAGGCGGAGTACCTTAAGCTCATCGAGGCGCTCTGTGCCGAGCATAAGATCAACCTGATTAAAGTCGGAGACGCGAAGGTGCTCGGTACATGGGCAGGTCTTTGCAAAATCGACCGCGAGGGCAACCCGCGCAAGGTCGTTGGCTGCTCGTGCGTCGTTGTGAAAGATTACGGTGTTGAGAGCGAGGGCTTGAACGTCCTGCTTGACTATTTCAAGAACCGTTAGGTAAGCATACTCATTTATAAAAACAATTTTAATTCGTCTTTTCGTCCTTCACCCTACTTTTCGTGAGATGACAAACAGACTCCCTCAACGGAGAGGAATTTATTTTTCGTTGACGATAAAAGTCTATCCGGAATCATTATATACTTTCTGACATCTTGCATTCCCCTTGTCCCTTTCAATTTACTTCCGTCCCTTAACTAAACCTTTTTATTTTATTTCTTTTAGATCCGTGTATCTTGTAGTCACACGCTCCTTATACTAAAATGTACACAGCATTGTATGCCTTGCATCATATTTCAAATACAACTCAGCATAAACTACCACGAAAATCGACAGCCGCCAAAGGCATTGAGATAAGCACGGTAAATAGGCACCGAGATGGTTATCCCCGAAAACTTTCCTTACATGTGCAGTCGGTGCAAGTCTGACGCCGTCGAAGACGCGTGCAATTCTAAGTTCCAAAGAGAGAAAGGGATGCTCAGATGCCCAGTTGAATTTATCTGTATAGATATATAAATGAGATGGGCGCTTCCTTGATGATGTTCGCACTCCAGATCCGAGACGGCCCTTTGAGTTTGACGTCGCCTCGCGAACTGGAGCTCGGACTGGAGCTGCCTAGCGACGCTCTCGACCATCCTCTTGTTCCTCGCTTTGCATTTTACCACCACCATTGGTAGCGTATATAGACTCAACAGCCTCAGCAAGTGGCAGTGACCTGCCTGAGCTGCTCAAGCTGGCCCAACGCAGACACAAGCGCATCTGGAGCGCAACCCACCGGTCCCGACAGTCCGGCTATTATTAATGTCGTCTGTAATTAGCTCAGGAATGTCCGTGGTGGTTGCGGAGCAAGGCTTGTGGTATGGGAGGCTCTGTACAAGTGCGTACACCGTTTCTCGTGAACTGTAGTATTCTGGAGTTCAAACTATTCTTGTATCTAGCTTCTTCATCAACTATCATACTGTATGATCATCGTGAGTTATACTGCTTCTAGTCCGGCCTGTGGAGCACTCATGATAGGCTTTCCTTCTACTGTCAAACGTAGTGATAACCTTTGGGGACGAAGTTCGTTTAATCTGGGTACGTCTCCCCACTCTACTATCCCTTTCCCCACTTCTCGGCATTAACCTTGGCATCACTCGACTTCTAAATTAGAGATCGCGATGGTCCGCAGGGAAAGCCTTGTTCCTCATAGTCCGTCCTAGCACCCTCCGCTCTTCCCGAACGTTTTGCTAATCTACATGTTTAGAGCCGATATTATAATATATTTACCGTTATGTGAGTATAAATTTTCTCCGAGGCTACGAACGTAAATGTACTGAGAGTTACTAGATTCAACTCATGCAGTATGTCTTCATGCTTTACGTCGTATCCTTCCGGGCCGCTCATAGTACACATTCAGTCTTATACTCCCCGTCTCTTACCGCTCGTCTGTGCGTAGTTCCCCGCATGTTTCAGATTTTATTTTAACTGACCACTATGTCAACTATAAATAGTTGTGAGTATTGTCTATGGTAATCGTAGATTACCTTTAACCTCCCCGCTTCTTCCGCAGGTTTCGCCTGGCTCCGATGGCAGGCTGTTTCCGGAATTTTTGTGTATGGCTTGACGGAAAGTAAGCAGGTCAACTTCCTATTTCAACCTTCATCTCGTTTTTTTTAAATACATAATATTTTTGACTATTGCTGTGCTAATTTTCTTGTTCTAGTTATATTAATGTTACGATTATATGCAATGTATAGTTCAAGCAAACGAATATCGGCTGTGCTAGTTTCAGGCTTCTCGGCAGTTCTTCTTGCGGAGATAGTTGTCTTGGTGTTATCGACGAAAGCCCAGATCGGTACGTCCTTGACCTTCAGACTTGAATTACATACTCATATACTACTTGCTCGTATATTCACATTCTTATTGCCTACTAACAGGACCAGTAAATGCCGACCCTTCTCGCATACTAGACATGTCAACATGTATCCTCACTAACACCTGGCGATTTTCATACCTCTATTGGATCCCTTTCCTCGTCTTCGAATTCCTGCTCTTCGTCTTGGCTCTTGCGAAAGGAATACAATCTATACGCGATCATGAACTCGAACTCGGTGCATCTGGTTTTGGACTGGGACTCTGCTGCAAATCTAAAGGACCCGGACGTGCAGCGAAAGCGCTGGAGATATTGATTAGGGACTCGATATTGTATTTTGTTGTGTGCGTAACTGTTCTTCTACTTTCCATATTGTTGGTTTAGCCTATCAAGTTTCCTCGAAAAGTTGATGATACTGACGAGATTGCCGACTTCTTAGGATCTTTGCGATATATCTAGCTAACGCGCTCTCATGGATAATCGAAAATGTAAGTTCAATTTCCATATATAATTCCCTGTACTGACCGCGCCAACCTCCCTGACTAACTAATAACGACAAACGCAGGGCCGAATCGGCGAGATTCCCGTCGCCCTCGCAGTCGCCCTCTCAACTGTCATGGCCCAGCGTCTCCTCCTCAACATTCGCGAAAACTTCGAGCGAAGACAAGCAGGTATAGACGCCGACGCGTCCACTGCGGCCGCATCCGATACGTTTGCATTAAGTACTATGGCGTTTGACGGGTTATGTGTCGTCTCGGACTCGGGTGCCGGTGCTATTAACGGTAACGCACAACTTGAACACAATGCGCATAGTGGAAGGGTTGGCCAGATCACGTCAGCGGGGAGTACGTTCAGTGGGTCGACTATTGTTGCGCCTTCGTCCCCGTTAGAAAAAAGAAATTTTCAAGAGCACACAAATGCTGCGCATTCTGGTAATGTGGATCCAGGACCTTCCAAAAGCTGCTCTTGCACAAAGGATGACCCGGAGCAATAAGTAAACATCATCTTTGAATTCAACTTTCGTGATGGATTTTCGGATTTTATTAGATGTAGATATGTACTTTAAACCAGGACGTTGTCCCTCATGCTATGAGAAAAAAACACTTGTAAAAAAGAAAAAAGAATTCTGAAATCCTGCGCAACTGTGTGTGGAGGGAAAGGAAATGGCTGTAGGCTTAAGAATCATTATTGAATTCCTCGTGTTTCCTCAGTCCATCAATGTGTGATGAAAATAACGGAAGACCTGAAATGACTTAACACCCATGCTGTTTCATTTTATACAGAAGTGAGACTCAGAGCATGTGTCTCTTTTGTGAATAAAGTCCAGTCTAAGATATTATTCAGTAGAAACCAAGCATATTTACAAAAATTTGCTATTACGATTCACTAAAGCATAAAAGTCACAAATCTTAACAGAACTTATTGTCAGAAACTACAATGCTGAATGTTCTAACAATATGCTTTAAACTTTCATAGCGTATTGCACTGATGAATGTACATAACAAAAAATCTGACAAAGCCAATCTTAATACAGATTCTTCCATTATTCCATCTAACAACGTACCCATGAGCTAATTCGCTAGAATTGAGATTCCTGCCTACAGGAAGTAAACTCAACCTAATATGAATGATGTTGACGTACTCTGGCTTTCGGACGGCATGAGGTCATTTCCACGACCTCGGAGTACTGTAGGTTCGGTCTATCCCAGCCTTGCCTTCTTCCGCGTGTTTCCCGCAACAGTGTCACTTCCTGCGTTTCCCGAGCTAACACCTATCGGCAGGCGAGCCATATTTACACCACCGTATCCTGTTCCCGTGGCGTACGAGCCCGAACCAGCTGCCGCAGGGGCACCAGGACCAAAACCACTCGTGAAGCTTGGCACCCCACTAGGAGGACGAGCAGAACTCGCCGGAGCAGGTGGAGGTGCGCGTGCAGCAGCAGCAGCAGCGTTCGTAGGTAGCATGGCTGCAGATGCTTCGTCATGAGTGATTCGACGCTGTGGAGGCAACTGCGCCCCGCTTAACGTGAGAAATGCACTGATAAGGAACAATCAGACAAAGAAAGGGTTGAGTGTAATGAAAGCGGCCCTACTTTCGTGTAGGTATCGGCTCTTCCTGGAACCATTTATGTTCCATTGCTTCGCGTGCAGCTAACCGTTTGTCTGGATCATATGCGAACAGACGACGCAGCAGGTCGTACCCATCCTTCGAACGGATGCGTGTTTGACACCACTCATATAGCCTGTCCTTAAATCTAGGGCCATCACTTTCAGTAAGAATTTACAGTTGAATTGTCACATCTACTCACTTGTCAAGTCGCTTCATGTTTTGAAATTCCGGCATGTATTTCAGTGCAGGCCATTCTGTCACTAAAGAAAGATAAGCAGAAGCAACGAGGCAAACGAGCAGAACCAACCATCAGGGGTGCCCCGAACTTCGAAAATTCTGAGTAACTGGTCCCGTTGGAACGGAACATTCTTTTTAGAGTCCATCTTCGCCTCTTCACCCTTAAAAATAGGCCTCAGGCTCGCTAATTCCGCCAGAACACACCCAACGGCCCAAATGTCTATTGCCTTCGTGTAATGTTTTGCCCCGAGGAGAAGCTCGGGTGCGCGGTACCAAATGGTCACGACGACTTTATCGCCCGAAATCAACGGCTGAAGTGGTTCGTGGACTAACCTCGCCAGGCCGAGGTCGCCAATCTTTACAACACCGTTGGATGTAATGAGAATGTTTGCAGGCTTTAAGTCCCGATGCAGAATATGAGACGAGTGGAGATAGAGAACACCGTTGAGAAGTTGATAAATTAATGACTTGAGTACCGGTTCTGATATCTGCGTGCGAAGGTTTTGTGAATGGTGGTGAATAACTTGCTGCGGAGCGCTATGTGTTAAAAAAAGATATTCCTTCGGGTAGTCACAATCACTTACAAGGAAATCGTGTTCAGCATATTCGAAAATCATATAGATGGATTTGTCCTCTAGAATGACCTCTTTGAGCGCAGTAATGTTCTCGTGATCGATCTCACGATTTAGCTATAGAGTTCCGAGATGAAAAATAATGTACGTTGACTATGTATGTGTGCATGACAAGCTGAACACAGACCGCTATCTCTCGTATAGCACTTTGGCTTATACCAGTATATGTGACTGCTTCGCCTTCCTTGTCAGGTTTGAATTTCTTGGCAGCATAGACACGATTTGCATCTTCGCCATCCTTTGCCTGTACCTTGTATACACGACCGTATGTACCAGAAGATATAAAGCCTAAGAAAGTGTATTTCGACTGTACAGACTTTCGTGAGCTGTCCCGCTTTGCACGATACGCTCGCATCGGGTCATTCTGTAAGGTGTTTGGCCAGTCTTCCATTATCGCAATGGTAGCTGAGACGAGGTCACAGAAATCGTTACACAGAAGGAATTCATAATACGTGAACGTGAGAAGAAAGGGGATTGTACTGAAGTGTGACTTCACGGAATGTGACTGTTACTGTGACTATTATCATTTACACGTGACCAATTTGTCTGCTTTTCCAGCGCAGACAATTCCTTCGGACCTCGACAGCGACCGCGAGCGTTGAGGACGACGTCAGCGAACATTGCTCAGTATGTCGCAGGCCATAGGGAATGTGTGTCATTTGTTCTCTCAAGTTTACCTATTCTAACGTCTCTATGACTCCATAGACTGCACTAGCATATGCCAAAGTCTGGCACCATGTCGATGCTTCTGGACGTACCCTGGGCAAACTCGCTGATCGGATAGCGATTGTGCTCATGGGCAAACACAAACCTATGTACGACCCAGGAGGCGAGTCTTTTTTTTTGCACTCTGCACCAAATGTCAGTGGTTGTTGACGATATTTGTGCGCTTCGTGTTTCTTACAGTGGATTGTGGTGATTATGTTGTGGTAACAAACGCAAGAAATATCCGCGTATCAGGAAACAAGGCCCAGCAAAAAGTCTATTATAGTCATACGATGTATCCCGGCGGCTTGAAAGAACGGAAGTTTAAGGACCTTATTGTTCGCAAACCCGAGGATGTGAGTATCCGCTACTTCGTTTCTTGGCGTCACGTCTATGAACTCACCACACCCACATGGTCGCGAAACACTTCGAAAGATTATCCGCGAAGCCGTTTCTGGCATGCTCCCTAAAAACAAGCTACGAGACCGCCGGCTCGAGCGTCTGAGAATATTCGCAGATGAAGACATGGGAGCGTTCAAGAACAACATCTTGAAACGATGGGAGGATGGGACGCTTCCAAGTGAGACTATTACGAAAACATCATAGCCGTGTTTGGATGGTCATTCTGTCACCATACTCTCCAGTCTCATCAATCTTCTTTCATGTACCATTAATTTACAATCTTCCGGGTAATGGATCTCATTATTTGCGGACGGTCCTTGTGCTCCATAAAATTTCAGTCCTTGCTCGAGCTACTTTCTGAGAGGCTATTGTCCGATCGGTTGTGATCATTACCATCAGCGGCGTTCATTTCACCAGCTTCTTCAGCTAGCTGAGAGCCGTTCAGTGTCCCTCGCGCTTCACTTCCCGCACGCTCATGTGTTCCGTCTTCCTCAACTTTCAGTTTCTTCCGAGTTCTCTTTCCTCCTCGGATTTCATTCACCCCGAGCGCCTTCAGGGATTCCCTGTGCTGCACCCAGTCCTCTGGAGGTTCCGCGTTCGTCAACCCAGCAACGTGTTCTTGCAATAACATGCCTGAAAATCCTATGAGTATTAGTAAATTTCCGAGGACGTGCGAGAGGCTCCTTTACCTATAGCCATTAACGCCGATCCGTCGAAGGCCTTATACATGTCTCGTCGTGGGATTTCCTTCAATTTCTGCCGCTTTCCCTTTTTCAAACCGACGGGTTGGCGTCTCGACGCTTTCCCGTCACCGTCCTTCTCCGATCTTTTGTCAGCGTCGTCGTCGCTGCCATCGCTCGGATGACCGCTGCCATCAGAATCGAGTCGTGAAATATTTTCTCCGAGGACGACTTGTCCGCTATCCTCTGCTACGGCATTTCTAAGTTTCTCATGTTTGCGTGCTTTTGTTGCTCTCCGTGACTCTGCTGGTGCATCGAACAAGCAGCCACGTGCAGTATAGTACTCGCTTGCATAGTAGTGAATGCATTTGAGCAAATCCTATATTCGGAAAAATAAGGAACTACAGTTTTTCAATTAAGCATAGGTCTCTCACAGATGAAGGGGCGGGGAGCTTTAACCGGGTTAATGGCTGGTCGCCTTCAATGACGTTTTGAGACGGAGAAGTGGCACGCGAACTTGACGCTCTTACGGAACTGAGAAATTCAGGAGAGCTCGTGCGCAGTGGATCGAGAAAAGAGAAGTCATGATAAAACTTCCTCCTCTTCTTAGTCCTGCTATCTTTCACGGGTTCCACGCCGTCGATTGCGCCAGTATCCTCTTCGAGAAATGGGGCTCGCCGATTTAGCTGCCGTCCTGCGGAGTTCTCCACGGATCTCACATGGACCTCCGCATCATCCGCCTTATCTTCAACTAGACCTTCCGCATTTTCCTCCGCCCGTTTCTCCCTGGGTAAGGTGGCGCATCGACGCTGTTTAATTGAGGCCGTACCGCCGGCATCAAGTGCGATCCAGTTTTCTTGTCTATCACGAGTCGTCTGTCGAGTCCGACGAGTTGTACGTGCCTTGATGTTTGATTCAGAAGAAATATCGTTCTGTCTATGTTTAGAAGAGCCTGAATGGGCTTGTACTCGAGACCCATCTGGATGCAATCTTAAGCTTGCTAAGTCATGGATAGTGCTGTAGCGGCGAAAACTCATAATGAGGTGAGAACAGCCTGTTCGTGGTGTTATATGAAAGATGAGATTGAGTAACATTCCATTTATTTCAAGCGTCGATCGTGATACAATAATATTGTATTATGTAATGTTCAAATACAGTGAAACCTGTCATTAAGCATGACCCACTGTGGACAGGTGAGGCCATGCTTAATAAGAGGTTATGCTTGTTGACAGTAGCTTAAGTAAAGTAATAAAATTTCCTTATTTGTAGTACATAACTCAATAATACATTGTCTACTTAAAAAACAACCAAATATCAGTCTGTTCAAGAGAACTATTTATTTTCTTGCATAGGTTTCTTGTAAGCTTTGGAAAAAGTGCTCTAGCCTCAGTAAACTTGGCACCAATCTCACTCTGAAAGAGCACATTGAGCTTTGAAAGCAATTGGACAGCCTCTGCATAGCTTTTGATGCTTCAACTTTGGTGCTTTGCTATGGGCAGGATCCTTTGGTAGAGATGCATCATTGACTGTACTCGTTTGTGGATGAATACCAGTGGAAGTATGGATATCTGGAAGCAGAGCTGAGAGATTGACAGGGGAAGCTTCTCTAGAATAAGTGAAAACAATTTCACTAGCATCCTTGAGTGTTCCATCTGGGTTCTGTACACATCCAAGCTCCTCAGACATGATGAACAATAAGTTTTAATAGTGGTTTTCATTACATTATGCATTTATTTTACAAAATGGAGGTGGCCTGTACAAAAAGTGGCTCTCTCCGGGTCATGATCTGCACTGTCACATGACCCAAAATTTCCTTTAATTAAGCATATTCTCAATCTCACACCTTAATGCTTACTGCTGCTTGCATAATTCCTTAGAACGGTAAGATCACGTGATTTTTCATCACAAAGTTGAAAAACACAAAGAAAATACAATATCTCACTCAATCCTTAACATAAATGTGTACTATTAGTACCTAAATTCATACTTTTAAAATCCCCTTCAGATAGATACTTTATTAATCAAATTTGAGTAAGAATTGACTAAGATAT
>NW_006760393.1:3045459-3064580 GCF_000271605.1 Fomitiporia mediterranea MF3/22 | reverse complement strand
AAAGTATCTATCTGAAGGGGATTTTAAAAGTATGAATTTAGGTACTAATAGTACACATTTATGTTAAGGATTGAGTGAGATATTGTATTTTCTTTGTGTTTTTCAACTTTGTGATGAAAAATCACGTGATCTTACCGTTCTAAGGAATTATGCAAGCAGCAGTAATGCTTAATGCCCTTTATGCTTAATATACCTCTATTTTCCTGCCTACCAACTTGGTGGATCAAATTTTTCATGCTTATTGAGAGGAAATGCTAAACTACAAGTATGCTTATTGACAGGTTTCACTGTATAGAAAACTGATCACACTCTCAGCCTCACCAAACATGCCAGTGTCTCTAGAATAGTAGTAGCACTAGGGCTTTTATGTCCTCTTCGGCAAGCTTACAGCTCAAGCCTTGACTATCACGCTTCTTTATACTTAATCTAAGAAGTACCCGCTGCGATGAATTCGCACAACCCTTGTCTGAACATATCACCATCTGGAAAGCAATTGAGTCATGACTCCGAGTCGAAGCTCCAGCTATTAAAATTTCAACGGCTTTCTGTCCCCCGCTAATATACTCTAATGACTCCGAGCTAATCTGTAAAGGATACCATTGTGCTTGGCTCTTCGATTTGCCTTGCCTCATTATTGATACTGTTCTGCATTATGCGGGACAGCGCACCGATTGCAACGTTTCGCCTCTTCTGTCTATTCTTATGTCCTTCGAACATGGCGACTAAATGCTTGGCATATTCTTTATCAGTACTAAAAATATGCATGGGATACACAATGGAAGCACGACGCTTCACGCCAGGTAAATGAAAAGAAATGCTCTTGTGCAAGTGAAGCTATTCATCTCGTTGAGTACTTTGTTTTATTCTCTCTCCTTCATTGTTCAATTTCACTCAGGAAGCCTCTTACTTTTCTCTGGCCCTGCCGTGTGGTACAATAAGTGGATGTGTTGGACTCTTGTACATCCCCGCACCTATTAAAAGCTGTATGGAGGAGGGGGCCTAAAGGGTAAAGACGGAGAGCGGCAAGTCCAGGTCCAGCATCAAGTGTACTTCTTACAGTGATATTTATCCAAGTTTACCAGATGAACGTGGGTAATCTCAAAGCACACTCCAGTCCGCCATTATCGTAATTGATAGTGCTTCTGCCTACAGCATTGCTTTTTGACACCTTTGACTTTGTTACTGTACAGCTCATTGACTTATTGCCTACTTTATCATTCTTCTATAAGGAAACCGTTACCATTCACCCTGTCAAACTCCAGTAAACACAGATTGCCTGAAGGACACAGTATCACTGAGCCTCTCGTTGAATCAACGCACTATTTCCACTGTCTGGCCTATGTTTTTACTAAGCTGTTGATCAATCCGGATTCTGGCTCCAAGGTCTATTTGAACACGGAGCTTCGATCCTTGGCACTTGCGTTACGTACCGGGAATTCTTAGGAGAAGAAGGGCGCAGGGATCGATCACCCTTGCGCGCCATGTGCACGGCTGTGAAGCAATAGTCTTGTTCAAATGAAACCATTAGAGGTATGAGTCTCATTCATTCGATGTTCCGCATTGAACAATTTAATCTCGCGCATTTAGCACCTATGATCACAAGTTAGCAGCCAGGTTGCAAGAGAATGGAACGTGTAGACTCTATTATCATTCAGACTCAACAGGAGCAACTCCGGGCTGTCTGACGATATGCTGATAATAGTGCCGACAGATCTAGTATCAATTGTGCCTTCTGTTTGTAAAGAGCAGCCCGGTTATACCGACTAATTCAAGGTAACTCCCGTAGAGCTTCTTACCACTTTCAGGTTCAATGTATGCGGTCAACCAAATCAGAGTGCGAAGTCGGCATCGGGTTCCAGGCTACTGGCACACAAGTATCCGACCCGAGTTCACCAGCAATTTATAACAGATGCTCTTGGCAAAATGGACACGCATGGCGAAAGGCTACTGCGGCTTCGTTCGGGCTCACGTGGAAGTAAGTTTTACATTGACCGCCGTATCAAAGCTGCCGGAACCTAGTTACAAGCGACCGTGCGCAGAGGAGAATATAGTCGATTGAGAAGCGTATGACGATGCTCCTTGAACAGTCAAGATTTGCGTGTGAGAACGGAGAGCGGGAAAACCGTTTGTAGATTGCATCTGCAAAAAATTTGTCAATTGGAAGTTCCGACAGTCTCATGTCCTCGCCTACTTCTTTGTGAAGGATAATAACCATTACGCTGTGTCGGATAGCGGAAACGCAGCGGGCGTCAGATACTTTTATATACCATATTTTGCTCCGATCCGGGGGAATAATTCGTTTCGTGTTCTTAGGGTTTTGCTGTTCTTGCGAAAGTCGGACTAAACCAGTATTATCGCGGCTAGTCCTCCTCACTCTCCCCTCCGCGGTATTCCAAGGACCGCCATCATGCAGGACTAACCACGAATGCACTTGAATACTAGTGACCACACTGGAAGCAACCTTAAAATAAACACGTTCACAGCTTCGCGGATCAGGATCGGCCGGCCCCGAGCGGATAGATGTCATAAATGCAGGATTGTATATTCACTTGTACCCATCTAAACCTTTTGATAATATCGAGGTCATTCGTGATCGAGTAACGGTAGTTACGCCGACGGAGGTATTCAAGTCCGAGGAACACACATGCGATCATCCAGATTTGATGGTGGAGATATTATGGCTCTAATTTCCGGATTCGAAACGAACCTATCGAATTCCGATATTCAGGTTCTCTACCACATGATCAGCTCGGTTACCACAAAGAGAGAGCTGCCACGCCGCTGTTAACCGGGGTGCACGCTGATTTCTGAGTTCAATGCCATTGAGCCGATGATAACGCAGAATAGGAAGACACAACCTTCGTTCCTGACAATAAATCAATTTCGACTTCTAGTTGCCACACATTAGAAACCGCAAATAAAATAACTACTAATCTAACAATAGGTTACTGAATACTCCGAAATCAGGACACATCACACGAGCTGCCATTTGATATTGTCCTTGACGTGCGGCTTTCGTTACAGCTCTCGGGCGGTTGGCAACTGAGATCCGAGTGCGGAAAGTACGTATTGTGTGACCAAACATCCGGTTTCGCACTCTCCGCAGCCGCCGATATTTCGATTCATGCGCCTAGACGGGCTCCCATGCTCCTTTCTCGGTCCGGTGCCAGGCACGAGAACTGGGAAAAACGACTGCTTGCAGGCGTGGTGTGAGGTCAGACCATTGCTTCGCTGTACGAGCCTCTGTGTCTGCATCAAGGACAGATCGAATGTTCCGGTGGCAAGGGAGTTCAAGGCGAGTGAGATCGCTGAAGAGGTGGAGGACACTAGTGAGTGCTGCAAATAATTCCTATTTAAAGAACCGCAAATCAGATTGATGAAGTCCTTGAAAGAGAACTACAAACAGCTTCGTTGTAATAGTCCGCAGAAACATTGTGCAACCGAAGAGACTGCAGGGAGGGTAGACACATTGCTAGAGCCCGGATGAGCATAGGTGACCACCCAGGTGTTGCTACACTGAAGCTTGCAACCGGCACTGACGCCTGTCCTAAAGGAGGGACAATGCATCTGACTTCAAGCTCAACATTCTGCGAGTGCCATGCGAGTGTGATCCGCTTTACAGGCCGTCCTGGAACAAAAATGGAGGCGAGACGTCTGGACCCCATATATGAAGTCAATGAAGGCAAGGCAGACGGAGGTAATGAAAAGGGAGGTGCGTTTCGCAAGCTGGGATCGTTTGAAGGGGTTTCTCCTCCTAGACAGACTGACGTTATCGTTGGATGGCGTATGAAAAATTCTACCAGCGGTGTTGGATTTGGCGAAAGATCGGCAATGGAGGAGAAGGTCGTGAGACGGGGAAATGTGCACCCATTAAGAGCGGGCAAATAAGGCCCTTCAATCGCGACGTGGAGCGACGTCAGCTGTGTCATGGACCGAAGCACCGTAGAGAGAAGAGGGCCAAGGTTTTGTACACAACTCCTCGTGTCTCTATAGTCGGTTAAGCTCAGTTCATGATCTCCGTTATCATGTATCCTTTTCTACATTGACTCACCTAATCATTATGACGAACTCTCGAACAGACTTAGCTGCTTGCGGCTTCTTCTGTAATGTTTGGAAGCACTGTATTGCCTGAGAAATAGTCGTGAGCTCCAAATGTCGGTAGATCAACTTTTCCGAGACTTCATTAAACGACGTGTTAGTTCGTGCGACCGACGTAAGTGTGGTTCTTGGAACGTTTTCAAAAATTTGATGGAAAATCTCCATCGGAAGGGAAGGTACATCCGACGAGGATCTGGCATGAGTGGAATGAGTCTGTCTTGAGGACGACGCCTGCGGATTGCGGGGATCTTGCATGGCTTGCACTGAACGGAAACAAGCATCCGATAGAGGCTCCTGAAATGCGAGGAGCTATCACTAATGTCGCAGCTCCTTTTAATATGAACAGCAGACCTAGTAACTCCACGCACGGGATGTAGCAGGCTAAGTATCCTTTGAATCAGCCTGCCAATTAGATACAGTTTCTTCAAAGTTCGGGCGGCTTGATCGTAATTAGCGGCGAGCGGCGAGCGGACGTCTTTAGTAAATGAGACAGAGATGGCAATGCCTGTCTATTTATGAGCAGCAACCAGGTCTTGGTAGGTGGGCGTCAGATTAGCTCGGCCAGATCTGCGAAAGATCTGGCACTAGAATGCCTCCGAGAGTCGCATATTTCTTCATAGCTGAGAGGGGTTAAATACGCCGTCCTGTCGGAAATCAGCGAGTCGAGTTCCAGGATCGGTGGCGGAGCAGTTCTCAAGAAGTGGTAGGGAAAGAAAGAACAGGGTGAACCTGCTTTACACACACGGTGCATTTCTTCGGCACGATTGGGACTCCGCTCTAATTATGCTTCCCGATTTGATTGCGTTTTCATTTCCGACTCCCTCTTCCTCTTATATTTTTTCCCCTTCTACACCACTTTCTGATGCTCCTTATATTCATTTACAGCGAACCATATGTACCTCAATTCAGGTGAAGAATCATGCTTCTAGTATGCAGTTAAAGCGCATCATGGTGACGCTCATTTGCCTTCTAATGGAAGTACCTCTATTTTTTGCAGTTAACTAGCGTTGGAGAAACTATACATTCGGGCTGATCGGAGTTGTAGATAAAGCACACAACAAGAATAGCGGCTCAGTCTTCTTTAAGTCGCAATTGTCCCATCTATGCCGGCAAGCCCATTTGGATAAACGTTTCGCAAGAGTGATGGGCTCCCTATTTCCAGCCTTGTTCACGGAGAATTCGTTCACTTGTAGAACATACTTCCATAAGATGGTAGTCTCGGAACCGTTGTCATCGTATGCGGCATTCCAGATGACTTTTCTCATATCTATTTCTGCCGCGGATCGCATGCACCAAGCAAAAGGAAACTCCGGATTCTGTTTCTATTTTCTGAGGTAGAATCCAACTTGCCGCCGGCTCCTCCAGTGCTTCGCGCAAGTCATCGAGAGAAGAGTCCCCACTCGGCTGGTAAACCACGTTTCCGTACATCGTGCTAAGCCAGACGATAATATCAGGTTATCGTCTTCCGACTCTCCCTCCTGGATATCAGTATTATAATGTTTTCTCACCCATGAACAATCGTGAGTGCTTCTTTAACCAATAAAATAGTAACGAACCTGGTCTTCGCCATCCATGATATTTATATACTAATGTGGGTATTTCTTGCTTAACGTGAATCTACCAGGAGTCTGCACGATGTATACGATGTATATGGTGAGTACACAACCCAATCGGATATTTCTTTCCGATTTGAGATAAAACCGTATCTTCCGTTCACTCACGACGTATGCCTCTTCTTTTCCGGTGAGAAGCAGGCGGGAGTCATGCGATATATCTTGTCCACCATTGGTTCCGAACCCCAAGTGCCGCACATGTCACTGCTGCGCAAGAAGCTGCATAGATTAGAGTTCGGGATCGTTTTATCGACGCAGAGACGGACCATTATCCGTTCGCATTATTTAATTGCGAACTTCGATGAAGAGTCGACAGTTCTATTGCGTAAACGAGAATCGCGCTATTTGAGAAATAGGCATAGATGGGCAAACCCCAGTCTAGATAGGTTCAGATGTTCGGAGCTCAAATCCAAGGCGCAACTCAACTCACATGCCTCATAGTGCCACTATCGCACTAAGACTTTCGTTCTCTTGAACAAGATTTCCGCCTCATGCGAACGTAACTTTCAGGCTCGTTTACTGATGTGGCGTGTCCGTGGTACGCAAATATCTCAGGTTCACTTTGTTCTATAATTATTTAAGATGATGTCGGAGCTATCTCACAACTCCGTGTGGTGAAACGTAGGATGACTTTTGACGAGAGTGATAAGTGACACTTCGCTATGATACATTAGCACAGCTCCTCGTGTTGTGCCATTCACTCCTTTCTGGCTCTGCCTTGATGAAGTTTAGGTGTTCTTTGGCCGTGCAGGCTATTCGGGGTCCGCCAAAGTGATAGTCGTGATTGATAAAGTCATGTTAATGGAGATGCAGTGTCTAATTTACCACAGGAACGAGCTACCGTGTGAAATGAGGACCTATTTCTGGATACCTTTGTTTTAAAATAGTGAGCATCTGGTCGTAGTTTAGTTGTGGTGATTTTAAAATCGGACTTTCAACTTCAGCAAAGTCCGCGTGCGCGTCAGCCGCGTCGATCGTCTTTTTTTGTTTTGACACTGACCTCCACTGACCTCCATGTCGTATCTAAGCAGTGCTCTGAGAAAGTCAGTGCAACGACGTGGGCAGCGATACTCTTTGAAGTCCTTTTCTTACTCAAAACACAGCCCTCAATCACCGTCTATAATCAGACATAGGAGGTCATTTTTCTCCTCTGAGCCAGGTCCAGAAGAGGAGATTGACGATCACGGTGACTATGAGATTATTCTTCCTCCAGACCCTCCTGTCTGGGGTGTCCGCCACATACCTATCCGACACGTTTCTCCACATATATTAAGACCTTCCTACGCTCAAGAGGGTAAAATTGTTGATGAATCGGATCGATACCACGGTGACCCATACGATGGGGATGGGAGGATTGAATTAGGCAGCAAAGATGAGGAGCAGCTCCGACGAGCAAGCCTATTAGCAAAGCGAACCCTTGTCAAGGCATCGGAACTCGTAAATGTGTGCTCCTTGTTCTCTTAATTCTAATTCTCGTTTCTCAGCATAGGGATACATGTCAGGTTGGAGTCTCCACTGATGAAATAGATGCAGCTTTGCATGACTTCATCACATCAAATGGTGCTTATCCATCACCTTTAAAATATGCGGGTTTTCCAAAATCTTGTTGTACCAGTGTCAATAACGTTGCTGTCCATGGTATACCCGACGTGTAAGTAACGTTCATGCCTTTTTCGTCTGCAGATTTAAATTAACGCGACCATAGCCGTAGGCTCATTGACGGAGATATCGTCAATATAGACATCACAGTGTATCTTGATGGGTTTCACGGAGATACGTCCCAAACATTCCTCGTTGGAGAAGTGGTAACTTTGGACTCCTTTTTCACCTGTAACTTCCCTCATGCTTGCGTCCGCAGGACAAAATTGGACGAGACCTAGTTGCTGCCTCAACTGAGGCGCTCGAGCTGGGAATTCGCGAATGCAGACCCGGCGCTCCCTTCAGGACAATCGGTGCTGCTATCCACTCATATGCCAAATCTCTTAACCTCTCCGTCTCTGAGCAATTTACTGGGCACGGAATAGGCAAGGTTTTCCACCGCCCACCGTGGATTCTACATCACCGTAAGCCAACTCATCGTTACGTCCTGATGGTCTCATACTCACGAGGAGCTGTCAATCTGCACCTCATTCTGAACATGATACAATTGCACGGCGTCTTGGCGCATAACAACAACTTCCTCGGTTTCTCGGCCTGCTGGTGTTCTCGCCCCTGAACGCCCCGGCGATCTGACGATCTTAACTGATTTACTTGCGAGCCTCCCTTATTTCTTCGGTGCTTCTCACCTTTATTCCGTCTTCTTGATCAACCCGAGTAGGCAATGACGAACCAGGGGTTATGCTACCTGGGCACTGCTTTACAATTGAGGTGAGGCGGTGCATCAGAACCTCTTTTCATCTGTGTCTTTAAGCTCTCGTTTGACCATTTTTGTTACCCGTTACACATTCCGGCGTTCTCTTGGCTTGTCTTCTTTCCACTAATCACCACCCTTATCAACTTTAGCCTATCCTCATAATCGGATCGGATCCAAGAGCGTGGGTTTTCCCAGATGGATGGACTGCTTCGACAATGGTAAAGTACCTCTTCTCAAGGCTCGTCGCTGTACCTCATGGCGTCTTCAGAAGGGGAGCAGAAGCACTCAAGCCGAACATACAGTTCTCATCACAGAGACGGGCGTCGATGTACTTACTCGATAATGAATTGATTTACGCTATTTCACTGACAAACAAGAAGTTAAGAAAAAGGATATGACGGCAATGTACTGTACAAAGACTTCACAACGCATGGGCTCGTGTGTCCCAATAACACGTATTTGTACAATTACTTCACGACGAAACAGCCACGCGGTCTTCTAGGAAGGTTGCCAAGACCTGTAACAGATCACCAGGTTCGGGCGTCGCGAGTATCTCGGAGCTCGCCGCTATGGCATCCTTCGCTTTCGCGACGAGCGCTTGTAGGTCCATTGTCATCTCACCCGTCATTCCCCGGCGTAAACGATCAGCCAATGTAAGGGACTTCCTCCTTAGCCGTCGCTCACGTTCGCGGTCCTTTGTTGTGCTTACGTCCGCTTTAAGTCCGTACCCATGGCCCTCCGACGGCTGCTGCGATTCATCCAGCTCCATTTCACCAGTTTGCTCGCCGTCGTGCTTAGATAGCCACATGACGAGTTGAGTCGATGCATATACCAAGACCGTCTCCAGTGCCTGTCGGTATATCCGTATGTCACCATATTGGGGCACTTTGGGAGCCTGTACCGAAGACGCAGGTAAAACGTTTGTTTTCTTATTTGCAAGGAAATGGAGTGACTCGTAGGAGCAGTTACCGAGCTCCAATAGGGTTCCAATTGATGCGGGTTCACCCATCGTTACTTTGGAATGCTGCGTGAAAAATCGGGTAAAAAGGGAGAATTTATCAGATAAAGGGATGCAGGGATGTCAACTAGACGTACCGGAACAACAACGGCTTCGCGGATGGGCCATTCTTCGGGGTCGTTCAGGAGAACAGTTTCAGCCCCACCAATGATACTGAGCGTTGAGATCACATTTGTAGTCACGCCGAAAAGACGGCGAACGACGTTTGCAAGAATTGGCCGTTTCGTCCCATCTAATAGCTCGTTGAGGCTTGTCACCGACCCATCCGACGTCTCCCGATCAATTCTCACTCTTTCCTCTCCCGTCACTGGCTCTAAGAGTCCACTAAGATGCTTCGGGTGTGTCAGGGCGTAATTGAGTTGCTGAACAAGCAAAAGGGCAAGCTCCACATAGGAACGGGATACGGAGGAGATAGGCGAGGATTCTCTTCGAGAAGTATTTGACGAGGAAGTACCAGATGCCATGAGGTAGAAGAGTTCCACAGTAAGCTCAAGCTCCTCAAGGAAGGGCAAAGTCAACGGATCATCGTTGCTCCACGAAAGGCACCTGGAAAGTTGCTGGCCATACAGTTGTACAAAGCCGACTACCTGTGATTCAATGAATTGCTGCGGACTGGCGAGGTTACTGATCATGCCGGTTAGGTTTGCAAGCATGAGGCAGTAAGCTTTGTGTGCGGGACTACGTTCGCCAGGGAGTTCTGGCAATGCCGTGTCCACTTGGCCTTCGCTAAGTGCGACTGAAATACTGTTGTTGCAATACGCAGCTATTACGCTTTCACTTGCAAGTCTTTCGGCAGTGAATGAAGTTGATGCCAATGCCATGTGGAAGGACAGAACCTGAGGGGCGTACAGAGGCTGGCCTCGAATGCGCAGAAGGTCTAGGTCTGAGAATCCCGAGATATCGGCCTGTGTTAAGACCATTAGGCTAGTGTTAATCACTTCCGTTTCTTGACACCTGGTGAGCCATGCATTAGATGACGTATGTAACCCCTGTCGTGTACACTGCTGAAACACAGCGACAAGGAGCTCCATATCCCTGTCCAGTTCCAGATCCAACCTCGTCCGTGCAATGTCAAACGACAGTCGGAGCGCATCGATAACTAATAGAAGAACAGTGGTGAAAGTCCTGCTCATCAAGAGCCGATGTTCGGCCTTCACGTCTTGAGATGAACGGGTCAGCTGTTGGCAGTTCTTGGCGCAGTAGTACACGATCTGCAACAAGCTGCGGTGGAACGGATTAGTGATGGAGCCTATGAAAGACCTTCCAGGAGGGAACGCTTCACTCGTAAGTATACTTCCGACGTTCTCGAGTAAGGACATGAAACTCTTGGTCTGCTGTGTAGTCTCTGAAGTAGAGAACCATGCAGCTTCGAGAAGGGCAAGGAGGACTTGTAATCGGCCACCATGGATATTAGACATGAAGTCCCCCGAACGTTGCTCTCGAGCAATGTCTCGAGAAGCGGATACGGCCGTTGCAAGCAGTATCGTCCGTGCAGCGTTGTTCCCACGTAGATACCCTTTCATCTGATCTAGCAAGAAACGCCACGACTCTGCGAGGAATAGCTGTGAATGCGCGAGAGACATATTCAGATTGACGGAATAAACCAGAAGCTGGACTTTCGCAGACATCATTTCTTTCTCGCCACCGGCCGCGAACGCAGTACGAAGCACGTCTCGTAATAAGCGGACAGAGAGCATGAAATTGTCGCCGAAATCACGTTCATTGAGAGGCTCCACCGGTCGCAAACTCTCAAACGTCAAAGGTTCAAAGCTCGTCTTCAAAACCTCAGTAAGCTGATCGTATAATGTTGGATCATACGAAGAGAATATAGCCTCTGAGATCGCCTCTGTGAGAAGTTCACCATTCTGGAAGACAGACGCCGCTTCTTTGTAGCTCGTAGGCTGCTCCCTTGACGCCTCCTTCCCCGAACGCAAGTGCATCACGATGTCCGAACCCAAGATTCGCAAAGCATGTGACTTGATTTTCGTTCGGTACGCATGATTCTGGACAGCTTCGTGTAAATCGGAGTGGGTGCCTTCTTCTGTTTCTATCTCTCCTCCCGAAAAGTAATCTGGAGCTGGACCGAGTTCTTCCCTTGTTATGGCTGCGATGTGTTTCCAGAACTCTACGTCTCCTCGGGTTGGTTCTAATGTAGCTAGATGTTCTAGACTCCGATTCCAGACGATATTAAGGAAACTCATGACAGAAGCCAACAATTGTGGGTTTGCTTCCCATAACTCCTTCCATCCAGATAAAGTGGCACAGGCTGCCTCTACTGCACTAGCTGACGTAGTCATCGACGAAGACAACTCAGACAATTTCTCGATCTCCTGACCCTCCACAGCCTTGCCTTTCCCCTTCGATGGGTGGATTCTGAACTGCCCGGCAACGAACAAGACAGCAAGCGCAGGCTGCTTCTCCACAGCAGCACACACAAACGCCCACAGCGCATTCCGTAACTCAAGATCATCATACGGATGACGCAGAATCTTCACGAGGCTCGCCATCGTCGCCTGTGCGTCGCTCAAATACTGAATGAGTGATGGTGGAGATGGTGTACATGCCGATAATGACGTGCAGAGTGCAGTGAGTGAACGTGCGGCTTCTCGTGGGATGTAGAGACCTAGTTCTCGTTGTTTCACGTAGTGTGCGAGCATGTCTACTGGGTTCACTCGTCCTTTCCGTGCTCGCATTAGCATCCCGCCGGCAGAGTGGTCTGTACATAACGCCTGTTCGAGGACAGTGTGCTTGGTCGCAGCCGGAGAGATAGTCTTGAGATACAAGACCAAACGCGTGAGGTGCAAGCTGTCACCAAGAAGTGCCGTAAACCTTATAGATTCTGAGAAGCGGCGCATACTCGCAAGTGTATCGACGATAGTCCGGCCAGACGCGATAGTGTGTACGAGGGGAGTGACAGTAGATGCTGTTGCTTGGTAAAGTAGAACATCCGTGACGAAAGCAGATAGACCAGCGAACGTATGAGCAGATTCCACTGCAGACGACGTCTGGATGATTCTCGAGTACAACGCAACGATACTCCTTCCAATCTCAAACCTATCTCCAAGGTGCGCATATCGCCAACCGGAGTGTTCCACCCAAATCTGTCCATGAATGAAACGTATAGCTCTCAGAAGCACTTCCTCCTTGATAGTTTGTAATCGTGGTTGTTCTTGTTGAGTTGGTAGAAGAGAAGTGATGGTTTCCTCAAGTGCGGTGCGCACGAGTCGAAGCAGTGCAAGCGTCATCAAGTAATGCCCTGAGGCACGCTCAGTGGATAAGATCACCGAGTCAAAGTTCGCATCTCTGTCAGAACCAAAAAGGAACGAGGATGACCGCAACGAGAGCCAGACGCGATTGCGATATGCCGGAACGTCAAGCAATGTAGAAAGGATGTCGAGAGCAGGTGCAATTAGACTTGTAGGAGCTCGGGTCCTGCCACTCTGAGCACGAGAAAGTGCGTCTTCGAGGATCATGAAAGCAAGCTGTACGAGATCTGGTGGAGGCGCGTCGCGTGCGGTATAAGATACAGGTTGCCCGCCTTGTTCAAGCGATGACATGAGTTGTTCCGCTTGAGGTACGTTCCCTTGTATAATGCTCAAGACCAACTCGAGTGCATCTGCGACCATAGCTTCATCCTCGACTCCTGTCTCAACACCAATGTCACTTAACTGGAGGGTAACGGGAGCGTCCGACTTCCTGCTATGGACAGAGTCAACAAGTCGACTCGCAGCACGGGATAAACCTTGTCGGCGGTTGACGTAGTCAATCAGGACGTCAATCAGCAACTTCCACCCCGAATGCTCGTGCTGCCATGCAACGACGACAGGGTCCGAAGTGCTATCAGCACATAACAATCGGCCGGTAGACTTCAACGGAAGTAGAGAACCCCCAGGTAGCGTGACAGGACGCGAATTCGCGTACGCAGCAGCTCCAGAAGCAGATGACGAACCAACACGTTCAATCGTCCGATCATACAACGCTCCAGCACCAGTTCGCGCTACCGCAGGGATAACTTGCGTATACGTCGGGAGTCGTCGGAAGTAATGATAAACATAACTCGCGCATAAGTGTCGTTCTGCACGGTTACTCCCAAATGCGTCGTTCTCCATACCCGGGTCCGTTGACTGTGCACGGACAGTCCCTGACATAGCTCGAAGAATTCGTATTAGAGGGCGGAACTGTACGGGAAAGCGAGACCGTACGACGTCGAGGATTGCACGTCGGGAGCTGCCCATTCGCCAGTCGACGTCCCAGAACTGTTTGCAAAGTCCCGCGCACCGGGGAGATTCGCTGTTGCCGAATAGTTCTATCCATACTTCGACAAAGCCGTCGAAATCTGGGACATGCTCCACAGGTCCATAGTCAGTCAGAGACATAATCAACCCTGTAAGCAAAACAAAATGAGATAACTTTAAAAATGTGTTATTTTGAGGAAGCACCTTTCAGCAGAGCCCTATATGCAATATCATTAGCGTCCGTTACCGACGAACCAACACGTATAGCATTGGAAGCCATAAACAGCGGAGAAGAAAGTAATTCCTGCATGAAAGAAAATAACCCCGCCTCGGGACGTAAACACGCAGCAACGATCGTTGCATGAACTTCCTTCTCTCCCTTCTTGAAAGTAACTTCCGACGAGGACCTGATTTCTTGTAAGAATGGCACTAGGTATTTAGGACGCTCTGCCATGCGAGAGGCCGTATCGGAAATCGCCTTGATGAAGAATGCCCAGGCTAGCATGGTGCAGAAATAACCTGGACTTGCGTGAACGATGATGAGCCTGTGGATTTTGAGTAGAGCCAATGGAGCTAGGTGTAAGGGTCCTTTCTCTGAAAGTGCCTCTCGGGCGTCATAGGTGACTGTATCCGATAGGTACTCCAATTGTAGAGTTTCGATCGTGATGAGCACCCAGAGCGACGCGAGGTCGCGTTGTAATTGTGTTCCTTCTTCGTCCAGCATGGACGTCTTGTTCGCTTGCCTATAACCAAACTCGGCCTCGTACGCCGTTTGGAATACTGCAACTGCGATAGGAGCATTGACAGGACAATAATCCCATAACATCCAGAACAGCAACTCAACAAGGACAAGCTGCTCTTTAGCATTTTGCTTTGCCCATTGTGAAGTGGCTTTTAGCCCTCCCGACGCGAATTGGGGGACGGATAGTTGAGTCTTTCGGAGAAACTCTGATGCGAGTTTTAGTGAGAAGTCAGTCGGGTTTGGGATGATTTTGCGAAGGAGGGTTGGGGCTATGTGGTGGAAAGGATCGGACTGGGTCTGCGAGCTTTTGAGCAGAGCGACGACCGTGCGTACGATATACAGACGTTCGGAGTAATAAAAGGGCGTTATCCTCGTCATCACCTCTTCAATGACAGACGACCTCTGGTCTTCCGGAAATTCAGGTAAACCTTCGTTATAGAGGAACGATCGAACAAGAACAAACGCCTCGACTTGGTCAATTTGGAACCGGTCGCTCATGGCGAACGCGAGTTCTTTGCTGAGATCATCGACAGGGACTGTAATACCATCGTTAAGCTCTATCGAACCACTTTCAAGTTTGTTCTTTGACGCGTCTGAGGGTTGGGCGAATGGTTCTGTTACGCGTTGGAGACGCTCGATACGTGGTTCTAGGATTTGGGAGAGCTGGTCTGGACGTGTGCCTTCTCGGTGGCCGGAGATTATCAGTGCAATGGCATCGTAAGTTCTAAACGAGAGGTAAGCTTTGAACAGCGGTGATGGTGTGGTACATACATGTCAATGAGTTGAGAACGAGGTGAACTTGACGAAGCCATTGTGCTTGTACCGCTTTCTTCAACCTGAAAGAAAATTATGGAAAATGAAGCAATGTTAAACAATGGATTCAGTACATAAAGTCATACCGTATCCCTATGTCCTGCAGAGCTAAAAGGACCAGAGCACGACGTTGGCGACACAAGCTCAGTTTGTTCAACAAGATTTCCTCAGTTCGCGGCTTGAACGTGAAGCGTGACATCCAACGCGAATCCCCACGTGACCAAAATGAGTGACATGCGTCACACACGGACGCGCAGGAACAGCGATGGCCAAAAGCCGTACAGAGGGCGCACTACTTCGACAACATCGACCACCGAGCCCCGTCGCTCAGAAAGAATTGCAGCGATGGCTATGGCAACTCAGGCGACGTTCGGCGCACCCGCACCCAAGAAGATGAAGCTCGAACACGACGGTTCAACTCCTACTCCTTCGTCATCTACGCCTGCGCCGTCTACTCCTCAGCCTCAGACGACAACGCCTGCGGCCACGACAGCCACGTACTCGGCCAGTGCGCAGTGGCCTACCCGTACGTGTTTATAAAGGCGCTGATTTTGTTCTTGCACTGCTTGCTGATATAGAGAATGTACACAGAACCTATACCGATCGACCCTGCGTTGCAGTCTCAACCTGCACCCACGCCTGTCCCTCAGACGCAAACGCCTACGCAAGCTCAGGTACAAGCCCAAGTGCAGCAATTACAACGACAAACTCCAATGTGCGTATCTTCTATTACTCAGATTTTTACGGAGTTGGTTAAAGCTTGGACTGTTGTGTAGAATGAACTACCAACACTACCAAGCATATGGCGCTTCGCATTATCCTCAATACACTCAACATTACGCACAATACCAGCCTGCGCAGACCGCAGCAATCCCAACTGCTACTCCTGCTCCCGCACAGCCTGCTGCACCTACGCCTGTCGCAGCACCATTATCGCGTCAACCAACACAGACGGCTGCTAATGAGTTAGAGTCGAACGTGGATATCTCAACGTTGAATGATGCATTGGGAAGTGCTGGGCTGGACTTACGAGTGAGTCATAAACTACTTTCTCTTTACAACTTCCGGTGCTAAACGTATTTTCAGGCGGAGGAAGAAACACTCCAACGCTCCCAAGACTACTACAACACCTACCGAACATACGAAGACCGTTCCCGAAAACAACCCAACTCACCCTCCTTCGACACCCGAGTCCTAGGCCAAACAATGCGCACCATCTCCACACACCACAAACTCTCCCGAATCCCGGAAGACTGTGTCAACTACCTCGCACTCGCTCTACGTACTCGTCTACAAGGACTTATAGAACCAATGATACGCGCTGCGAATCACCGGACGACTGCGCAGTTTGACCGAGCGCCGAGTTTGTATGAGGATGGGACGCCGATGTGGAGTGTGGTTGTTAGGAGGGATACGAAGAAGCAGTTGGAGGTGCTTGAGAGGGTTGAGAGGGAGGAGGAGATGAAGTTACGGAGGGAACGAAGGGAACGGGCTGAAGCTGCTGCTGCTGCTGCCGCTGCGTCTGCTGCGCAAACGGGGTCACCATCGTTAGACGGTGCAGGAGGAGGAGGATCGGGTGCGGACGACCCGATGGATGGGACAGGCGGTGCAGGCGGGACGGCTAAAAAAGCGAAGAAGAAAAAAGAAGGACCGGGAGTGACTGCGAAGAACATGTCAGAAGACGTACAAAAACGGTTGTCGAACGCTACTGCTGCTCAAGCTGCAGGTCTTGGACGAAGAAACTACGCGTGGATGAACGCGGGTGGTGCGGCTACGCCTCCACCAACAAAACCCAAACCAGCCGCGTCTACGTCCGCTGCGTCGCCTGCAAAAGAAAACATGCAGACGGCGGGGCAGGGGACGTCAACGACAGGGACGGGGAGTCAGACGGCGAGTTCGTGGTCGAAGCCTTATGTACCGGCGTCGGCGAAAGGTTCTGCGTCACCTGCTCCTGGTGAGGAAGATAAGACGGTGATTACGATGCGCGATGCGATGTTTGTTGTTGAGCGGGAACGGGGACATGGAGGTGGGCGGGGTTCTTTCGCTGGGAGACCTTGGGTCTAGCGAACCGCCGCTGTTGTATATCTTGCACGGTGTCACTTACTTGTGTGCTAAGTCGTATAGTAAACCTTGTACTTCGCACATAATGACATCGCTTTATCATTATTCCTTTCAATACCGAAATTCAAGTGAAAGTGAAAAGGTTGTACTGTTTTATTTTTGATCATCTACATATTCTACACCCCACTTCCCTACCCAAACCCAACCCAACCCAACCCAACAACCCACCTACACACTAATAATCCCCTTCGCAAGCGCAAGCTCCGCATTAATAATACTACTCGTCGCAGCCCCAATACACACATTATTCGCAAGCACAACAAACTTAACATCCAACACCGGACACTGTCTCACCCTCCCAACATTCACCCCAGCTCCCCTTTGGTAATCCCGATCCAAACGAGGTTGAGGTCGATCGGGAGAGTCGTGGACGACGATAGGGATTTGTGGAGCGGAAGGACACCCGAGATGTCGAGCTTCAGTTGTGAATTGTTCGAGCGCTTCGCGGACTTGTTGAGGTGAGGGAGGGGGACGACGGGCGAAGCGGACTGAGACTGTTGCTGTGTGTCCGTCGAGGACTGGGACTCTGTTACAGGCTGCGGAGATGCGGAGAGGGTGGGAGGCGTGCATGTCGAATTTTTTGGCGTGCGTGGCGTGCGGTGTGCCAGCGCTGGTATTACTGCCACCTCCTCCAAAGGGGTATGACGAATTTGTCAATGTCGCTGAGGTAGAGGTATTGGTATTTTCATTTTTGTCGTCGGTCTCGTCTGCGTTGACGATCCCACCAAGGATTTTAAGCATCTCCCACTGCATTTTCTCTTCTTCGCCCGAGATGTAGGGAACGATATTATCCAGTATATCAAGTGACGGAACACCAGGGTACCCAGCCCCACTAATCGCCTGCATCGTCGTCGCCAACACAGCGTCCAAAGGCCCAAAGGCGCGTTCCAAAGCAGCAAGAGGGATAACTATCCCCGTCGTAGAGCAATTCGCATTCGTCACTATGAACCCCCGGTGGAGAGGTGGCGAGTGTAGGGACCGTTGGTAGGGTATGACAGCGAGGTGGGATGGGTTGACGAGTGGGACGAGTAAGGGGACGTCTGGATCCCTTCTGTGGTTCTTTGAGTTGGAGAACACAGCGAGTTCAGCTGCTCGAAACTCCGTCTCTATCCCCGTCAGGTTTAAAATTTTTTATTATCAGTCAGATTATCCATCTCCTCCCAGCACAACTCACGAAGCGAAATCAAAATTTTCACAATGACTCACCGATATCCCCAGCAACATCCGCATCCAACCCCGAAAACACTACCACACACTCCCCAAAATGCCGTGGCACACATTCATTGACTACGATATCCTTAACATAACTCGGGATCGGGGAGGATAGCTTCCAGTTGCATGCTTGTTCGTAGGGCTTGCCTGCGGATCGTGCTGAGGCGCCTAGGGCGTGTACGACAAAGAATGGATGGTTCCCGAGGAGAGAGATGAAGCGCTGGCCGACTGTTCCCGTCGCGCCTAGGACGCCGACTTTTAACTTGCGCCCGTCGAGCATGGTGGGTGCAGAAGAACCTGCTTGCAGGATGGCGGTGACAGTGAGTGTATGCGTGGGGTGACGTGATGAGTGTCATGTGATGTAACTCGGTTTGTACCTGTTTTTCGCGTCTCCTTTTTTACTAGTGTGATGAGAGTGTGGCAAGTACATTGCATATATGTAACGCTATCCATGGTGTTCAATCACTCCTTCAGCTTAGTGTCCCACCATCAGGATTACTATACACTTTATGTATATAGGTGACTGTAATGCGTGGTTGCATTGTTAAGTAAGCATCACAGATATTGTAAGTAATGGTCAAGTCGTTGTATATAATCACACCAATGATGCAACAATAATCTACATTTTTGTAGCTAACTGAGGCCTTTTCTTTATCCCTGGTTACTGATTTTGAGGTAAGTAATGTATAATGGGTGACCTGTTGCTATATCTGACCTATTTACTGTAACCCTATACGGTTGATTGCCAGTTGCCTATATAAATGAGCATACGGTACTGGTGTCTCTACCAACCCAAGTGCCATGTCGCACCTGTCTACCCATCTCCCCGACGTGGAATTGGTCAAACAGGGAACTCCTACTTCTGGATTCTTTGGCCGTACTGTACACGAAACCTGGAGAACGCAAGACCCATATG